>NC_090922.1:1334178488-1334485321 GCF_040938575.1 Ambystoma mexicanum | reverse complement strand
GAGACTAGGCGGGAACAAGCTACAAGACAAACACTGTATCTTTCACCTTCCGCAGTTCATCGCTGACCGGTGAATGACCGGGCAAAGGTTTGGGTTTGATTCATCTACACAAACATGTCCCGTCCCCTTGCAGACCACACATTGATGACATACGTTGTGGATAACCCCCCAACCTTTCTCTCCTTTTGAAGTAACAGATACAGACCCCACACCTGTGTGCCACTCTGTTTCACCCACACTGCTAATCCCTCTGGAAAGGTTATAAATCCGCTCCTGTAGTTGTGTATTAAGGGGCTGATTCTATGAAACGAAACAAGAAGATCTGTACCTATTTTACTGCGCATAAAGCTATTGGTTATATGTCTAGGCCCCGTACTGTTGGGCGAATCTTATTCTTGCCAAACACTCACACTAACGTATGATATGTTAATTTACCTGTTCGATATGGTTCAAGGTACACGATCCAGATGCTCACTGGTTTTCCGATATATGTATGTTCACAAACATGTTCAACTAGCATACGGTTCTAAATATGTATAATGCAAAACGGTAAAGCCACAAGGCTATTGTAGATAAAATTTATTTTATAACATGATGCTCATGATAAACGTAAACATGTAACCTATATTATACTCAGAGCTTGCATATTATTCGATGTACCTGCAACCACACTGGCCTAGTTGTACCCTGCATCCTAATGATTTGTATGTAACCCCGCAAAGTGGACAGGCAGCAAGCCACAGGGCCTACTCTCCCCTCTCCTGCAGCACCGCATACTCACCCCCCACCATTCTACCCCCTCACGCTGGGCTGATGGCTAAAGGCCCTTGTTCTC
Organism: Ambystoma mexicanum; assembly: GCF_040938575.1. Taxonomy (NCBI): domain Eukaryota; kingdom Metazoa; phylum Chordata; class Amphibia; order Caudata; family Ambystomatidae; genus Ambystoma; species Ambystoma mexicanum. Next base: position 1,334,484,486 of record NC_090922.1, on the reverse strand, counting down.
ACTGATGATTCTGATGCTACAAATGTAACCTCTCACCCTTCCGCTGAGCCTGCACCAAGTATCCACCCTCTCCTCGGCCCCCTGACTCATGATGCCACTATGAACTTGCTGCGCACCCCCAGACTCTAGTTAAAGAAATATAGGCAATAAGCCCCTCACCTCAATGCCTTTTGAAGTAATATCACAGCCTTGTACCACCCCAGCTCACCCCAGACCCTGTCCCTCTGTGTTGCAATATATTTCTTTCATGATGAATAATTGTCTTAGGAGATGTAAGAGAATGGTTGATGAGTGTGACAACATAATCTCATGAATAAGTTTGCCACCTGGACCTATGTATTCTCACTTTTATTGTTCAGGTCAAATGGTTAGTAATATATCTCTTATGTCTCAAACTAGATAGATGACGGTTGAAGTATGTATGGCCACAAGGGCAAATGTCAAGTAGGGTAAATTGTAACAGCTCAAGACATCACCTGACCCTGTGCTCCACCCTAAAATTTGCCCTAACCTAACTACACCCTGTTATAACTCCACCCAACCTAAACTTATCCCTATAAAAATCCAGGACACACCCAACACAACTACTCTATCCGGAGCCTTGATCAACGCTAGATCCCTAGTGGCCCATGCCACAGAAATAGCAGACACCTTATCCACAACCAATCTCGACCTCCTAGCAATCACTGAATCATGGCTGCACGAAGCAGCAGGCCCAGCACTTTCAATAGCCATCCCTGATAACTATCAAATAATCAGAATGGACAGACCCAACAACAGAGGAGGCGGCCTGTCCATCATAGCAAAAACGAACCTCGAGCTAAGACCACTGCCTCAATCACCTCTCAAATCTTGCGAGCTCCTCACAGCCAAATTGTCTATCTCTAACTGCCACACCTTAACCATTTATCTAATATATAGGCCACCTGGCCCCATTGGTTAATTCGAGGCAGACTTATCCAGACTCCTAGCCAACAACACAAAAGACACCTCCCAAATACTATTACTAGGCAACCTGAATCTTGGGTTGAACGACCCCGATGACAAACCAGCACAAGCTATAGCCAACATGCTATCTGAACACGGCCTAATCCAAAAAGTACTTACCCGTACCCATAATAAAGGTAGGACCTTGGACTGGATCGCCACCCTGAACTGTGATACCACCATAACCAAAACCACACCTCAACACTGGATAGACCACTACCTCATTGACTTCACATTATCACTCAATAAAGAAGTCAGCAAAGAAAAAATCATGGCACGACCACTGTCCACTAGAGCAAAAATATATATAACCCCTGACAAACTCCTACCACTACTACTACCAACCCTCAATGCTCTCCCCGACAACCTAAATCCAGAGTGCCTAGTAGAAAGCTACAACAATGCCATAAAGAAATGACTAGACATCATTGCCCCTTAAAACTGCAAAACAGCAAACAACAAGCCCACCTGAACGCCTGGTTCACCCCCATCTGAAAGAACTTAGAATGCGTAAAAGGAAACTAGAAACTCAATGGCGCAATACCCCTACAGAAGAGAACAAACTACAACTTAAACTTTTCGCGAATAACTACAAAAAAGAAATCTTACTCACAAAAAAGAACCTTTTCAATGAAAGAATCGAAAAATCCAGTTCCAACACCAGGGAACTATTTGCTATACTAAGGGAACTAGAATCCCCCATACCCCCACCAGATTACATAACTAAAGACAAACAATGGTGCACCAGCGACCAAAACGCCCTAACTAACAAGATCAAAACTCTCCAAACTAAAATCACACTAAAAAAGACTCCCTAACCACTAACGAATCATCTCCCAGCAACTATGCCAAAATAACCAACCCATCAGGCCCAAATCTTTTCAGGTTCACTAAAATATCCATCCTAGAACCAGAAAGGGTTATAGCCTCACTTAAACCATCCAACTGCAAAGGCGACAACTGCCCACCCCAGATAATCAAGGATGCTGCCAGGGACTTAGCTCCCTTTATAATCAAACTGATCAACGCATCCTTCTCCTCCAACACCATACCAAGTAATCTCAAAGAATCCAGGGTTCTGCCTCTCCTGAAAAAGTAAACCCTAGACCCCGCTATTCCCACTAACTACAGGCCCATCTCCACGGTGCTGTTCCTGTTAAAGATAATAGACAGAGTAGCATACCTACAAATCCAGCAATATCTAGAAACTCACAAACTACTAGGTGCCTGCCAATCTGGATTCAGACCACAGCACGGTACTGAGACAGCCCTAATCGATCTTAAAACCCAGATCAACAAGATTAACGACAAAGGAAACACTGCCATGCTACTCCTCCTCGACCTGTCAGCGGCGTTCGACCTGGTGGTTCACACAGTCCTGTGCAAACACCTGGCCTCGGCTGCCTACTTCTCGAAAGAGGCCATAGCCTGGATCCAATCATTTTTGGACAAGCAAACTATGAGAGTCTTCTCCTCACTAGCCTCATCAGACCCCATCAAAATAACCTGCGGTGTACCCCAGGGCTCCTGTGTCTCCCCAACCCTCTACAACATCTTTACCAACCCCTTATTTGACAAGTTGGACAGACTGGGTGTCTTATACACTAATTATGCAGATGACACCCAGATCCTCATACCCCTTTCGGGCAACTTCGATTCAGATACTGCCTTGGTAAACAAAATATATCTCATCATTCAGGCATGGATGGCCACACATGGTTTATGCCTGAATGATGAGAAAACCGAAATCCTGCTCCTCGGCTCCAAAGCCAATTTAAGAAAACTCAGTTCCAACTACAAGGCTTTCAACATTGATGGCAACTCCATCACAGTTGCCAAAACAGTGAAAACTTTAGGCTTTCATCTAGATTCAGCCTTGTCACTAAAAAAAACAAGTAAACTCACTAGCATCCTCTACCGCCTACATGTGGAAGCTAATCAGGGCAAGTATGATATGATATGGCATTTATAAAGCGCCTATACACAAGTGTTTCAAGGCACGACGAGGCAAGGGGGGGAAAACAAAGGGAGGACAGACAACTATCCTACTAGGCCAGGTGTCATTCAGGTCACGAAAGTACATGGGAAGGGGAAGGGGGGAAAGGAAAGGAAAAGTGCACGGGGGGAAGGGAGAGGGGAAAGTGCAGCACATGGGAAAGTGGAATAAATACCATAAGTGCTGGAAGGGGGACTGAAGGGATACAGAAAATAACGGTCCCCAAGTGCAGGGGTTGCCAGGGAGGCAGTGCAGGTGGGCAGTTGATGGGGCCTGGGCCAGCGATCAGAAAGGGTGGCCAGGTAACCAGTGCAAGGGAGGGGAGGAGGGAAAGCAGAAGCAAAGAGGAAGGTTTTGAGGTGTTTCCGGAACCGGAGATGGTTCCCCTCGAGTTTGAGGGAGACAGGAAGGCTGTTCCAGAGACAGGCCCCTGCCGAAGAGAATGATCTGCCACCAACCCGTTGCTTGGAGAAGCGACTGACCCTGAGGGAGTTGGAGGCAGATGAGCGAAGAGCTCGAGAAGGTAGATATTTAGGAAGAGAGAGTTGAAGGTATTGCGGCCCCAGACCTCAGAAGGCCTTGTGTACAATGCAGAGGGTTTTGAACTTAATCCTCGCAGCCACTGGGAGCCAGTGCAGAGACTTCAGTCCTGGAGAGATACGATCCCTGGACTTGAGGCCAAGGACAAGTCTTGCAGTCCTGTTCTGGATAATTTGCAGCGGGCAGAGAGTGGAGGCAGGCAGATTTAGATAGAGGCTGTTACAGTAGTCCAGCTTGGAGAGGACCAGGGCTCTGGAGACAGCGAGCTTCTGGGGGAAGGAGAGGAAAGGAAGAATACCTCTAATGAGGTGCAGCTGGTAGTGTGACTTCTTAGAGACATCAGAGATGTGAGGGGAGAAGGAGAGTGCAGAGTCGAAGATGACCCCAAGGTTTTTAGCCTTGCAGGTGGGAGTGGGAGGAGGGCCAAGAGAGGCCGGCCAGAGAGCTGCAGGGATAGAGGGAGTGGGTGTGCCGATGAGTAGAATCTCAGTCTTACTGGAATTAAGGCAGAGGTCGTTGGCGGCACACCATTCCTGGATGGCAGACAGACAGTCAGAGATGAGGGAAGGAGAGGAGGAGGAGGAAGAGGAGGCCGAGGGTAGCCTGAAAATGAGCTGGGTATCATCCACATAGGACTGAAAGTTGGGACAGATAGCGGCGATGCAGTGGGCAAGGAGTGCAAGGTATTGGTTGAACAGCCAGGGAGAGAGGTAAGATCCCTGGGGGACACCACAGGTAGGGAAAAATATGTCGGAGAGGAAGGACCCAAATTGGACCTGGGAGAGTCGGTCCAATAAAGGAAAGCAGTCAACCACGCCAGAGCCTGACCAGTGATACCCAGGTTATAACGGAGACGGTTGAGCAGGATGCCATGGTTGACAGTGTCAAAGGCAGAAGAGAGATCAAGCAAGATAAGAATGCAAGGGGTGTTAGAGTCAAGGTTGGTGAGCAGGTCTTTGTTAGGCGGAAACCTGTGCAGTTCCCTCTGGGACCACTGCAAAAGATTTAGGACTACAGGTGTTTGGCAGTAAACCCACTTGGTAGCAGTCTGTACCACACAGATTCACTTGGTAGCTGTGGCTGAGCAGTCAGACTTCCCTCAAGAAGAGTTAGGCAGTATGTGGAGTAATCAAAATAGGGCAATTTACACAGTAGGGCAAGCAAACACGGAACAAGGCTTCGGTGTAAAGATATATAGTTATTTATTTATAAAAACACATCTAGGAAAAACACTCTGGCACTAATACGGCAAACAACTTCAATCACAATTACTATAAGTAAATCAATCCCACTAACAATAGTTCGACAAGTCTAGGTTCAACGGCACCACTTATTTGCAGACAGAGGTGAATGCTTTAACCTAGATGGCACTCTAGTATTCGTTAGGGCGGGAGAGAAAAGGCAGGGTATGAAATCAACTCGGTACCAACACTTTTACTAACAAATGCAAGGCAAGTAAGGCAGGGTCTACTGTGGATCGCAAAGTTCAGAGGCCAGGCCCACTCGGAGAGAGGCAAGGCGATATGTCCCAAAAAGTATCACAGTGGAAATGCACTTCGAGTCTTTGTCGCAAATTGTTATAGGAAGATTGGACGAGTTCAGGACAGAAAGTTAAGAAGGCTTGGAGGCGACCCAATGGAGAGGCGAGGATTCAGACACCTCACGCTAACCGACACAAGGGAAGCCAGGTGGACACGGTACCTTGTTTGTGGAGAGACAGCTCCGATGGGGGCAGTTGTTCCTGGTGGTGGATGCACGTCGGGGCTTTACCAAGAGAAGAGATGATCTCATCGTCGAAGGAAAGTTGAAGATCGTTGCACCACCAGGGAAGAGACCAGCCGCGGAGTGCTCCGTCACAAGGCACAACCTTTTGGTCGCGGTACAGGGGTTAGTGGCTATCCGGTTGCCGGGGTGCTCTGCACAGGCAATTCGACCACTGCGTCCTGGAACGAAGAAAAAACCAAGGGGACTGGTTGTTCCCACCAGTCAGGGGAAGAGACTCTCCGGCGGGGAGATCTCCTCTGTCGTCGGGAAGTGGTGAGTCGGTTCAGCAGGGCTCCACCGGAGGTGTCGTCGTTGCAGGTCGGCTCAGCTTTACCCTCATCGGATTCTTAGGTCCTGTGGCGACTTCTGAAGATCCAGTCCCAAAAGCCCTGCTTTTATGCAGAAAACCCCCATTCATTCAGCCTAGCTGTCAGTCAAAACACGCTAAGTGGTGAGCGGGGTGGCTCACCACTTGGGCCAATCACACCAGAGTGCGACTTGAGTTGGCAAGGCAACTCAGTCCAGGGTGCCTAAACCCCCTCCCACACCCCCTGTGGTACCCAGACAGAATGGCACCACTTTGGAGGACTTCTGTGTAGAAGCCCGCCAAAAGTGGAACAAAGGGCTCAACCTTTGGTTTAGGAGTCACAGAGACGAACACAGACGCCATTTTAAAAACCGAGTTCTGGCAGAAAATACCAACCGATAGATTTATTTAAGATAAATAAACCGGTGGTATGTTAGAGATTAACGAGAAAAAGAATCCCAAAGAGTTATATTCGGGGTCGAATATAACAAGTAGTTTCCACTGCCACCAGCCAGAACTCGACGAGGGGGGACGGGACAGTGCCCCCTCGAATAACAGACCCAGGAGTAATCGAATTACCCCTACTAGTACGTCCACAATAGGATGGTTTGTACTAGTTCTGTTAGTAAATTTAGGTCTAGTAAAGCCAATGGTGACTTTACATGCCCGGGGAGACAGTAGTCAGTCCCTGGGTATGGAGTCTATGGTGGGGATCCTCTAGGACGCCCCAGTGTTACGGCACGGAGGGTGCGGTGTAACACACATAGCAAAACATATGAGACCCTATGGAGTAAAAGACCCCATAGCCCATAGAACACATTGACATTCAAAGGAATTAACCACATTCATGTCCAAGAGTGGAAGAAAAAGAGTCTCACTCTTGGCAGGATGGAAAAAAACAACTCCAGAAATCCAGCAAAGCTGCTGGGGGACTCACTAGGTTAGGAAATTCAGCCTAAACAGAGAATTCTCCCTAACAGTCTTCACGGATGTTCAGGAGAGCAGTTTCCGTGCTTCTAGCAGCTCTAAAGCCAGACTGATGGTCATGAAGACAACCAACAGATTCAGTGTGGAGATTGAGCTGGGAGATGGCCAGTTTCTCCAGGAGCTTGCCCAGGAAGGGAGTTATGGAGATTGGGCGATAGTTAGCCGGGCAGGAGGGGCCGGCAGAGTGTTTCTTAAGAAGAGGGTGCACAAGGGAGTGCTTCAGGGGGGAAGGGAAGACTCCAGTGGCGAAGGAGTGATTGCAGAAATCCGCAAGGGCAGGAGTAGAGCATTCCTCTCCCAAGCTAGCTGCATCATCATCGCTAATGCCCTAATACTCTCCAGACTTGATTGTTGTAATGTCATGTACCTAAGAGCCAACAAATACATAACCGACAAACTTCAAACACTGTAAAACAACGCACTCAGAACAGCCCTTAACTTACCCTCCAAGGAACACATCTCCAACAAAAAAAGAGAACACAAATGGCTCAAAATCTGTGACCGCATCTCACTCAAAATGGCTTCACTCACTTTCAAATGCTTAAACAATGCAGCCCCCCCTATCTCGCAGCCAGAATAGTAAAAAAAACTTCCACCCGCCCCAACAGAATACTTAACTCTTACCGCCTGCAGGTACCCAAATTCAGACAAAAGAAAACGGGCGGCAGTAGCTTCCCTGTCATGGCAGCCCAACATTGGAAAGCCCTCCCACTCAACATCAGAACAGACCAATCCTACTACAGCTTTAGGTGAAACACTCTCACCTGGTTACGATCCAATGATCCCCATGACTGAACCGTGCCCTCTCACACTAAAAGATCATAGCCAACCTGACTGTATATATGTACATTCCTTAACTGACCGGCCGAAATGTAATTAACTGTATGCATATTTGTATATGTAAATATGTCCTTTCACCAGATTCTACGTAATGTAATGCTATGCTTTATACTCATGTGTGCCTTTTCCTGCAACTAAGCTTTTATGTAAACATACCATCCTGTTCTTTGTTGCGCCCTGTTACCTCTGGGTTTTGTGCGCCATACTAAATAAATAAACAAACAAACAAACCCCGAAGAGCCCAGCTGATCCGTGCACCCCGCACTGGCACCACGTGGACTTCCACCAATCCTGGAGCAGCGTCCTTAAACATTGTATAGTGTCTAGTTTATGCCACCCAATACCAATGACTTACGTGCCCCCTACAGCTTACCTGATAGATGACGTTATTTTGTAATAAATATGAATGTCTTTCTATTGTCTGGCAGAGCGCTATCAGAGTTTGGAGAGTTCTCTGCTTGCCGTATTTGGTTTTGGATAAACTTTACTTTTAACCTACACCCGCACTTGGTCCTGGTCTCATTCCCTCCTTGGGTGTGTCAATTATTGACTCTCATTGGGGAGTTCTCATTGCATTTGTGGGGACGTTCACTTTCAACAGCCTGTATGACATCGGCTCTATTTCAATCCCATATAGTATCGTTGGTACTACTTTACCAACATAAACTCTGAACAACAGTTTAATTCAGATTTGCGATTGATTTTCTTCATCTGATAGACCAATTGATCTAATGTATTCTCTAGCCTCTTGACAATGGTTTCCTCCTTCGGTTGCGCTATAATCATGAAGCCCAGGTATATAATTTCTCTCACTGAATCAATTTGCACCTTACTAATAGGCCATTTTCAAATATACATCTTTTTTGTAAAGTTTAGCAAAATGAATAACGTTAGACTTCTTTTGATTTATTATAAGATCATTATGACCTGCATATAGTACGAAGGCCGTAATTAGCCTCTGCAGACCTATGAGAGTTACGTCTAAGAGGGTAACGTCATCTGCATATTCCATCCAGCTAATTCGTCATCATACTATTTTAGGACTAAAAAATGCCACCTTGCTTAAAGCTTCATTCAAATCAGCTAAGTACAGATTCAAAAGGCAGTTGGTGCCAAAATGCATCCCTGTCAAAGGCCTCTTGTTGAGTCAATAGGATCAGTTATATTTATCTAGTTTATCTTGTACACAAGTGTCATCATGAATGTATTCCAGAAATACAAGAAGCGCGGATGGAATTTCCCACCACCTTAGTTTTTGTCATAAGATTTGCCGATTCACAGTTTCAAGGCTTTAGAGAAATTCACCATCACATACAAAGAGGAACCCACCATTTGACCATACATTATCCCTCAGAGCTGTCAGTATCAGAGTATGTAGACTTGTTGCCATGCCTTTCCTAAAGCCAATTTGGACTTTCAATAAAATTCTCTTTCCATGGCCTAAGCCTCCAACTTCTCGAGAGTCAGAGCAGCAAACATCTTACTGTACGATCGTTCTGTAATTTACAAGTTCAGATCGATCGCCTTTTTTAAAGATAGGGACTATTACAGATAGTTTTCACAATTCCGGCATTACTCTATGGGTCAGAATGTTTCTAAATAGCATGGCCAACAAAACTGCCCACAGTTCTTTATTCAGCTTTAAGATCACATTTGTTAAACCATCAGGCCCTGCTGCATTGGAGATGGATGCCTTAGATAGTAAGCGTTCTATATCTTCAATCTCAAAGTCAATATACCAAGATGTAGACTCACACAATCTTCTGGTCTTTCTTACAATACCATTCATGTCCACCCAACATGAGCGCCAACTTGCTTTACTAACTGTGTTGCATTGCAGGCCACCTTGATTGTTCCTAGTATCATTAATTAAAGACCAGAAGTTGCGTGGGAGTTCCCCATCTTTCTGGACCATCCAGAACCTATGGGTTCGATACCAGATTTTATAACCCCTTGCCAATTCTCTTTTCCTACTTTTCTAGTTCTCACTAGCCATGCAACTGAATCTCAATTGTTGGAGCTGCAGATGGTACATTTTCTTCCTAGCCCAAACTACTTTATCAAATACATGAGTATGGGCATTTATTCCTAATGTCACACAGTTTGGCTCCTCTCTAACCCGTAGGATGTTCTTGAACACTTGACTGGTTAAAGCCGATTTTAGCTCTCACTCAGTGACATTATTCACGTAATTCTCCATTTCGTTCACTAACGTTCAACCCCTTTTTATAATTTCCTAATCCGATTAGGAATATAATCCGCGCCTCAGCAAGTGGCCTCTCAAGTGGCCTGTTTCGCCTGGGATCTCTACTCAACTCTCTGCACGATTGTTTCTTCATTTTCAGCAGCTACGTGCAGGAAGATAGAATACGTTTGTGCAATCACGTGACAAGAACTTGGCCACGCCCACAGAAGGGGAGGACACCATAAAAATACAAGGCCGCGCGCCTCAGCAAGTGGCCTCTCAAGTGGCCTGTTTCGCCTGTTTAGCCGGTGGGGCTGTGGGTTAGGCAAGAAACCTTAGAGTTTTGAATGCTAGTTCTCTATTTAAGTACAAACATAGTGATAGCCACTGCCTAGGTGAATGTAAGAAGTGGCTTAAGAAGTGGTGTTGAGACAAAAATGAGTGTAAAAAAAGCTGTGATAAGTAAGCAACATTTAACAATAGCGCCGCCTACAAAGCAAATGACCACTAGGATGAGTGTAGCCCATGCTGCTGCTGCGAGTCACTTAGGCTCACCGTACTTAACTGAGGATCTTATTGAAAGCGCAATTCAGTGTTCTTTAGAGCAAAGAATGGATAGACCAGCCCAAGAGCTGGGTACTAACACTGAACTAATTGAAAGTTCGCAATCATTGTTTGTAGAAGATGGTGATACAAATAGCTTCCAACAGAACGTTGACCCGGGAAATAATATTGAAAAAGTGGCTAATGGAAATAGGGAGTATGCTGATACACCCCAAGTTTTTCATACAATTGATAGTTCCTTGTTGGAGTTGTCACAACACATAGATAAAAATATGTTGGATGAATTAGAGAAAGCGAACCATACTGACACAATACAGACCACAAGTAACGAAACGCAAGCATTAATACTAGCTGAATTAAAATCCCAAACAAATCTTTTAAAAGAAATGGTAATGGCATTTATAGCATTACCGGACTTCATCAACGAATTAATGAACAAGGCACGACGTGAGGTAACAGATAAAACACAAAATTCGATGTCTATCAATAAAGAAGTATATACTGGAATTGACGGCATAGACAGAGAACTCAATAATGGTAATGAAACAAATAGTAAGGTGACAAAATCTAATGTATCGACTATTAAGATACCCTTGCAAAATGAAGACAATGGCAAGACATCAGAGCCCAACACGGAGGTAATTGTGATAGAAACCAGCGAATCGATAGAAGCGGTTAGTAACAATCCTACCACTGTGACTGAAATAAGTGATGATGACAACTCTATGTTTGTAGAAAAAACTTCCAAAAGGAAAGAAAAAAAGCAAAGGAAAATACAGGCCAAAATTACGAAAGCAAACAACACATCCTCAAGAAAATTCTTGAGAAATGTGGACATACGTAAGGCATGGCCTGATTGTCAGGTAACAGACAAAAGTAAGAAAGATAAGGAAAAAAATACACCCAGTGACAAAACAAAGAATAAGATAGTCAAAGAAATAGAGAATGACAGCAACACTGGAAATGATGGTATTGTTGAATCTAGTTACAGTGAAGGATCTTCCTTGCTCTCAGAGGTTCTGAAAAATAAAGTAACATCGGAAAGGATTGATAGTAATCTTAGAGCCGTAGAGAGAGGACTCCAAGATATCTTCGACATATTTAAAAACCCAGATGCTCCATCGAGGCCTAATACACCTGTGTTAATGAACAATCCTGAATTGTTAGCCAGCAAGCCATTGTTGAACCCCAATACACTGCAAGAATCGAAAGAGATATTAGCCTCATTAGCTCACCCAAAGGTGTCACAAGAAATTAAACAACTAAAGGTACCTTTAGATGACCCCAAGGAGCATACGTTGAAAGATACGCCATTAAGCAGCCATGCAATAAGTTTGATAATAGAAAACGTATTGAAACAAAAATATCAAGATCCAAATAGCTCGCTGCATGTCTCAAACATTTTGCCAAAGGGAAATGCTCAAAAAAGGAATGGAAGTAATTTACCCCCCAAAGATGAAGCAATGGGTGAGATTAATTTGATCACTCAAGAACAAGCGAGATTGATAAAACTACAGAAAAAGATAGACACTGATTCAGCGAAGGTTACCCTTGATACAAATAAAGTCATCCAATTAAATAAAACATACTTAAGTACATTGGTGGAGGAATTAATACATCAAAAACGTAATGAATCTAATCGTCAATTACCAAAAACTAATGATCTAATGCAAGATAAAGATCCACAGCTTAATAACATGAATCATCAGTATTTAGACTATAAAAAGGAGGGGTTGTTATCAGGTGCCACACATGACTCGAATCATTGGAATAAAGAGTAAAAGATATCATCCATACCAAATTTAAAAAGACTGGCTTTTTCAAATGAACCGAGTATAGTAATTTACTATGTGTTTGACGAGGGTGGCCCACGATCTCTCAATAGATCTTACCTGCTATCTTTATTTGGGGAGATACCAGAATTAAGTCTGATAACAACTTCAGATATCCAGCTTGTGGATTTCATACACAACGAAAGGTATGATTATGTCAGATTAATCATAAGATCTCCACTAGTGAGAGCTCTAATACTGAAGGAGGCGGGTGCTCTACAGAAAAGGGGTTTTGACGTACAAAAGTATCAAGAATGTACACAAGGGGATGATGGTTTAAGAAAACAAGAGTTTAGCATACAAGAAGCAGCTGGATACGGCACCGACAGACTGGGAATACAATCACTATCGACAAAGATGCAAGATAGCATAGTAACAGACATTGCTAGGTCTCAGTTGATTGACATGCAGGAATGGAGGTCACTTTCCATATCGCTGCGAGACTCCATAGAGAATCTGAAATCAGCAAAAATATCACTTTGACAAAAAGACCCCATTTAGTTTAGTTTCCTGGAACACAAGGGGATACTCACATATTGTGGCAAATAAAAATATTGTGAGCCAACTGGAAGAATTTGACTTTGCGTTATTACAGGAAACATGGGCAACTAACAACTTGCTGTGGGATGGGTACGGAATTATCAACTGTAAAGCGATCAAAGGAACAATAGGTCGACCTAGTGGGGGATTGATCTTGGTGTACAAATCGGATACTAATATTACTATGCTAACTAATCAACAAATATCAGAAAGCATAATAATTGGCACATTTAAAATACGAGCAATTCAAATGGAAATAGATATCTTGATAGTAAACATATATTGGAATGTAGCCAGCCACTCAATGATCAGCTGATTGAGGTCTTGGAGTTGTTAAATGATAGAATCACGGCCTGGTTAGAGCTCTACCCTATGGGTGTGCTTGTACTGGCAGGTGATTTGAATGCAGATTGTGACTTAGGACATTCAGATACCACATGGACACTTACATCTATAAAGCACAACTCGGTAGCAGCCCTCAGTAAAAGATATAGAGGCAGTCTCTGGATTGATTTTGCATCGAGTTGGGGCTTGCAACTTATACATAACACGCAGCCAACCTGCAAAGCCAGAGGACTGAGCTCGATTTTAGATTACATAATAGCCAGTAATCACTTTTTTGTAAATAACTGTGATATGAAAGTGCAAAGCTGTAAGGAAAGTGATCATGCAATGATATCAATACAGATGCCTTGGAACAAAAAAAAAATGTGAATGGAGAAGATTGGGATATGCATATAGAAATAAATACAGCAGGTAACAGAGTAAAATGGACACCAAATAACCTCGAACGAAAAGGTAAACTTTTTGTTAATACAGGATTATATGTCTTTCCCGATGGAATGGAAAATGTCTTACTCTGGTGGGGTTTTTAAAGATTATATACAAGAAACACTGGAGAAATGTAATGTAAAGAAAACATATGACCAAATACCTGTAACAAAAAATGCTCATGTCTTTGATATTGCATAAAGAGGTGGGTAGCCTAAAACAATTAAAGTGTAACACAGATGAAATCACCCAAAAAATTAAGCAATGCAAACAGATATACAAAAATGGGATAATTTCACATCGCTCACACATGGCACAAAAAGACGGCGAAGCCATGTTGGCAGCAATGAAGGATTGCAATACAAGGGAAACTTGGTCATTGATTAATGGCAATGAAACTACGCAAATGCAACTTTCTTTAAACCCGATTGCAGAAGATGTATGGGTAACCTATTTTGAAGACTTATATATGAGCTCAGAGGTTCAAATGATGGATAACTATAATTGTAACCAGACCTGGTATTTGGATATCTCTGCAAAGAAGATTGCGATGTATATAAAAAAAGTTAAATCCTCAACCACTCCGGGCCCAAATAATTTATCCAATATCACCTTAAAATATAATATTGATTTATGGGCTAACATTCTACATTGCTTGTTTAAAGAGATTATAGAAACCAAACAAATCCCAACCTCCTGGAAGATGGCATATGTAATCTTAATTTTTAAAAAGGAAAATCGTTTAAGCCCTCTAAACTATCGACCTATAATGATATCAGATGTGGAATCAAAAATTAGAAATCAATATCTGGATCGAGAATAACAATATACTAGATCCGAGACAAATAGGTTTTAGACACGCCATGGCAACTGAAATAGGAGGCTTGATAGTAGCCAGTCTACAAGCTAAGGCCAAAGTAAAATATAATCATGCACTGTACATAGCATCAATGGACCTCTCCATGGCGTTTGATAAAGTAGATAGAGGAATGTTATGGAGAACCCTGGATAGCCTGGGAATGGAAAAAGGTCTACTAGAACTAATAATTATGCTATATTCTGATACGGTACTGAAAGAGCGCTTAAATAATAGAGGCAAATTATCAGAACAAATAAAAGCAAATAATGGCTTAAGACAGGGTTGTAGACTATCAGCGACTTTATTCAATCTCTATGTCTCTCAGATAGGAAAAATTATGGATGTGAGTGGCCTGGTCTCACCAAAGATAGGTAAGCTCACCATAAAATGGATAGCATATGCAGACGACTTTTTGTTATTTGATGGCACGAAAGTAGGTCTACAGAGGATGATGAACATATTTGTAAATTTTATACAAGAAAGGAAACTGATGGTAAATCCAAACAAAACTGTGATTTTTCATACTGGTGTGAAATCTTTAAAACAAGATTCTTTGGTAATGGTTTTGTGATGGTGTAAAAATAAAAAACCAAGCTGTCCTCAGATATCTAGGATATACCTACATGAGTAAATACACACTTAGCTATATGATAAAGGAGCTTAAAAGGAAGGCTGTGGGTATTGCTAATCAAATGATGGTAATTGAAAAGAAATATGGCAAGTTCACATTAAGCGCATGCATTCTTTTTTATCGCACTAAAGCCATTCCAAGACTGACTTATGGTCTTGAACTTTGTTCAAATAATCTGATACCACATTTGAAAATAGTTGAAGCTTGTATATGGCGTAAAGTTTTAAGACATCTACCAAAATGTCTACCAATAGAAGCAATAAGATATGAATTGGGCCTAACGTCACTGAAAAGTATTGTATATCGGAAAAAGTTGTTATTATTGCGTAAATGTATCCTTGGTAAAAATAATACAATGTATCAATGTTTAGGAAATGATCTAGAGGGTGTTTTCATGAAAGAAATAAAAGAAATATGTGAATCGAAACTACGGGATCTAGGCCTTACAAACGAGATCCTACTGAAAAATCCCCAGAAGGTAAAAGAATTAATAAAAGCTTATGACTGGCTAGAGAACAACGTGGTGATATTAAACTCTACACTATATCAGAACGAATAATGATGTGACTTTTAAAACCTGTAGATACTGTAAAATATCAGGAACGAAAGAAACGCTAATACATCTGTTACTGATATGCCCTAGTTCATTGAAACCACGAATAGAATACTTTTCCAAGTTTGTAAATGATACTTCGAATGTTAATAGGGAAAATCTATGGTATGAGATGATGCATGGAAACTCAACGATACTGAAAATACGCATCAGTGAATTTCTGAGAATAGTATGCAATGTTTCCTGAAACCTGAGTTCTATCTAGATTATCGTAATAATTTCATAAATAGCTGAGTACACCTAGATATCATGACAAATGTTGCCATCTAAAAAGGTTTTAAAAGTATAAAAAGAAAAAATGAAATGATTAGATGTTTAAGGTTTTAAATGTGGTATAGTTTCTAGTATACTATTATGTCCTAAAAGTAGATTTAAGGTTGGTATTGTATTGATTTGAAAGTTGTGTTTTAGTAACTTGTAATTGATTGCCTTTAAGGAGATGTATATTTAATGTTGGTTTTGTATTGATTTGAAAGTTGTGTTTTAGTAACTTGTAAATGATTGATTCTTAAGGAAAAATGTATTTAATGTTGGTATTGAATTGATTGGAAAATAGTGTTTAAGAAAATCGAAAATGACCAACTCTTAAGGAAAAAGTGTATTTTATACTAGTATTGAATTGATTGAAAATTTGTGTTTTAGAAACTTGTAAATGATTGATTCTTATGAAAAAGAAAAATGTTTTTGTAAAGGTTTGTAAAAAAAACCAAAAACAATAAAGATAATAATAATAATCCGATTACCTCGACAATTAACAGTAAGAATTGTGTGGCTTTTAGCGATATTAACTTTTGAACTGAAATTCATTTTTCCAATCAACATATTATGATCAATAAGTGTGTATCCATTACCATGAACAAGTTACATGCATCAAACATTGTCTTCGAGAGAATCATATAATCAATTACAGGTGATTTAGCTTCACTTTTGCATGTTACATTTTTCATAAAGTCTCATTTCATATTTCCATTTGCTATGTTCAAGTCCCATTCTTTGAACATGGCTCTACATTTTTTTCTTTTAGGGCTACAACAATTATTGTTAGGATTGGGGCTCATATAACAATGCCAGTTAAATCTCCAGTCAGCATCAAATTTGCCTAATTTGAGGCCAGCCGCATTCCCACTATTTCCGATATCTTATCCAAGAAGACATCAATTTTAGTAGCAACCAGATTCAAATATAAATTTACTGTAAGTATACTTGAATTTTCCCCTTTGATATTAATATTAATTGCTAAAGCCAAGACACCAGGGATATACTCTGAGATGACATCTATACGTTTAATTTTAGAATTCCTAGTCGCAATCAATAACCAACCCAATGATCTTCCTCTGTTTTCTTTGGTTGCTGCTTGTTAGACAATTGTAAACCCATCTAACCAAATATTAAATGAGACATGTTTCTTGGAATAGGACTATATCATATTTTTCTTATTTTTTTTATTTGAATTGACAGCATACCAGAAAAAACAGAGGGGCCACACAGCGCCATATTTAAGCAAACATCAGGCAATATACACATCAGACAATGAAACAATATCGAAATCGGCAATAAACAAGGTGTTACCCGCTGTACCAGAAGGGGTATGCATCTAGGGGGAGCCCACCAAAGAGGAGGGCGACGAATTGGATTGGGAAGACATGGCGGTCATATATTCCCGGAGTCTACGTCAGATGTCTCTCAGCCTGGAATGTGGGTGTTGCATTGCATTCCAGGACTGCTCCGTGTCATGCGCCCATGTGACTGATCAGAGCCACTGCGTGTAGGTCGAGGCCCTGGGGCGGAGCCAGCTTAGTAATAGGCAAAGAACTGCCAGCAGCATGCATAGGCCTGCCAGTTTCTTAGAGTCACGGGGCAATTGAGGGCGGTCATGGAACAAGCAGTGCAGTGGGGTGGGGTGACAGTGTGTTCCAGGATGTCAGATAGTGTGGAGCAAATATCCATCCAGAATTGGGTTTAGAGGGGGCAGTCCCATAGCATATGGATATAGGAGGCTTGATCAGTGCCGCATCTGGGACATGTAGGGGGGGTGGCGTGGAACATGCGATGCAGTCTCATGGGAGTGTGGTGGAACCTGTGCAGAACCTTGAATTGGATCAGTTTGAATTTGGTGTTGTAGGACACATCATGGGTTCGAACACACATTTGAGACCATCTCTCGTCGGTAATTTCAACCCCGAGGTCCCTCTCCCAACTGTTCCTTAGCTTGGCGAAAGGGGGGGGGTGCTGTAGTCTGTAGCAGGGAATAAAGTCTTGACACTTTACCTCTAAATGAGAGATAGGAGCAAAGCTCACCAACTATAGGCTCGTCAGGCGACAGGGCAGGGAAGTCGGGGTACCTGGATTTAAGACTCTCTCGGAGTGACGAGTATTGTAGCCACACCGAAGGTCGACATTTGACTGAAAGGGGGAGGTCAGGCCACTCAATAAAGTTTCCTTGTTCAAATGAATCGCGGATCATCAAGAAGCCGGCGTCCGACCAGTGAGACACTATACTGAGCGTGGAATATGTGGAATATCGGGAAGGAAGTTCCATAATGGCAGATCCCCGTGGAATGGGTCAGGAGTGTCGACCATTGCCAAAGTTTGGTTAGTGCCAGGGACGTGCTAACGACAGGGTCTGCATAGTCTAATTTAGGGGGGATCGGCTTGAGTATCAGAGATCCAATAACTTGGTCACTGACCGTTAGCTTTTCCAGGCGAACATGGGGGGGGGGTCAATGGTGTTGAACCAGTGTGCAGCGAATTGGGATTGGGCCACCACCCAGTACCTGAGAAAATCTGGTGCTTTGAATCCACCCAGTGCTTTGGGGGCGGTCAAGGTGGACAGTTTGAGGCGGACCGCGCCTGAGTGCCAGAGAAAGGTGTTGCAGAGGGAGGGCAGTGTTTGGAAGAAGGCATCACCGGGCCAGACAGGCAGATTGGTGAATCGATAGATCAATTGGGGTAATACAACCATTTTAAGTATTCCAATTCTGCCTGCCAGCGAGATGGGGAGCCTAGTCCAGTGAGAGGTTTTTGTCGCCAGATTAGTGAGGTAGCTCTGGAAATTGTCGACGCGTAGTTGTGCCGTATGTCGGGAGACCACCACTCCCAGGTAGGTGAAGCTAGACGGGGACCAGCTGAATCAATGGAGGTCTGGGGGGGGGTTGCATTAAATCTGTTAGTGGGAATAAGGTAGACTTGGAACAGTTTACAATCAGACCGGATATGTCTCCAAAATGGGCTACATCAGTCAGTATGGGAGCGAGGTTGGTTTCGGGGGAGCGAATGTATAGGAGGGCATCATCAGCATAGAGGGAAACTATGTCGGATTGGCCGGCAGTGCGCAATCCCCTGTGCGAGTGTGATTTCCGAATCATGTCAGCGAAGGGTTCCATGGCTATGGCGAAGATGAGTGGGGAGAAAGGGCATCCCTGGCGTGTGCCTCTAGATATCTGGAAGGGAGCAGAGCCTCTGTCTTCAGTGCAGACCCTGGCCGATGGACCTGTGTAGAGCAGCTTAATCCAGGATCGGAAGTTGGGGCCGAACTTGCATTTCTCGAGGACTCGCCATAGATATTGCCACGAGACCGAGTCGAATGCTTTCTGCATGTCCAGCGTGGCCGCAACCGCCTGTGTAGCCGGGGTGATCCTATTGAGCACATTGAAAAGCCTTCGTAGATTTAGGGAAGTGGATCTACCGGGGACAAATCCCGACTGGTCAGGGTGGATGATGTGAGGCATGTATGGGGCTAGGCGGTTGGCTAGAAGTTTCGCACATGTTTTGACATCACCGTTGATCAGCGAGAGAGGTCGGTATGAAGCGCTCACCTGGCTCCCACGGAGGCGCTGGTCTGGTCTGGGTTGCTGTGGCCTCTTCAAGCGTGATGCGCAGAATTCGGACCACCGATTGAACAGGACCCCCAAATCTTGCTTGTCGGGCCCGTAGGAATATCCTTCTGCAGATGAGAAAGGGGATTAACTGTCTGCCGAATAGTGTGCTTGCTCCCCCCCTTCCCCCTTCGTTGTTCTCTGATTCCTTCAAAACCCCCGGTTTAATCTCACCTTATGGTTTGGAAGGATGAACTCTCCATCCTGCTTCTGGTGCAGGGGCGCGCGTTCGTCCAGTTACTTCACTGGTTTTCAGAATGGCGCTGGCACATCCACTTGACTTTTCTGAGCGATACGCCGTAAGTATGAAGATGCAAAAGTTCAAGTGTGAGCCTCCTTTTATGTTGTCATTTCTGTCCTTTATTTCAGGTGCAGAACAAAGGCGATGCGTTGAGGGGTTAAATTGCCGGTGCTAAAATCAGGTGAGTTAGTGATGAGGGCGACCCCTCTAAATGTCTTTATAATTCCCCAGTAATGTCTTTTGTCCTTTCCCCATAGGGGCAGGGGTGCGGTACCTGCCAAAGATGCGGTGCCGACCCGAGATGTGGAATGGTTCACCAAGAAAAGCCGGTAAGTAATATGGCTGAAAATGTCCTTTCCCCATAGGGGCCAGGGTGCGGTACCTGCCAAAGATGCGGCGCCGACCCGAGATGTGGAATGGTTCACCAAGAAAAGCCGGTAAGTAATATGGCTGAGAATTCGGCTTTCCTCTTGTGTTCCCTTGCTCACCTTTTGTCTCTTCTTCTCTCCCTTAGGTGCAGAGATGTGGCGACCGGTGCTGAGAGCCTCGATGGAGCCGGGTGGCGTCTCAGGAACAGGTGAGTGAAGCGCGGCGCTGCAGCGAGCAACGCTGTGCTTTTAAATCGAAGTCTTCCTTCAGGAATGCTGGCGTGAAGATTCCGGATGCAGATAAGAAGGTTGAATAAGTTCTTGGTTTTCACCTTTCCCTTCTCTTATTCCCTTACAGGTGTTCCAGGTTCGAGGCGGGCGTGGCTGGAGTCCAGGTGCAGGAGCAAACACGGTGAGCGTTCAGCTGCTGGGATGCAGAACAACGCGAAGCACGTGTGGCTGTCCGGGCGTGGCTTAAATAGCTTTGGAAGAAGTTCCAGGTGAGTATTCTTCCACAGCCCCACCCAAGTAACAAAATAGTTCCTTCAGAAAAATAGTCCCTCCTAAGCCTCATTTGGCTTGGTTCTTCATGCAGCATGGTCTGCATCAGGTGAGTGTGCAGCATGGTCTGCTTCAGGTAAGTGCACCAAACACTTCCCCTTATGAGCCTGGCGCCTATGGCCAACGGCGCCAGGACAGAGTCCAAAGAGCCCCAATGAAGGGCCGTTGGGCTTTTACCCGGGGGCGTGATGCCTGCTCCAGGGGGTAGGCATCATGACACTGAGTGGGGGGTTTGTCCGGTTTGAGGAGTACTGTAATCGGTGCCTCACTGAGAGACTGGGGTAGTATTCCTCTGTCGCATGATTCCGCCCAAAGGGCCAGTAGATGTGGTTCTAGGTGAGCTTTATATTGTTTATAGAAGTCCATAGGGAGCCCATCAGGGCCAGGGGCCTTCCCAGATGACAGTGACTCAATGGCTTCGACAAGTTCCTGCAATGTGATGGGTCTCTCAAGAAAGCCACTTGCGTCGACTGAGAGGACGGAGATGGGAAGATTATCTAGGTAAGTATCGATTTCCGGGACCTGGGGACCGTCGGCCTCTGAATACAAGGAAGTGTAGAACGAAAGGGACTCGGAGTTTATGTCTTGTGGGGAGGTGGCAAGTGAGCCATCGGGCCTAGTTATGGCTGGGATGTTGGGAGCACAAAGTTCACGGCGCAATATACTAGCCAGCATTCGACCAGGCCGCTCTCCTTCACCGTATTTCCTCGCCAATTGGGGGGTGTCCAAGAACTTAACCTCGCGATCAGCAAGGGCACGGAACCTGTCCAGCTCCGCTCCGAGCGCCACCAGGGTGGCTGGGGAGTGATCTGAAGCGTATTGGGATTCGTGGGAAGCAAGGGCCGATTCGCTAACGGCAATGTCGGCGCGGATGCCCCTCAGGATTCCACAGCTTTTTGAGATGGCAGTACCTCTAGTGTGTGCCTTGAAAGCTTCCCAGAGCACAGCTTGTGTTGACACAGAGTTTGAATTGATCTCGAAGTATTCCACAATGGAGGATTCCATCTCGGAAGCAAAGACCGGGTCAAGAAGTGACTGAGGACTCATCCTCCACTGCCTGCTACTGTTGGCGTCCGGACCCAAGTTCTGGGTGATAAGTACCGGTGAATGGTCTCATAGTGTCCTGGGGAGGATAGCCAGGTGAGATAGGCATCGGACCAACATGTCTGTAATGAGCCATCTGTCTATTCTCGAGTGGGAATCATGCACTGAGGAATAAAAGGAGTATGTGCGAGAGTCAGGGTACATCAGACGCCAGGCATCCACCAGTGCAAGTCGGGGAAGTGTGGTGAGCACAGTACATGCTGCTTTAGACAGTTGGCGTGGTCTGGAGCCTGATGTATCTAGGGTAACATCCAGTATCGTATTAAAATCCCCGCCCCATAAAACGGGGATCAGGGGGTAGCTTTCGAGTGGCTAATTATAGATAGAAATCGGGGTCGTTTACGTTGGGGCCATATATATTCAGAATTACCACCTCTTGGCCTTGTAGTGTGCCAGTGATCAACACATATCTGCCAAGTGGATCTATGTGGGAGTGCTGACAGGAACATTTCAGGCTCTTGTGTATTAAGGTGAGGGTGCCACGGCTGTGGGTGGAAGAATTGGTGTAGTACCTCTGCGGTCCCCATTGTCTGGTGAAGCGCTCGCATTGCTCAGAACGAGCGTGGGTTTCCTGTAGACATAGGATTTTGACTCCATGGCGCTCGGCATAAAGGTGGATCTGACGCATTTTTTTGTAGTTGCCCAACCCCTGGATGTTCCAGCTCATAAAGGTTAAGTCGGAGTTAGCCATTACTCGAGGGGTAGTGGTTGAATTACTGTGAAGGGGTTATTAGTGAGTGGAATATGTACGAGCTGGGTATACGCGGCCTCATGACTGGAAATGTAAGGTGTTACGCTGTGGCGCGCGTGTGGTGCCTCCGGTGGCTGTCAAAACCTTTTTTTTAACTAGAACGTCCCATCCTACCTCCCCCGCCCACATCCCTCCCCCAAACAGAGGGACGAAACCCAACCCATAACAAAGCAACAACAAACAACTCGGCATCAGCGCCTGAGGGGGTGTTGGCAGTCCTAGCCGTGGTGCGACGGGCTGTGCGAGGGCAAGTAGAGTGCAAATACAGTTAGAGTGACAAGCGTGTTCAGTTCAGGTTACATGTGTGAAGGATTATGGTGGAGACCAGTGGACTGTAGGATCAAGTTCATGCATTTTCATAGCCCCCAACCCTGAGAGATCTCAATTATAAACATTTCAACTACAACAGGTCTGCATTAGGGGAGACTGGCCTAATCAGAGCAAACTAGAAACTGGTGCAATTGTAGAGTGCTACTGAAATTCAAACATAGCAAGAACCCGCTCCTATAGTGGGGCCAGGAGAATGGAGGAGCAAAACAGGAAGCGGAGGAGCCAGGTGCATAAACAGAGGTGATGCGCTTGGTGTGAAACCACGTGAACGGGGCTATAGGCGGACCATCATTGATTTAAAGCAATATAATTGGTATCTTGGTGGACTGTGTCCGTGGGAGTCGTGGGTCAGCCGGGGAAGTGTTCGTCGAGGAACTTAGAGGCCTCCTCAGGGATAGTGAAGAAGAAAGTTTTACTGGAATGTTCGAGACAAAGTTTTGCGGGGAATAGCATGGAGTACTTGACTTCCAGGTCGCAAAGTCTCCTCTTCACGGCTGTGAATGATTGGCACTCCCGTTGTACAGCCACGGAGTAGTCCGGATAGAGGTGGACTCTCTTCGCTCCCAGGCGTAGTTCTCCCTTGATCCTGGCCGCCCTAAGGAGGGCAACCCGTTCCCAGAAGTTTAGGATTCTGGCAATAATGGCGGCAGCGGAGCACCCGGTTTAGGCTTTGCGGTCAGGGCTCGGTGTGCTCTTTCGACGGCACACTGTGAGGAGAGTTTAGGGGCATCTAGAAGTGTCATGAGGATGCGTTCCACGTAGTCCTCCATGGGTTCAGTGATGTTGTCCTTGGGAATTCCAATAATACGCAGGTTATTCCGCCTCGAGCGGGATTCAAGGTCATCATTTTTCTTTTCCACCGCTGCCACACGGTTAGTGAGCATAGATACTGCAGCCTGTAGCGAGCCCAGGTCATCCTCCGCGACTCCCAGTCTAGTTTCAACCTCAGCTACTCTACCATCAGTCCTTTCGAAATGGGCTTTTATGGAGGAGATTGTCCCATTCATATCGTCCAATTTAGTATGGAGTGTGGTAAAGCCATCACGTATGTATTCCAGCATTTTCTGTGAGTCCTCAGAAGTTAGTGGAGCAGAGGTGGAAGGTTGTGCCTCGGATCCGTCAGTGGCGGGTTTGGAAGGCGTTTTAGTAAACATATTCAATGAGCTCTGTTTCTTCCCCATACCAGCTCCCTTGGTCATGGCGAGGGTCGGGTTTGGGGACCGGGGTCCAGAATAAGGGTAGTTGTACAGAGGTAGAGAGACTCCCCCAGCTCCAACCGCAGTGCAAGGACACCTGGGGCTATGGTATGAAGACTTCTGGGGCTGTGGAATGGTGTCAAAGTTACAGCCAGGTAATGCTCTGCAATAGCGATTCACGCGATTTTCATGCTCTCAGATGAATAGGATCTGCCCCGGCGGTGACTGCAGTGTGTGTAAGCCCCTTGTGGTGGGGTTGGTGGGGTGGTATAATACCGCTGGTTCGATGTAGCGTGGAGTAGGTGTTGGAGCCCAGGGGGGGCTACGCATCCGCCCAGTAGGCGTACGGCAATTGTCAAGTGAAGGAACGTTGAAAGTTCTCAGGTTTGGGTTTGGAAGGCCGGCAGACCCACAGTATTGAGGGGGTGCCCGCAACAAAGAGACAGCATCAGGGGGTCGCCACTGGCCCTCAAGGTCTTCAACTGGGTAGAGTTTGCAAGGCGATGAATTTGGGATCAGATGCAAGAAGACTGGGTAAGCTACAGATGTTGGAGGTGATGCAGCTCCCAGTTAGTGGACCCTGATCCGGAGTACCTGGGTATATGACTGTCTGGCTCTTGGCGTCAAAGGGGAGGTGGTCGACTTGGAAGCAGGGTAATCTATGAGCCACCTACAAAGACATGTCCGTGTTACCACAAGTTGCACGGATCGTTAGTGGGAACACCAGTGGGGGTGTCCTAAATGGGTGGAGGTGGTGGGGGTGGAGAACGGCAGTGGCACAGTTCTAGTGGCACCCCAAGCCACCAAGAATATTTGAGCTGGGAGGGGAGGGCTGGATTTGTATTTATGTTCAGGATGAGTCCACCGGCCCACCAGCCACGAGAGTCCACGGGGAGGGGGGTGCCTGCCAGACTGCCCCCCGACTAGGCTGTCGGGCGCTGTTTCGGTCTCTTGAGGGGAGGGAGGGGGGGGCGCAACAACAGTTTCCCCTGTTGGTCCCACCGGAGGACTCCCGTGTATATGGTAGGTTGGAGCGGAGAAGGGGGGGGCGGGAGGAGGGCCCCGACATGTCCCAGACGGCGCGGGCCGCAGGATCAGGGCAGCTTCCACAGGGCGCCTGGGTAGTGCGCAGTATAAGCCGGCGCGGGCTATGAGGGGCGCGCTACTCAGGAGTGTTTGCTCCTTGGTGGGGGAGAAAGTATTGTAGGCCGGTCCGTGGCCGCAGTATTTGAGAACCCGGTGGCGGGTGGATGGCGGCTCGCTCCCTGCTCCCCAGCCTCCTTACCTCAGTGAAGCTGTACACGGATAGCCTCCGGAGGGGGAGCGAGGGAGACGAGCAGGCGTATAACGGTGCCGCGTGCGTGGAAACAGATTACAGGAGGGTCCGGAGCATGTAGCAGGTGGTCTCTGGTCCTTGCCACCAGCCCGCAAGGTGCCGTAGAGGCGAAAGGGCGTCGGGGGTTCAGGCAGGGTGCGCGGCAGCAAAGAGCGACACGCGTGGCTCAATGCCCCTCTCCCACACAGGCCGCCTGCCCCGGGGTGTCAGGCAGCGCCGGCGATCCGAGCCTCACAGGGCTCTGGGCAGCTCAGCAGCTCGCCACACCGCACAGTCGGCCTGCGCCCTGTGGGTCTCACAGAGGGTCCTCGACCTGCAAAGTAGGCACGATCGCAGCCTGCCGCCTCAGTGTCGGACGAATAAGCTGTACTGGCGAGGTAAATAACGGATGGTATGTGCCCCCGCAGTCCGGAGCTATAGACTCAGGCGGCCATCTTGCTTCGGCGCAACAGCGCCCCCCTATATCATATTTTTCAAACATTTGGCTTTGTTTCTCATTTTTCAGGAAACTATTGATTCACCTAGTATTACAAACCAGGCATAAGTTTCATCTAATACTAGAGATCTTTAGCTGGTTCATCTCTCTTTGTAAATTCCTGTTTCAGAATCTCCAATAACCAAGACCAGCTTGTTCATCATCATCCTTACCCTTACTGAACCATTCCATTAATGTTCCTGCAGCTTTAGTGTTATTAGTGTTTTTTCCAGATTCTATCGTACTATCTATAGCTCTATTCGGCTCTTCCCCACCCAGCGGACAGCTACTTCTCGTATTAAAGACCTTTCCTCCTTCCTCTTTTTGTAAACCATGCATCCTATTTTTAACAAGTCCTTCTTTTCAGACAGGATAGCCCTGGTAACAAAGAAGGATTTCAAAAATGCTTCCACAATATACGATCGTACCTCATCCAGGAAACTCATGTAAATGTAATCTATACCTGAGGATGAAACCCAATCTAATGCTGGAATATCCAGCAACTACTTCAAAATACTTGAGCGATTTAATGACATTTCCAGATTGGGATGTGGCCTAAGTTCATCCAAGTGCAGCCTTATTTCTTCAACGTCAACTTTGTTTTCGAAATACCATCCACTGATGATTTGCCAGTTATGGGAGGTCTATGCTTAGTGCATGGATCGGGCCTATACAGGTTTTTTCCCTCTAAGCCAAATAGTTTCATGAGACAATCTCTCTCCCCTACCTCCCGCTTTGTGTTTGTCCCTCTGTCACATTAGATTTGGAATTTAGACTCTCTGTTCAGTTCCCAGTTGCGAACAGACTTCCTGCCAGATTTTGTTTGGGATTGAATTTCTTGGACATATTAAAAATGGGATCCCAGCACTCCTTTCCAAGAACCTTAGGGGGTCCTTTCAACATTCTTGTTGAGATCCCCGGCCCTCCCTGCACCAAAGATATATTTTATGGTTGCACTCCCAAGCCTTTTTTAGATGATAAGCCATGTATTATCAAATTATCTTGATCATCTCTAAACTGTATAGTCTGCATTACCTTGCCTGAAATTGTGACCATTGAGGGTGGGTCAGCTTTCTCACATTCCGGGTCTAGCAACAGATTCATAGACAGGGTTTTCAAAAGTGCTTCGCCAACTAAATTAGTTCTTGTTCGATCAATCCACTCTATACGCCCTATTTCGGTTTGCATAGATCTATCTATATATAAAAGAACGCTTTGTTTATCTAAGTCTCCGACAACCTCTTCTGGGCCAACAAGGTTAAGATTCGCACTACCGGCCTCTTCCTCTGTGAAGTGTGGGTTGCTGAGGAACTTTCTAGAGTTATTCCTCAGTTGATTTTTGTGTGGTGCTTGCTTTATGCCCACTAGCGTCTGGTCCTTGCGCCAGATTACTGGTGGAAAATGGTTCAATTAACCGCGAAGGTGATCCTGGAGTAGTCTCAAAATTGACTGCAGGTATAGCGGCCTCGGGTAATTGAACATTCACACTTTTACCCGTGGACCCCTCCAATTCGTTGATCTCTCCGCTGTCCAATTGCTCAGACTCAAATGCAAGGCAACGGACGTTGCCAACCCCTTCCAAAATGCTATAGTCAGTTATATGTCCCTGCCTTCTAAGCGACACGCCATCAATGGTTCCGAATGTTTATCTCTGTACTTTAGCCTGCTTGCGGAAAGAAGACTGTAATTGCTGACCAGCAATTGGGGTTGTGCATAACTTAGCCACCCGTTTCTAAACCTGAAGCGCGGCTACAGTTACTGGTGCTAGGGTAATAGCCTGATGTTGAAACTGTACTCTCAGGTCAGTGCATATACCCTGCACCAGCTCCTCCTCTGAGTGGGCATGCACAAGAGTCAAATTGGGCCGTTGACCGATCATCACTACGTCCTTCTCCATTCCCATAGCTATCAATGGGTGCCCTTGTGGCTCTTGTGACCCTTGCAGTCATAGTGTTGTGAAGAAGAGGCCAGGGGAAGGGACGCACCCTCCCTGGTATTGTGAGAACTGTACGAGATAAGTCAAGAGAAGGAAGGCACTCTCTTGACATTGTAAGGAGCCTACAGCAAGCCAGATGAAGGAAGACATGTTCCCTGGTGTTTGTAATCACAGTGAGAAGCCTGAGTGAGACCAGGAGAAGGGAACCATTGTCTTGGCATTGACATTTTTGAGTTGGAACTTTGCTTTCCTTTTGAGCCAGAGAACTTTGCGACT
The DNA here is from genome assembly GCF_040938575.1 of Ambystoma mexicanum. NCBI lineage: Eukaryota > Metazoa > Chordata > Amphibia > Caudata > Ambystomatidae > Ambystoma > Ambystoma mexicanum. Next base: position 1,334,456,621 of record NC_090922.1, on the reverse strand, counting down.
GTGGAACTTTGTTTGTTTTGCACTGTTTGGAACTTTGTTTCAGTACATGTTGTAACTTTGTTTCTCCCCAAATTGGAACCCTGATTGGAACTTTAATCCACTCTTCTGGATCAAGAAGACCCACCTCCTTTCTAGTTTAGTTGATAAGATAAGAGGAGTAAATAGGTTTTGGATAGAGGACGGTGGACTATATACTTTTTTCAGACATCCTGACAGAGTCCTTAGTATATGGTTTGAGGCAGTGAAACCCCTCTTAGTAATAGGGCTAGGTAGTTTTTCTCTTATTTTCTTTTGAATAAAAGTGTATGCCAACAAGCGTACAACTCCTGTGTCTGTCTCTTACCTCAGCACCCGCGCATCCCTGTAGAAACAACCATGTTCTATCAATTTAATAGGTTTCAGATTGATATATGATTGTATCGTTCGGGGCTGGGGACCATAAAACTGCCCGCTTACTCTGACATCTTGGCCAAACCACATCTCTAGCCTAATTATAAAATTGCCATCAATGAATTATTACTTCCCGGTATCCACATTTTTCCAAAGATTTTTCAAACTAATTTACTCACCTATTTTTGCTCTTGAATTAACACATGGTAACAGAAAGTTAAATACTCTGAATAATTTGGATAATTACGCTGTTACTGAAAAATATTGGGCTTCATTACATGTTTTGTGGTATCCCGCCGGTAAATCAGGCGGGATATCACCAAACGGAATTACTGTTACCGGCAACTGGTATGCTGGAATTACCGGCCGATTATAAGTGCTGGTAAGGGTAGTTACTCCACATTCCATGGAGTCCTATCCATGGGGGAGTTGCCAGTATTACCTGCACCCGTAATACTGGTGCCGGTCATACCAGCAATCTTTGATGGTGGGGTGGCAGCATTACCTTCAGCCTACCCCACCGGATAACTTGGAGTTTGAAGGTGTGGAAATGTGCCAGTAACTTTTAAAAAACATAGTTAGAAGACCCATATGCATTCACAAATAAAACATGTTTCTTGTATCAGCATTAAATGCATTAAAAAAAATGAATCTATGAATTGCCATGATGTTTCAGAAATGCACCAACACCTGCAGAGCCACAGATACTTACAGCACTAGGGTAATGAAACTCAAACTTCACAAACGCATCTAAATCGTTCGTAGCTACACCTGCAAAAGAGAAAGAAATCACCTTGAACAACAGGCTCATCTCAGTGTTGGCATGCATATCTAGGAGGAAAATAATCTTTGGTGTCTTATACAGATTCAAATGCTTTGATAATCCCCCAACATCAAACCATGACACAAACAAAATAATTCAAATAGCAGTATTACCTTCTGATGCACAGCATAAAGAATTGCTGATGGGTAGCTATAAACTACCAGGATATGTTCCATTGAGGGGGGTGAGGGACATATAATAGACAACAGGAACAAAGCACCAGTTGTTTATGTCACTTGGAACTTCAAAATGGAATACACATATTTGTTTAAAGCTACCCATCTGTAAATTCATGTTTGTATACCCTTCCACATCCCCTTTCCAGTCACTGTGCTTGTTTGCATTTACCAGCATTACAGGTGGTGTAGAGGGGGCGACATGAGGGATCTATATACAGCATAAATATTACCAAGTTCACTCTTACTTCAGTGCAATGCAATCTGAATGGGAGAAAAATAAATACTTGACAGAGAATATGCTGCATTCCCCCACCATAGTGTCAGAACAGATAATTCTCTGCAATCATGTTACATTAGTAACATACATCATTCAGAAATGGAAATAGTTCAATTGTTTCCGATTGAAGCCACACAGATCATCATCATTGTTTTGATAAAACAAAAGCTTTTAAGGAGGCTGTCCCTAGAAGTGATCTCTATTTCTCTGAAGCAACGCCAATAAGAAAAACATGCACAATTCAAGCAGTGAAACAACATTACACACTTTCATGTTAAGTCTTTACCCAATGATCTGGTTGGGTCTCATTTGAATTTACTAAAGATGCCAGTAGTAAACTGTGATTCTTTATTTCCTAATCTCTGAGTCTAATGCAGACCACAGAACAAATATTTATTAATTAAGAAAAATGTTTTCAGTACGCATGATACTTCTTACATTAGCTTGCAACAGCCTTGCACTGGCGAATTCCAGTACATATACAGACGTATACACTGTAAAAGTCAATATAAAAAGAAGAGAAAAGAAAAAAGAAAACCCTGTTCCTTTATCCAAAATGGACCACATTAAGTTGAACAAAAAAAAAAATTCAATTCGATGCATGGACTAGTCCAGATCTAACAAATTCCCTTGCCATGCCGGTCACACTTTGCACAGAATCCTCAAACCTTTTCCTCCCACAATCAAAATAGTTGAAACCAAAACCAGTACTCCCCTTCCCAGGTTCACCGCTCCCAATTTCTCAGCTTCAGCCTTAGCTAATATCATAACTTCATCGATGCTTTCAAAAATCATAATCAGACATTTTGCCAGGGCCCGCTTAAGTGAAAGGTGGGTCGTAAACAGGAGCCTATGCCACAAGTCCACTGCTATGAGTCCTGCTATGAGTCCTGCTGGTGAATTAACAAAGGGCCCCAACATGAGATTCCTTCTGTCCCTTAGACTTTGACAGTCCATAACTAAATGTTGGAGTGATTCTGTTTTGTGACCACACAGTCTGCAGACTCTCAACTCCGGGGGGATGCCCCACTTGGGCCTCATTACTTCCAGTGTCGATAGGCAGTTGAGCCTGAACTTTAGGTACCTGAGTCGGAGCTTAGCAGATGGGAATTGCTTTAAATATTGTCTGATATCCTTTTTGGGTAAGAGCAATGCTTCACAGCCTTTGTATCGTTTCAATCTGCTAACATCGCTGATGTCCGCTATATTGTCCCATCTTTTTATCCAGGCCTTTAATACAGCATTAGAGACCGGACTCTGTAGCTCCAACTCGGCCATACATTTTTCTCACCTTTTTTGGAATTTGGAGAGGTCGGGATTCAAACCCTTCACCATTGTAAGGTTCAGGAAGTAGTCTATGTGAGGTGATTCTGCTTTTGTCATCTTGAAAAACGCAGTGAGACTGCGCTTCATGAGTGGAGCCCACCACAAAACCAACCACAATTCCAATCTGATTACGCTCACAGGGACCAAATTAGGGAGCCCTAGGGCCCTCTTCAGGATACTTCCTTCCATAACATCATAGAACTTCCTATTCCTGCCGGTAGATAGCTCACACCCATAAGAAACCACTGCAGGCAGACATCTTAGCCCAGTAGAATTCTATGAGCGTGAGTAAAGAAAATTCACATAGTGTTCCTTTCACTCTCTTGGACAATGACAGGTAGGCACCTACACTTTCTTCCATAACTGATCTGCTTCCTCCTCTTAGTGCATGTCATTACTAGGGACTTAGTTGGATTTACAGTGAGATGGTTCTGAACAACAGCTATTTAAACAAGGCAAGTCCAAAAGATGTGTCTGTTGCCATTTGCGGCTCTTTAGAAAGGGAGGATGAGTGTGGAGGGGGGAAACATGGCTGAAGTGCTTTATATGTGTTATTTAATGTCAGCGCTAGCAGTAGTTGAAGGTTATTTATTTTTAAAGGAATGCTAACGACTGATAGCATAAGAATTTTAGTTGGTTGCAAACAAGAACTAGAAACATGTAAGTACAAACATTTATACACATATGAACATTTGAATTGTACAAGAGTGGAAATACATTGTTTTTCTTTAATTCCCCTCCCACCCCATTCCACTGCTTCTTTTCTGCGCTGTGACTTTCATCATTTTGGCATGTCTTCTTTTACCTGTAAATTCTATTCTCTTCTTCCTTCTGTTGGCAATTTTTCCTCTCTTCCTCATGACTGTTCTTCCTCTATTCTCTAATCTATGTCTGCTACTCTTAACTCTTTCTATTCATCATCTGTTTTTCTTCATTCCCGAAAACCTGCCCAACCTTAGTTGACATCCTCTCTGTAATCCACTTGGAGGTGCTAACAAGAAATAGGACAGTGCTGGAAAAATACTCACTCCACTTCAAATCTGTAGCTCCTCCCAGCATGCTTCTGTTAGGCAGAATCCCATGCAGTACCCTTAGGGAACACTACATGAGATTAGGACTACAAGTGGTAATACAATTTCACCTTTGGTACAAGCCTGCACTACGCAGTAAAGAGGTAGCGATGGCTGAGAAACCAAACTTATCTCAAGAGCAAATGAGCAGTAATAGGGATTACACAAAGGACTACAATTACTGTGACTCAAGCAAACACTGACTCAAGGTTTCTGGTTAAAAAATATAAGTACATTTATTTTAAAACCATCTGTTCACAAAACACTTCACTTCTATTAAATAAAACCACACTGTAAATATACTACACACAACCAATTCCTCTTGTTCAGGTCAATTCAAGGTAAGTGCATTAGGATTTGACAGACCGTTGTTGTGAAACAAAGACTTTACTGGGGGTTACTACACAATAACTTTTTGACACTAATGACAATTCGGTCTTACGAAAGAAAAGCGTACCCGCGGAAAGAAATGTAACCGTAGTCAAACACACTTAGCACATAGAATAAAAACAAGGGAATAGTGGATAAAAATCATAGGCAATACTTTTGTCAAGGCAATAGTATCAGAGGACGTGTCCTAAGAGGCAGATAAAAGTCAATAGGCCTGCGCCTGTATCAAATGGAGCAGGGGCTCTGTTGTCGAGGATCACGTGATGAGAACAGTTCAAGATTAACGTTGCCTGGAGTACTGGATATTTTGTCAAAGGGAGGCAAAAGTTATAAGACGGAAGGAAGAAAGAACACGCCTTGGCAAGGAAACGGGTTCACCCCAATTCCTCAAGGTCGGACGGAGAGAACGACCAAACGGACACAGTACCTTATTCAGATGAAGAAAGCTGGTGCTACGGCAGTTGTTCCTGGTAGTTCCTGCAGACTCACGGTTCCTGAAGCTTCAGTCGTGGGGACAAGGAGGACGACGTCTGGAGCGATCAGCACTACCCAGGGATGAGGCCAGCAGCAGCAGCAAAGCAACGATGAATAAAAGGTGCGCTCCTTAAAAACAGGAGAGGGCTCTTCTGATGGCTATCCGGACCACTACAGCTCTGTGCAGCGATTTCGACCCAGAAGAGGATTCTCGGCTGTAGAAGATGAGCTGGTTGATCCCACCAGGCTCAAGGGAAGAAGACTCCGGACTGCATCTTCTCTGTCGTTGAAGGGTAGATAGCTCATGACTGCAGCAGGGCTTCACCGGGCATCCAGGAGTTGCAGCATCCTTCTTCTTCTCCGCTTCTCTTCGGTTCTTGTAGTTCCAGTGGCGACTCTGGCTTCCAGCCCAAGAGTCCTGACTTTTATGCCAAAATCCCCCATTCACACAGCCTGGCTGTCAATCACACAGCAGGGGGTTGTCCAGCCCGGACAACCACCTCAGTCAATGAACACAAAGTGCGACTTGGGTCTCCAAGGAGACCCTCTGCAGGGGGTCACTAAACCCCTCCCTCACATTCAGCCAACCTAGACACCCAGACGCCAAAGAAGGGCTTCTTTGCAGAAGCCCGCCAAAGGACGGCGAACAAGGAAACCAAACCTGGTTTGGCGCGAAAAGCAAACAACAAGAAAGACTTTAAAAAAAAGAGATGGCGACTAAACCCAACCGGAGCACAAAATAAAACATACATGGTCAAGCAGGTTTTATGGTCGCGGCTAATACAATAGCCTAAAACATTACCACGTAATAGAAGATAAGCACGGTAGAAAAGTTAGGGTATATACCACTGCCACCAGCCAAGTCTTAATGTTAAGGGAGCGAAACAAGGCTCCAAGAGGCACAGACAAAAAGGGATAAGAATTAACCCTTTCCAATACGCCATGTAAGATGGGGTGTACTGGGTCTGTGGTTAAAAAGTGACTATATAAAGTTAATGTGCCGCCCCCTGTGCCGCTAGCATGATAACTTGCCTAAGTCCCTGTGGCCTTGAACTGCCGTATATGCTCTCAATGTATAGCTTGCAGCTATCCTTTAGTAGGCATTACAACCGCTTACTCTGGTATCCCATTTGTTTGTATTTGTGCACTAGACTGCCCTACCGCGACTGATCCCAACAAAAACGTATTCTAGTTGTAGAGATGCTGCAACTCTTTCGTGCTGTTATCTTGCCTTCCTAGGTCTGTTCTAATGCTCTCATTCCGTTTGCATTGGTTATCTAGCTTACCTAGCTGGTAATGCCTTTGAGTTGTGCTATTGTACGCCATTATAAGCCTACTTTCACAATTGCCTGTGCTCGTACTCACATAGCAAATGTATGTAATGCCCACCTATCTTGCATTGTACGGAACCTAGCTACTGAACTCCTACTTAGCCTACCCGCTTGATTACTCTGTAGCATTTATTTTAGATGAATTGCTTGGCATGCTTATCCTTACACTACTGCCCTCTGCACTATATGACTGCAATTGTTTGTAAGTCCCAGTGAATTTTGCCACCATGCACCTGTCTCCAACAGTCACTCACGCCTTCCAGCCTCCTCTCCAAAAGCTATTTGCACTAGCCTTGGCTACCACACTCTACCTCACCCTCCACCCAGTGCCTGCACTCAAACACACCACGACTTTGTCACCTTACTCACGTTACCTTAACACTACAACTATGCCTATGTCCACCCATGACACTAATCCATACCTTAACAACCCAGCCCTATGGCGCCAACATTTTGCATCTAGACCCACTCCTATCCAACCATGCTCACTTGCTCTGAGAAACGCCAGATTTGGCACCAGACTCACCCACGCCTCTTACCGCCATTTGACACCCATCCGCCAAAATAAACACCCTCAGCCTATCGCTAGAACTGTCTCCTCTCCACACACACCAACCTCCCAACCTAACAACCCTGTTGCAAACACTATCAAAGGGGCATTAATTAATGCTAGATCCCTCACAGCCAATGCTCTAGAGGTGGCGGACCTCATCTTAACACATGACTTGGACTTTATGGCCATCACGGAAACCTGGTTTCACACTGATTCTGGACCTCTACTCTCGCTAGCTATTCCAACAGGCTATAATATCATCAGACATGACTGCAATACCAGTCAATCCAAAGGTGGTGGCATTGCCATTATCCACAAAAACTCTCTTAACTTCCACCTCTCCACTATACATCAAATCTCATCTATGGAAGCTCTAACAGCCAAATCCGCCCTCACTCCCAACCACACCATCTCACTTCACCTACTCTATAGGCCCCCAGGGCCTTTATCCACTTTTGCTGAAGACCTCTCCAACATTCTGGCAGACAACACTAAAACCAACTCCCAAATTATTGTACTAGGTGACTTTAACTTGAGCCTCGCCGACCCCAACGATTCTGCTGCCGTGATGATCGACAACCTGCTCACGAACTCAGGCTTTACTTAGCACATCAACACACCCACACATTCCAAGGGTAGAATCCTTGATTGGATAGCGGACTTCAATTGTGGAATCAATGTGGTATCTAACCAACCTTGTGCTTGGACTGACCACCACTTAATCACCTTCATCATCCCCGCCAAAACCATCTGTTCCACTCCAGACGTCGCACCTGCTACTCCCACACGTAACAAGCGCGACATAACTTGTGACAAACTTCTCCCTCTCATCCTTCCAGTCCTGAATGAACAAGCATTATTAAGCATGTACCCTACTGTCCTGGTTGACACCTTCAACCATACTATGCAAAAAGCCCTTGACCTCATTGCACCATCTAACCTGAGAAAACCAAAACCACGAGCTCACCTCAACTCGTGGTTTACACCCAAACTCAGAATTCTTCGTAAAGAAAAACGAATCGCTGAATCACATTGGAAGAGTAACCCTACTGAAGCTAATAAATCTAGCATTGTCCTAGCAACGTTAAACTATAAGGAAGCTATACTCCAGATGAAAAAAGACACTTACAACAAACGGATTGAGCAAGCCAAATCCAATACTAAAGAACTCTTCAGAATCTTAAAAGAATTGGAAACCCCTGTCATAGCACCTAACACCTGCATCAAAGATAGCATTTGGTGCACTAATATCCAAAACGCTCTCCTTGGCAAGATTGCCACCCTCCAAGTCAAAATTAACGATAAACAGACTAATCTACAATCTAACTTGCAACCTAACTTTCTCACAACTGTAAACAACTCTATCCCAGATTCTTTGACTCTGTTCAGCTTCTCACCCCTATCTATCACTGAAGTGGAAAATATTATCAATAGCCTTAAACCCTCCAACTGCCAAGGGGACCTCTGCCCAGCGCCCATCATCAATGAAGCAGCCCACGAGCAAGCTCCCTTCATTACCACTCTCATCAACTCCACCTTCGGTACGGGGATCGTACCGGACAATTTGAAGGATGCCTAGGTTATCTTGCTCCTAAAAAAAACCACTTTGGATGCCAACATACCTACGAACTACAGGCCCATCACCATGGTGCCGTTCCTACTAAAAATCCTTGACCGAGCTGCATACCTACAGATTCAAGACTACCTCGAATCTAATAAACTCCTGGGTCTAAGACAATCTGGGTTCCGGCCGCGACATGGAACCGAAACTGCCCTTATCGACCCCAAAACTCAGATCGAAGATTTAAGAGACCAGGGTAAACTTGATTTACTACTTCTTCTCGATCTCTCTGCAGCTTTTGATCTCGTCAATCATCAAATACTGTGTCAATACCTTAAACTAGCGGCGCATTTCGCCGATAAAGCCACAGCCTGGATCAGTTCATTCCTGGACAACAGATCGATGCGTGTCTTTTCCCCCCTAGCAGCAGCATCACCCTCACCCGTCACCTGCGGGGTACCACAAGGTTCTTGTGTATCTCTCACGTTGTACAACGTGTTCACAAAACCACTATTTGATATTTTGGACTATCTGGGTGTCACATATACCAATTATGCTGACAACACCCAGATACTCATTCCAATCTCAGGAGATTAAGCCTTCGACTCTCTTTCTGTGAATGCCATCTACCAAGTCATCCAAGCCTGGATTGTACAGCACGGACTCTGTCTGAATGACGAGAAGACAGAGCTCCTCATTCTCGGCTCTACTCAAAAACTATCCAAACTGGCCCCTGTGTAACAATCCTTCATCATTGATGGTAACACTATCAAGGCCTCTAAGGACACTAAAACGCTAGGGATTTACATCGACTCTACTCTTTCCTTGGTCAGACAAACCAATGCAGTCTCCTCTGCAGCGGCATACACCTGTAAGCTCATTACAGCTAGCCGCCCCTTCCTTTCACCAGCCAACTGTGTCACACTTGCCAGGACGCTCGTGTTCTCAAAAATTGACTATAGTAATGCCCTCTATTTGGGCACTAACCGATGTAACCTAAACAAGCTACAAATCATCCAAAATTATGCCATTAGAGCAGCACTCAACATCCCCAGGAACCAACACATCTCAGACGCCAGATGTAATTTATGCTGGCTCTCGTTCCCTCAACGAATTACACTGAAAACACTTGCCCTCACTCACATGTGCCTTTCCAAACAAACCCCCTGCTACTTAGCCAACAGATTTGCCCTCCACAACACTAACAGACCCCGCAGAACTGCTCAGACTAACTGCCTTTCTATACCACGCTTCAACCTTCAAAGATCAGGCGGAGCTAGTTTACCTGTAATGGCGGCGAAACTTTGCAATTCGCTCCCTATCTCGCTAAGAGCTGAACCTTCCTTCCACAGATTCAAAAACATGGCCAAAGCTTGGCTAACCGCCCAAGACCCATCATCTACTAGCCAACCACCCCCCATGCGTTAGCCACCTGCCCCATTTCATGTACATAGGTTATGATCTTCTGCTCACCCGGTAACTGCATTATGTATATAACTGTAATCTAAAGTGTAACTTGTAATTTGTAAAGTGTAATTCTTAAAGTGTAATTTGTAATGTTCTGCTTGCCTTATCATGTTGTAACTAAATTACGTGCCCGGATGCCCAAGGGCCTGGTGCGCTCTATAAATAAAATAAATACAAAATGGCAACTTTACATGTTTCTTGGCTACAGTAGTCATCCCCAGAAATGGAGTCCACAAGGGAAGTCGAAAAGACATCCCTGTGTCACTGCACTAAAGGTGCTGTGTGACACTCAAGTAAAAAGATGATGGCCAGTGAGTTGGTGACACTCCATAGCCCATGAGCACAAAAAGTACAACACACACAAAAAATACACTGTAAGAGTGGGAAAAAAAGCTCACACTCTTACCAGGTGGAAAAAATAAAACCCAGAAATCCAGCAAAGCTGCTGAGGGACTCGCTAGGTAAGGGAAATTAGCCAGAAATGAGAATTCTCCCTAACAGCTTCCTATGAATTGGATGTATTGAATGATGAATGTCATTATTATCAAATCTCTTATTTCTACTCTCTTACTTAATTCTCCTCCTTATTCCTGATTTTTAATACTACTTTCTAGCACCCCTGCCGCACACCCTCCATATCCTATGCTAAATTCTCCTCACTGCTGGCTGTGGATTTCGCTTTTCACTTTACCTCACTAATTGTTCATCTTCTTTCTTGCTTTCCTTCAATCTCTACTTCCCTCATTTTTTTGTTTCACTCCTGTTTCTGAAAATGCATTACCTCTTCTGCTCTATTGGGCGAACTCCACTGCTGCTCCTTCAGATCCTTTCCCTTGGCTCTCCATCATGTGGTATATCCCTTATTTCTGCCTTATCTGGCCCCTCGCTTCAATTTTCTTCTTTCTTCTATCATTTTTCTATTTTTTAAACTCGCTACTACCCTTTCTATTATCAGAAAACCTTCTCTTATTGCTTCTCTGTGTGAAAACTTCCTTCCTATTTCATTTCCTATTTCATCTAAACTCCTAGAACATATGTAAAGAACTATCTGCATATATCAAGTATCATGTCCTTCTCTTCCTTTACAATCTGAGTTCCATCCTGCACACTCTATTGAAATTGCTCTTATGCATGTAACTAATCTTCTCACCACTTCTAGTTACACAGAATAATCTTCGTTTTTAATTCTTCTTGATCTATCTGATGGTTTTTACGTGGTGGATCATTCTATTCTTTGCTCTTGTCCCTCTCATCTTTGTATATCTGATGTTGCTCTGTCATGGTTTGTCATCTTTCTACGCATACATTCTGCTTCCTGGGCTGGTTCTTGTTCTTTATCTTCATGCTTCAGTGTCTCGCAATGTTTGTTCCTTTGCACCTTAGGTTTTCCACTGCACGCTATTCCTCTTCTATTAGTTTATCGTCTAATGTGCGTGGACAGCAAGGCGCTGTACCGGGTGTGAGTAGCCAGCATTAGGGGTGGCATCTTGTGAGTTGCGGTCTGTGGGTCAACTTGGATTAGTCCTTGGTCAGGCGTAGTTCAAAAAGCCACGTTTTGAGAGATTTGCAAAATTGGGGAATTGTGGGGGCATTCCGAGCCGAGATCAGGATCGAATTCCAAAGGGTGGGCATGTGACAAGAAAAAGATTGCTTGCAGGTCCTCTCTTTGCATGTGAGTTGGGATTCAAACTGGTTGGTCGATTTGCTGCACAAGGAGAGTGTTCCACGGATGTATGGAGCTTAGCCGCTTGGTACGCTGGTGTGCTACTCATGGCTGCTTTGTAGCTGATACATGTGGCCTTGAACAGTATCCTGGCCTCGAGATTAAGCTAATGTAGTTTGCGTAGGATGGGGCGATTCAGTTAAATTTCTGAACACCCATATTAAGATGTGCTGCAATGTGGTGGACTGCTTTCAGGGGAGCCAAGTGTGAGACTGGGATCTCTGTCAGGAGGGCCTTTCCTTTATCGATGTGAAAGATCACAAGAGCCTGCACTACAATACAGAAGCCCTGCAGCGGGTTGAAGGGTTTGATTTTGCAAAGGGTGGAGATTTGGAGCCTGGCCGTTTGACCTTCTTGGCTGTGTTTCTGGAAGGGCGGACTGCTGTCAATGGTGAAGCCTAAGGATTTTGCTCCATCTGACAGCTGCAAATAAAATCCTTCTAGGCACATACCATTGAGCCATTGTGGGACAGATTATTGCTTAGCAGGGATCTGATGAGGACGAATTTGAACTTGGATGTGTTTGAGGTAGGAAGTCAACATCCAGGAATGTATGATGGTTAGGTAATCGCGGGGACAACAGATTCCTGTGGGCTTTTTACTCTCATGTACCAGGCGGGTATTTGTGGATGGATTTATCAGTATCTTTTACATGCATGCCTAGAGGCTCCAGGTAAAGGTTAAAAAGGATTGGTGAGATGGGACTCTGCTGGAGACTGGGAGTCAGCGGGAACTCAATGTGTTCATCTGGAAGGTCTGGTGTCTGTTTGAGTGATAAGAATTAAACCAATTTAGGACAGTGCCTGAGAATCCCATCTTGTCGGCAAGGAGGGAGAGGAGGATGTGGTAGTCGACGGAGTCAAATGCAGTCGAGACGTCAAGAAGGACAATGAGACATGCGTCCCCCTTATCCATGATTTGGAGGGCTTTATCAAATACCTAGATTGTGGCTGTGTCGACACTACACTTGGGGTGGACCCCCGACTGACAGTCATTAAGGAGGTGTGTTGTTAGATTCTAGCCAATAGCTGTGTAGCAACTACGTTTGCCTAGATATTACCAATAAACGTGAGGTTCATAATGGGCCTGTGTTGGCCAGGTTGCCTGGTCATTTTTTTTAAAGAGGTTGTATGGCACTAGTCTTGATGGTGTCCAAGAATTACTGTTCGGTGAGAGAGGCATTAATGATGCTGAGGAGTGCGTTGAGCGCCAGACCCACCAATTGCTTAATGATTCCAGATGGGATATTATCATCAGAGTAGGTAGTAGGTTTTATGGGAGGCAATTGCTTTTAGGAAATTTGGGAGAAAGAGAGAATTCGGTCCATAGGGGCAGTGTGGTTTCTGGGGTGCAGGCAGGGCTAATGCAGTGGGAGGTTGATTCGATGATCTGTCAGATTTTCATTATTTTTTATCCCAAAAAATTATAAAGGTTTTCGAATCTGTTGCATTTTTCCATGAGTTGCTGGCACCTTGTGGTCAGGTAAGAGTTTGATACAATGCTTTACTACTTCAAAGAGGGCTTTACGCCTGTTAGTGGCAGCCGCAATAGTGATGGAGTAGTAAGCAGCTTTGGTCTTTGTAATCAGAATCCTATGGTTGGAGCAGAGAGATCAGAGGTTGGTGAGATCTCAGTGCTGTGGTTTTTGCAGCGCTATTTCTCTAGGGCTCTGATTGAGCATTTGTTGGAGGTGAGCCCAGGGGGTGGGGGTGTACTAAGAGGTGGAACGTTGGACTTAGCATGGCTGATTTTTAGGGGCACCTGAGTGTTCACCAGTTTCATAGAGAGTTGTTACATATTTCTAGGAGGACTGAGGTATTTCTGTTGTTGGGGAAATCAGCTAAGTTTGCTTCTAGCTAATTGACCAGGAAGGTTTTGAATGAGTGGGACTGAGTGAGTAGGGTTTTAGCCCGACCTTTGTGGATCGTGGTTGAGTGGGGGCTCGACAGTGGGATGGAGGCATGGCCAGCCCAATCTATTGGGATAGGTTCGGCACAGGTGATGAGGGGGAATTAAGTAAAGCCTAAGTCTAAGATGTTGCATTTGTTGTGCGTGAGGGAGAGCAACATTTGCTTAAGGTCCATGGATCCGGTAAGTGTGAAAAGTGCGCTTTGAGTGTGGTTGTCGGCGTGAGACTTGGGTGGGGGATTAAAACATTGTGTGTGCTTATTTGGCAGAGGAGACTAATTTGGAGACGTCAGCAAAAGAATGTCAGCAAAGAAAGTCACTCCTGTAGATGAGGTGGATTCCTTGTGCGATAAAAGGAACCAACAGGCAAGTGATTCGAGAAAGCTTGTTCTGAGAGAGGGGAGCATGGAGCATGGCCAATCGCTACTGTGTCTTATTGCCACTCCGACCCCTGCCCTTCCTGTACACTCAGCATGTTAAATGCAGTAGCTAGCCTGAGGGTAGGAAGATGTAAAAAGCATGGAGGGAGGAAGCGGTAAACCAGGTTTTGCTGATGAAGGGGGCATCAAGGTTGTTGGACGAGATGAGGTTGACAATATCTGCAGCGTGAGCGACTTCTGTGCAAGCATTCATCAGCATGAAGGGGCCTGTGCATGTAGTCCATGGGTGTTGGATGTTGGCAAGTGCGATACTGAGGTTTGCCTAGGGTAGCTAGCCGGGGCTGCCTAGGGTAGCTTGCCGGGGCTGCCTAGGGAGCCAGGCTATTCAAACCCGAACAAGGGTGGGGATAGGCTGTGGAGGGAGGAGATACATTATTATGTCTTTTGGTGAGTAGTAGTAATAGTGACTACTTTGTAGGTGAAATGCAGGATAGAGGGTCTGGCCCTTAGCCCTACCAGGACCAAACAGACACAAACAGGTGAGGTCCTTGTTTTGTCCGTCCTTTGCTGAGGACACCAGCAATGAGGACACATAAGGAGGACTGAAGAAATAGGAGGTGGGCGGGGCAGCTGGGTGTCGGCTTGGTCACGTGACCAACAGCCTCATCAATGCTTTCTGCCTGGAGCTGGCCTAGAGTCCTTAAGTAGCTGCCTGAAAGGTGCAAACATTGGTGGTGGGTGGAGCAACTGAGCGGCAGGGGCATGTGACCAGAAACCTCCTCAACGATGCCTGCCGGGAGCTGGCCTGGGCCGTTTAGGTAAATGCCTATAAGCCATGAAAAATGGTGGTCGGCTGAGCAGCCTCTGAATTGCTGTCTGCCTGGAGTACTTAAGTAGCTGCAAAGAAGGCACGAAAATTGGTGGGGGGCACATCAACTGAGTGGAAGGATGTGGTCCCAGAACCAGCAGTCTCCTCAATGCCGTCTGTCTGAAGATGGCCTGGAGTCCTTATGTAGCTACCTGCAAGGTGTGACAACTGGTGGTGGGTGAAGCAACTGAGAGACAGGGTCGGGTCACATCACCAACACCTCATTGCTCCTTGCCTGGACGTGGCCTGGACTCAAGTAGCTGCCTTGAATGCGTGAAAACTGATGGTTGGTGGAAGTGAGAATCGAGAGTCTAATATGTATGGAAAGAGGGAGAATAAAGGCCTTAAAGATGAACAATGTTGCTGTGTT
Organism: Ambystoma mexicanum; assembly: GCF_040938575.1. NCBI lineage: Eukaryota > Metazoa > Chordata > Amphibia > Caudata > Ambystomatidae > Ambystoma > Ambystoma mexicanum. The sequence goes on along the minus strand of NC_090922.1, from coordinate 1,334,441,531 downwards.
TCTTTTTTTTGTTTTTGTCATCTTTATTTATTGTTTTCAAACATGGAAGGATAATAATACAAGAAGAGTAGAACGACAAAATCTTTAAACCTCCCCATATATCTCAATTACACCAATCATATCTCAAAAGATACATATTTAAAAAAAAATACATAAACAATTAAACAATTAACTAAATGAAAATTAAAATGAGCCTTCAAACAACGGCCACATTTTGCCAATAACAAAACCTGAAAAGGCTCTCTTGGAAACGAAATCGACAAAGTGATATCCAACCTATCTAACACCTCTCTCTAATAAGTCAACACTCTTGAACAGTGCCACAACATGTGAATCAATGTCCTCTTCTCCTTCCCACATCCCCAACAAAAATCTTCAGTAATTAGCCGCAAATCACACATTCGCACCGGAGTCCAGTATAATCTCCCCAAAATCTTCTGATGTACAAGTCATAACTTAAGATCCATCTTACTATTATATCCAACCTGCCACACACATTTCCAGGCATTATCACTGACTGCATAACCTAAATCTACCTATCATTGGTATATTTTAAATGATATCCTGTTATAAAACCACCCTTCACATCTTCTCAATAAAACTAATGTGCACACAGGCCCCTTCCAACTCCAGTTGATCCTCAGAGAAAATAAAATGTCTATCCAAGCATGTATCCATCCATCTATCATTCAAGTGAAAAAAAGGAGCAAACTTGAAACTTCTGCAACTGAACATATAGGCATGAAGTAATTTCACAAAACATTGTAAACTGTTACATTCTGTCTCAAACGAGGCATTAAGTTTCAAAATGTAACTCTCCTTTCCTAAAAAACCTAACATACTTAATTGGGTTTATTATGTTCAATACTTTGGGAAGAACCAGTAGAATTTGGCTCAGCTTCCACATTACTTAATTTACCCAGTATATGTTGGTTGCATTTTCTTGCCTTGTAATGAAATTAGTTTTTTAATTTGCTTATCATTTCCATTCCATTCACATTCAGTATACCTAAAGAAGTCATTGGAATAACATATATTTGCCATCCCACATAAAAGACACAAACCTTATCTATATCAAGAAATGACATCATACAATCTGGTATCAATATGGTTCCATGTACCCAATCTGCCATATATAGCTTCCCCTCTCACCATTAAAAAAATAAAACCTCTATCATGACCCATCTTCCAGGCCACTTAGCAAGATGAAGTCCGTCCAGCATAATACATTTGCTTTTGTGCTTAGGCTACACATTTGCCGGTATATAATAACACAAGGGGCCTCATTACGAGTCAGGCGTTAAGGGGTTAACGGCGCCGTAAACGGCGCCGACCCTTAACGCCTCATTACAAGGTCCCTTAGCGCCATGGTGATTTTAACGCCTGCTTTTTGCAGGCGTTAAAATCCATGGCGCTAAGGGACCATGGTGCTAATTACGCCACCGTAATTTACGGTGGCGTAATTAGCGCCTTCCCCACTCCCATTATGCCCTATGGGGCAAAAATGGGAATGGGGAAGGGTAAAATGGGAAATGGGGATTTACCGCCCCACTCACCTTGGAATGGGGCGGTAAATCCGCCATCCACCATGGTGTAAACATAATTTACACCATGGTGGTAAGGGTACGACCCAGGCGGTAACTTACCGCCTGGGTCGTAATGAGGCCCAAGGAACCTCTAAGATTACAACTTCGTAGATTAGAGGTTCATGCTGGCAATTTGCATGTGTATTTAATTTGCTTACTTGTTCCACCATCAATTGCATATTTGATTGCCAATTCACCTTCACTTTGATACATTTTAGTGGAAATGTGGATTTATACTTATGCTCGTAGCACATCTGAACAAATAGTTCACAATTTCACACACATCTCCACCTTAACACATGGAACTAAATAATGGAATGTAGTGACACGAAACAACTGTTGTTTTTGTCCTAAATAAACTGCTCACCTATTGGTAGGACGGTGGCTACCTGCCAGGTCGCCACTGAGCTAGCCGTCAAGACTATTCCCCTCAATGTAGTAGGTTACCTCTCCCACAAGCCTTGGGATCACCTCGCAGCACTTAGCTCTAGGAAGTTGAAATCAGCTCCTTCTGTCAGGGAGAACCTTAGACCAGCAGCACAAAGGCAGTGACCCCGTGATCCCAGAATGTCTGCTGCTGACAGACTAGTACAAACAAACCTCAAGAAGAGAGACATGACGATTCAAGCCTTTTTAGTGTAATACGAGGGTTCTCTCATTGTGAAGCGGAGATCATCTCATCCCCCCAAGCTAATATAGGGAATGCTCAAGTCACACCTCCACTGTACTGACCTCATATAAAGCAGTCACTGCCACCTCAGTTGAAATGACCAGCGTGAATGTGGTGTAGGTATAGCTTCATCACAACACGTAGTGCGATAGAAGTTGAGTTTGCATTTCCCATCATTAATCGAAGCGACAGCAGGATTGATAAAATGGAGGTGGCAGGGCCTAGGAGAGGGGGCTGATGCTCAGAGAATAAATACAGCTACATACTATCACAGCAGTGCCCGTTTCAAATGCCTCATTTAAACTATCGCATTGGATTTCGTAATGGCTCAGTACCTTCTTAGTTCGGCCGCATGATGATCCCTGAGAGAAGCAGCCACAGCTCACCTCTCGTAATCTAGTGGCATGGCAATCCATATCTGGAAATGAAGGCCCAATCTGATGTTAGTCACGTCTCTCCAGGTCCTTTCCTCTAATCTCCTCAGGCATTATCCCGTGTGCGTTTAAACTAAAACAAATACACGCGCACCATTTAAATGGAAGGAAAAAAACGAATTCAACGACAGCAACCACTTTTAACCATATTGATAAAATAAAACATGAATTAAACTAAATCAAACTAAAACAAAAGTATGTAATATATATGGACTAAAATCCAATCATCTCTTTTTCTTCAAAAGTGACCCTGAATATTCAACAGAAGCCTCCTCCATAGGTTGTTGATCAAAATCCAAATCAGAGAGAAATTCCTCTGCATCTTTATAATCCATGAAGGAGTGCACTGTTCCATTAAGCACCACCCTCAATATTTCTGGGTAAATCATATAGTATTTTAGATGCTTCCGTCTTGCTTTATCCTTGACTGTATTAAAAGCCTTCCTTCTTTCCAGAATATCACGGTTTAAATCCCCAAAAATCATAATTTTATGTGATCCCCATAGCAAGTCACCTTTCTCTCTTGCCTTCCTCAGGATCAATTCTCTCACTGGGAATCTCAAAAATGTAATGATGAAGTGCCGAGGTCTTTGTCCTGGTCCTGGTTTAGGGCCTAAGGATCTATGAGCCCTCTCAATCTCCAAAGGGGTCTTAGGATCAAGACCAAGCAGTTTAAACAAAGCTTTTTCCAAAAAAGCTGCAGGAGAGCCCTGCTCAATAATCTCTGGAAAGCCAGCCACCCGGATGTTATTCCTCCTAGAGAAATTCTCTCGCTCAGAGCAATTAAGGGTCAGCTTTTCCACCTGAGCTTGTAAATCACTTATCTGGATAGACATTTTCTGGGAATTATCACTTATTACTGTCAGATGGCCTTCCATGTTCTTAAATTTTTCTAAGCATCTCTTACCTCCTCACCAGGCTCACCTTAGGCGAACAGGTTGCGCAGCACTGCTTGGCCGACCCTGGACTCCTCCCTGGAATCCCGATCGACGCAGTAGAATCTTGTGAAGGTGTGCGTCGACCTCCACGTAGCAGCCCTGCAGATGTCCAGCAGGGGCACACCAGACAAGAACGCCGTAGTAGCAGCGATCGCTCTGGTCGAATGGGCTCTCGGACAGCCTGGCAGCGGTCGGTTAGCCAACCGGTGGCAGTGCATGATGCAGCCGGAGAGCCATCTGGAAATAGAAGACTTCGAGAGAGCCTTCCCTTGATTAACAGGTCCAAAGTTCACGAACAGCTGTGATGTCCTCCGGAAACTCTTTGTGCGGTCCACATAGAACTTCAGCGCTCTAGCCACATCCAGCAAGTGCAAAGTCCTCTCGGCCGGCGACGAAGGAGACGGGAAGAAAACAGGTAACACCAAGGGCTCGTTAAGATGGAAGTCCGACGGCACCTTGGGCATAAAGGAGGGGTGCGTCCTAAGCACCACCCTCGAGGCATGGAAAGTCAAGTACGGTGCTTTGCAGGATAGGGCCTGGATCTCTCCCACTCGTCGTGCGGAGGTAATGGCCACCAGGAATGCAGTCTTCCACGACACAAACTTCATCGGTGCGGAGTGCATCGGCTCGAATGGGGGCACCATGAGCCTGGTCAGCACCACGTTAAGTTCCCACGCCGGGGCCAGGGCCTTCACCGGCGGGAACGACCGGAACAGTCCTTTCATAAACTCTTTTACCAGTCGATGGGACCACAGGGACGTCCGTCCTGTGGTTCTGGTATATCTGGAGATCGCCGCCAGATGAATCTTAATGGAGGCATGGGCTAGCCCAGCCTTTGCCAGCGATAGCAGGTACGGCAGCACTTGAGGGGCCGTAATCCGTAGGGGGTTGATCTTCTGTGCTCGGCACTAGATAGAGAACCTCTTCCACTTATGACCGTAGCATTTGAGAGTCGAGGACGCCCTGGCCTTTGCAAGAACCTCTCTGCAATCGGCCGGTATATCGTAGCCTCCAAACTCTAGCGCTGCAGGAGCCAAGCCTGCAGGTTCAGCGACGCTGAGTCGTGGTGGAAGATGGCGCCTCCTTCTCTGGAGAGAAGGTCCGCGTCCGCCGACAGCTTGATGGGAGGGGACGTTGACAAGTCCAGAAGGTCTGGGAAACAGATCTGCCTCGGCCACGCCGGTGCAACGAGGATCATCCTGAACCGGGACCTCTTGAGCTGGCTGATGAGTCGAAGCAGCAACGGCAACGGAGGGAACGCATACAGGTATAGGCCGTCCCAGGGGAACGAGAACGCATCGCCCATGCTTCTCGGCTGGGGAAACCTGCTGGCGAACCTCTTGCACTTCGAGTTCGTCGCTGTTGCGAACAGGTCGATTTGGGGTTTGCCCCATCGTCAGAAGAGTTGATCCACCTGATCCTGGCGCAGTTCCCACTCGTGACACGCGGGCAGCTCCCTGCTGAGCGAGTCGGCGATGGTGTTGCTTTCTCCTGCCAGGTGGAAGGGAACCAGGAACATCCCCTGGGCAACCGCCCAGTGCCACAGATCCTGTGCCTCCTTGGATAGGGCTGGGGATCTGGTGCCTCCCTGCTTCTGTATGTAAAACATTGTTGTGGTGTTGTCCGTGAAGATCCGCACCACCTTTCCCTTGAGCGACGGGAGGAACGATTTGAGAGCCCAGAACACGGCTCAGAGTTCCAGGACGTTGTTGTGCAGGAGCCTCTCCTCCGGGAGCCAGAGGCCTCTTGCGTGGAGATCTCCGGTGTGGGCGCCCCAACCTTCCAGGGAGGCGTCCGTCGTCACCGTCTCCTGGTACGCAGGCGTCTGAAAGTCCTTGCCCGCCGTGAGGTGAGCTCGAACGCCCCACCACTGAATCGCCCGCCGGAACACCTCGTTGAGGGGGACCCTGTCTTCGAAGGTGCCCGTCGCCTGCATCCAACGGACGTCGAGAAATTCTTGAAGAGGGCGCATCCGTAGTCTGCAGAGGCGCATCAGGTAGATGCAGGAGGACATCATCCCCAGGAGGGACTTGATGGACCTCACCCTGGCCACGTCCGTGGCTAGCAGGCGCTGCACTTTGCCTAGAATGGTCTTCGTCCATTCTTCCGACGGGGCCGCCAGGCGCCTCACTGTATCGAGCTTCGCTCCCAGAAACAGGGCCACCTGCGACGGCACCAGGTGGGACTTTGGGTAGTTTATGGCGAATCCCAGGTCTGTGAGTAGCTGGACGGTCCTCGCAGTGTGTTCGACGGCGAGTTCCCTCGTCCTTGAGCGGATGAGCCAGTCATCCAGGTAGGGGTAGACGTGAATCCCCTGCCGGCGCAGCCGCGCCGCCACTGGTGCTAGGCACTTGGTAAAGACCCTGGGGGCCGACTTCAATCCGAACGGCAGTGCTCTGAATTGGTAGTGGCGTCCCTGGACGACGAACCTGAGGAACTTTCGGTGACTTTTGAGGATGGGAACGTGGAAGTATGCATCCCCCAGGTCCAACGACGATAGAAAGTTGCCTTCCTCCAGCTGTCCCAGTACGTGCTAAAGGGTGACCATCCTGAACTTCTGTGATCTGATGTACTTGTTCAAACGACGAAGGTCCAGGATGGGGCGCCAACTGCCCGTCTTCTTCCTGACGAGGAAGTACCTTGAGTACACCCCGGAGCCCCGGAGCCTCTTCGGGACAAGCTCGATGGCGCCTTTCCTGAGCATCGCCCGTACTTCCAACAGGAGTTGCGGGACGTGATTTTCCTTCCTGGCCACAGGTGGAACGTGCGGGCACTTCTTCAGGAATTCGATAGAGTGTCCTCTTGCCAGGGTATCCAGCACCCAACGGTCGGTGGAGATGGACTTCCACACGCCGATGAAATTCGTCAGCCGGCCTCCCACCGGGGGGCTTCGGTGGGGGCCCGAGACCACGGCCGGTTCAGTCCTGCTTGGAGGTGGTGGCCTTGCCGCCCTGGCCACCTTGCCGACGGCGGCGAGGCGCTTCCTACTTGCCGCGACCCCTGTAGGCCTCCTGAGACGAGGAGCGTGCTGCCTGGCGGTAGGACGACGAGCCACCGCTGGATCCCTTGGAGGCACCCTGTCTGCCTCCGGAGCTCCGAAAGGGCTGTCGTTGCTGAAGGGCTCCTAGGGCGCGGGCCGTCTCCGTGTCCGTTTTTATGGCTTGGAGGGATTCGTCCACCGCCTTCCCGAACAAGTTGCTGCCGTTGAACGGCATGTCCAACACCCTGGTCTGGACGTCCTGACGGAAGTCGGTCGCCCGGAGCCAACCCCGTAGTCGTAGGCAAACACCGTTGCCCAGCTGGCAGAACCCGGTATCGGCAATATCGGTTGCCACCGTTATGGCGTGGTCCGACGCCACCTCACCCTCTTGTAGTATTTCCAGGGCCTCGGACCTCTTGTCGTCCGGCAGGAAGTCCAATATGAGGGCCAGCTTAAACCAGAGCTCCCTGTCGTAACGGGCCACGATCGCCAGGGCGTTGGCCGCTTTGATCGTCATCGCCGCCGACGAAATGACCCGCCGCCCCATGGCGTCCAACTTCTTTCCCTCGCCGTCCGGCGGGGAATTCGACGACGAGGCTCCTGACCCCGCCGCTTTCTTCTTCGCCGCCACCGAGACGACCGAGTCTGGCGTTGGCTGGGCCCTGAGGCACAGGGGAGCGGTTTCGGGGACCCGGTACTTCTTCTCGTACCGGTCCCGTTTGGCTGGTGCCGTGGAGGGGTTTTTGAGAACCGACAGGCCCTCCTCCCAGATGTCATTGATTAGAGGCACCGCGATGACAGTCTTCCTCTTGGCCTCCCGGCGCTGATAGAGGAAACCTTCCTTTTTCTGCTCCTCCGGGCAGAGCTGGAACAATTCGGACGCCCTGGCGGTCATGGTGTGGAATGAGCCAATCTCGTCGGGCGGCGAGGCCGGTGCGACGGGAGACCAGTTCCGTCATCGTCGCCGTCGCCCTCAGAACCCGTCGTCGAGCCCAACGCACCGTCATCTCCCGACTCGTGGGAGGATGAGGAGGGTACTGTAGGCCTTGCGGAGGAGAGGGTTGGGTCCTCCGTCGTTTGTTCTGAGGACTTACCGACAGGCCAGGCTGCGGGTCCTCCGGCCTGGGCCGTGGGAACCTCGTCCTTATCTCAGAGCATAAGGACTGGATCGCAGACAAAATGGCCTTCGAGCCATCCTGAGGCCTAGGTTCCGGCCGCGCCGGAAGGGAAGGCTGCTCTTCCTCGCCATCGTCGTCTTCCTCAGTTATCTCCCGAGGATCTTCCTTAGGGGATCGAACCTTCTCGAATTGGACTTCGAGGTTCCTCACGGCCTCGGTCAGTTCCTCCTCCGAGGCTGACTCCGAGCTCGAGGAGGCTACCGTGCCCCCCCTCGCTTCTTCCATCATGGCGGCCATGACGATGGGCTGAAAAGAGGATTCCCTCCTTGGCGGCAGGGAAACTCTAGTCCCGGAGGCAGTCTCCGCTGGCGGGGTCTCTGCCGGCTTGGCCAGAGTCGCCGTGATCGCCTCGATAGAGGTCTTTGCCTGCTGGGTAGGGGCCTTCACCACCTTAGGTGCGTCCCGGGCCTTCTCCTTCGGGGGAGGGGCGACGCCTCGCTCCCCCTCTTCCGAGATCGGACGGGGCTTCTCCCGAAGCTTACCCGGGGTCTCGGACTTCCTCTTCCCCGAACCAGAGTGCTGGCTCGTGGTTGACGGTGCCGGGGAAGGTGCGCCCTGCCTGGCGACGGAAGAGCCCGACCTTTCGGCGCTCCTGGAGCCAGCGGACTCGCAGCACTTGGCCTGGTGTTGGGCCCTCGTCGCCGGGGGCGCCCGCACAGGACTTAGAAGCCCGCTCGGACCCTTTCTTCTTCTTCTCACCCGTTGAGCCCTTCTCCAACCAGCTGGCGAGACGGGATCGACGGTCCCTCATGGTCCGCTCCGACAAGTTCTTGCAGAACTGGCAGTCCTTCTCTACATGAGTCTTGTCCCCATGAAGACAGTAGAGGCATCGCGAATGTTCGTCTTCCTTAAACACATTCTGCAGTCCGCATCCAGGGCAGCTGCGAAACAGGTTGGGTCCGGGCGACAAACTCGCATCCTGGGCCATCTCGAAGTAGGCCGCGAATCTTCTGGAATCCTCCAAGAAGTTGATTCGATGAAATCTTCACCCTTGAGGGGCGTATGAAAATCCTGCAACGGGTAGCCGTTAACGGGAGTAGAAACGGTGGAGCTTGAGGCTCGATTAACCGAAAAAATGTGAAAATTCACCTGAAAAAGCGCAAAACACGCAGTAAAAGCTCGAGAACTAAGCACGAGGACTCCCAACACTTGAACGTGCGGTAAAAATCTAAAGATGGCTGCCAGAGGCGGGGCTTAGGTAGAGGGCAGTCATTGGCTGTGGTCAGTATGACGCAGAGATCAGTGATTGGTTACTACTACGAAAGACAGATCAGAAACGAAACTGATACTGATTTTTTCTTTACCGAGGATTCCCAGCCTGACGACGGGGAATATTCATGAGCATGTGAATCCATGCCAGACCCCATGCTGGAGAAGAAGTAAGTATCTCTTGCAACAACTTTGGGAAGCAACAGGTAGGCACAAGGACGAGGCTAAACAGTCCAGGAAGCAGGCGCAGGTCGGTGTCAACGGGTCCAAGGAGGTACCAGGGGGAGGACAAGGCAATCCGGTTAGCAGGCACAGGTCGGCAACAGTAAATCCAATGAAGTACAAGTGGAAAGTCCAAGGACAGGCACAGGTCAAAAATTAACAAGGGGATGAAGGAGATGGGCTGAAGAGAGGAGAGAGAGAGAGAGTGTTGGCAAGGGGGGAAAGCAACTATAAAAAACAGGAGGGAAAGGGAAAAGAAAGAGATAGAGAGAGAGAGAGAGAGAGAGAGAGAGAGAGAGAATGGAGAGGGTTGGAAAAAATAAGAAAGAAAGAAATGAGAAGGGGGAAAAACACGGGAGCAAAAACAGGGGAAAAGGAAGGGCAGAATTTCCTTAAAAAAAGTAAACAAACAGCAAAGGAATATCCACAAGGGAAAGCAGCTGAGTAGAACGAAGCGGCAGCAACACGGAAGGAAAACCGGAAACGTTGCAACGCGTACGAAGCAGGAAGTAACGATATTTATACCTCCGGCTTCCCAAGCGTGCAACGTCTAGAACGGCACTGAGAGGAACCGTGCCGGGAAGCGCAATGGCGAACAGTTACGCCCGTGATCCTACGCCAGCGATTCCACAATCGCCAAGCCTGCCACGATGTGACAGTATGCCCCGACTAAAGAGGCCTCCCCCTGGTTTGCCCGGATGAAGGGTGTGAAATCTACGGACTAAAAGTGGGGCATGGACATGCGAGACCGGTACCCAGGAGTTTTTCGACCAATGATAACCCTTCCATTTCACCAGGTATTCCAATCTGCCCCGGCGGTAACGGGAATCACAGATCTGGGCAACCTCAAATTCCTCTTGTGTGGAATCATCAGGCAAGGGGCTCTTTCTGTGTTGGCGGGACCAAGTGTCTTCATGAAAACACCTCAGTTGGGAAGCATGGAACACTGGGTGAACCCTTATGTAGCCTTTTGGGTAATTTTAATCTAAAAGCCACCGGGTTGACTACTTGTGTGATAGTGTAAGGACCCAGATATCTGGGAAAGCTTGGAAGGATGTACCCATTGCGGCAAGTATCTTGTGGATAACATGATTCTGGAACCCACCTCCCACCTGGGTACTGGATTGCGATATCAGCTTGCTTCTTATATCTGTGTTGAGCTTCCCTTAGGTTTTGTTTGGCTTGTATGTGCACGTCTCGCAACAGGCCAAGGGCAGAATCTACCGTAGGTAAGCTGGTAGACTTGTTAGAGATTGATCGTGGGTGATATCCATAGTTACAATAGAAAGGGCTGAGACCAAGAGAAGAATGAAAAGAGTTATTGTAAGAAAACTCGGCCAGGGGTAGTAGAGAGACCCAATTGTCCTGTTGGAGATTAACATAGCATCGTAGATATTGTTCAAGAGTACCATTAAGGAGACTGCGCATGCGCGAGCCGCGCATGAACAGCTAATCGTCTCGGGCTCCTGGCGGCCGCGGAATATATCCTGTAATTATTCTGCATATCGGAACCACCCGACCTCAAGACACAGCACCCCGGTGGCGGACGTCCCCAGGCAACAATAGCTGCAGCCTGGGGCGAAATCGGTCCCAGGACGGCGAAGAACGCGACCCCGGACTCGCGGCGCGAGACTTGCCGCCATTGCCGTGCGGCTGCAGGGCGGCCGCTCCGCCCCTCCCCCCCTGAGCCATCGAGTTGCGGGCACTTCACAGAAGGCAGGAGACGGCCCCGAACCGACACCTACAGGCTGTGGCCCGGAGCCCCTCTCTCCCCGTGCCACGCAAGATAGCCAGACGCCTGCCCACGCTGCCGGGCCGGACGGCATATGAGAGGAAGAGGACGGGGGACGAGGCACGGAGCTGGGACCTCTCTGCCCCTCCCCCCGCCACTGGTGAGACAGCAGCAGCCGGGGTTGAGCCGCGACACAGACACAGGCAACACGGTGTCGGGCTCCCCCCAACAATACCGACAAGGTACGTGGAGCCTCCCCCCCATCCAACGAACCGAGGGACAGCGTCCCGCACGAAGGAAGGGGCACACCCCCCTCCCACGAAAACAACGGAGCTGGGTGAAGGGGACTGAAGGCGCTCTCCGCCCCCACCTCTAGGAGCACCCTGTACTGGTGACAGTGCGCATAACCTCACCCCCACACTGCGAAAGGGCTTAAAAGGCCCGGAGGACTGGCCACAAAGCGGCATCTTTGGGACACGATTGTTGGAGGCACGAAGGCTCCTTATGCAGGACCCATAGCCCCACTGGCAAAAAGCTCTGGACACACACCCCACAAGGGGGAACAACTCCCGGTGGGGACAAGCATTGGGGCAACCCCCCCAAAGCTCTACCGGACCGCCACAGATCAAGGGCCTTGGGCACCATTACCGCTGGGAGACCGGGCCGCCACCCTACAACCAGAGGTCCCTGGGAGGATAACACTCCTACAGAAGTGCACATGGTGGGGTGTGGGTGACTGGCGCCGGAGACAGCGCCCCTCTGCGCTTCAATCCACTCAGGAACAGTACACATTCAAGACGGTGGGCACGGTCCTCACGTGTACGCAACTACAAGACGCCCCCCCCCCAGTGGACCACAGACTCTCCAACAAGTATACCGGACCACCCAGAACTGGGGATTGGCGCTTAAGCAACCCACGCGTCCCCTACCCCTGCCGGTGCTTCGAAACAGAGACAGAGTGGCAAAAGATAGACGACCGGCGAGCCCACCCTGACTCGGTCCCCTTGGCGATCCCGCGGGGCATCCACACGACCCACCCGGGCCTAAATCCTCACATAAACCACCGACTCGGCCATGGGCAAAGACAAGGTCAAGCGGCAAACCCTGCAGAGTAAAATGGACCTTTACACAGTGGAGGCCCCCTCTCGCCAGGAGACACAAAACCCGGCGGAAGCAGGCAACATGGAAGGAACTCAGGACCCCCAACTCTCCTTGAATGACTTAATGAAGGCAATTGGGGACTCGAGAACTTCGCTGGAACTTAAAATAGGAGGTGTCTCCACGGAAGTATCTCTCCTACGCCAGGATCTCCACAACCTGTCGTCCAGGGTCGGAGAAGCGGAACAAAGGGTGTCGGATACAGAAGATAACGTCCGCCAGTTGGAACAACAACTAGCCATAATCGCCCAGAAAGTCAACCAACTTGAATACCGGGCCGAAGACAGTGAGGGCAGGGCACGCCGCAACAACCTCAGGATCCCGGAGAGAGAGGAAGGCCCTAGTGTCGAACTTTTCCTAGAGGACTGGCTACCTCATGTCTTTGCCCCCAAGAAATTGTCGAAATTCTTCTCTATCGAGAGAGCACATAGGGTACCCACTGGGTGACCCACCCCAGGAGCCCCGCCCAGAACAATAGCACGCCTCCTCAACTACCGGGACCGAGACGCTATCCTGCAGATGGCAGGGGCCTCCGGCCCAATCACATACAACGGCTATAGAGTGGGGTTTTTCCCGGACTATACCAAAGAGGTCCAGAAGGCCCACCAGTCGTACGACTCTGTCAAGAAGAAACTTCACTCCTTGTCAATTAAGTTTGCTCTCTTCTTCCCGGCGATACTCAAGGTCCACCACGAGGGCACGACCCATTTATTCCACAATCCCAAAGAAGCATGGGATTGGCTCGAAACACAGATCCTCAATGGGCCCATGGCCCGACGCTCGCCCTCCGAACCGCCTGCGCGCAAACCCGGGCCCGGGCAGCGCTCACCACCCTTCACCCAGATAGACCCGGAAACCGCATCGCCACAGCGTTCCACCCAAAATACCACAGAGAACGGATGAGGTCTGGGCACCACAGAACCGAACTTGCCACGTGACAACACGGAAACTACATCACTGCGGCCGCCACCGTTCAGGTACCGCAGTCTCCACAAGGGCTACCACCCTAGGTCGGGTCATCCCGACGCAGTTTAAGCTCACCAAATTATAAGTTCAATGTTTGGGCGACAGGTGCTCCCAGTTGGGGGGGGAAGTACAGGGTGGGGGGAGTTTTGGGGAATCGAGGAAACGGAATCACGAGAAAAGAAAGCTGGAAACCGACGAGAGCAGGCAAGGCAAACAAATACTGTTTTGGGCCAGGACCAGAGACACAAGTACCTGCCAGCCTTCAGGCGCTCCAGTGCGAAGCGGCCCCTGGATGTCCCCCCCGAGAGGAAAACGACATACGTCCCCGGGGGGAAAAATGCAACTGCCACTAACCCTCCCTGCTACCCCACCAAATAGACTCACGCAGACAGGATGAACTCCAACAAGGTGACAATACTGTCCTGGAACGTCAGTGGCCTCGGCTCTAGCATAAAGCGGAGACTGATGCTCCAGTACCTAAACCGACACTCGCCGGACATTGCCCTCTAAAATGAAACGCACTTGATAGGCAATTCAAAAGGTCCAACTACTCGAATGTCTACTATGCCGGATTCACGAAAGGAGCCAGGGGCACAATGATTCTCGTTCACAAAAGAGTCCCTCTCCAGGTTAGGAAGATCCGGGCGGACCCCCGGGGCCACTATGTACTGATGCTAGCGGACATCTGGGGCGAGAAATGGGGCCTGGCAGCAATCTATGCCCCCCCCGAGCTTCAGAGCTTGCTCCTGGAGGAGGAGGCTGATGTGTGGGTGCTCGGAGAGGACTTTAACGAAGTAATGGACATCACAGTCGACAGAACCTATAGGCGAGCTGGAACATGCCCCACCTCCACGCCGCTCGCCACGTTCGCCGAGACCTTAGGAATGGTGGACGCATGGCGCACACTTCATGGAGACGAGGCAGGGTTCTCCTTCTACTCAGGTGTCCACAAATCATTCTCCAGGATCCACTACGCCTTCGTCCCCCGCAACATGACTCACAGGCTTCTCAACGCTTCATTCCTCGCGAGAGGAATTTCGGACCACTCCCGCTTCTTTTAACTCTCAAAAACTCCTCCTGAAGCCCGGATCGTAATTGGCGCCTAAATGCATACCATCTCCGTCTTCCTGAAATTGCGGAGGAGATAGAAAAGAGGACAACGGAATATTTTGAACTTAATGACGGCTCGGTGGACTGCCCGATTTCGATCTGGGAGGCATACAAAACAGTCCTACGAGGGGAGGTTATTTCCATGGTTTCCGCCTACCAACAACGCCAAGTCCAGAAGATCAGGGAAGCAGAAACACGCGTCCTGGAGTGTGAGCGACAAATCCTTATACAAAACACCCAAGAAGCAAAGGAAGCGATGCTCACGGCGCAAGACGCCCTCAGTAACCTGTCCCTAGACAACGCACAAACTGCCCACCAATTAGTCCGGAGCCAAATATATGAAAGGGGCGACAAAGCTAACAAGACTCAGGCCTGGTTGGAGAGACGCGTGCAAAGCAGGGGACACCTAAGGGCAATCAGATCTCTGGATGGGACATTGTTGACAGAAGACTCGGATATCGTCGAGGCATTCGCCACCTATTACAAAATCTTTATACCCCATCCATTGGGAATCCATCAGTTGAACCCTCTCAATACCTCGACCACATTGAGATTCCGATAGTCCCGCAACACCAATCTGATCTCCTGAATGCTGACATCACTGACACCGAGGTACAAGATGCACTGGCGCAACTCCAACCCGGGAAAACTCCGGGCCCCAATGGGTTCCCAACTGAAACGTGGAAGTGCCTTGGTGGCATGCTACCTGCCCACATGCACCGCATGTTTCTATGCAGCAGGGAACTAGGAGCACTTCCCCCAGACCTCAGGAAGGCATGCATAGTTGTCATACATAAGCCAGGGAAACCCCCGGAGGAATGCGCCTCCTATCGTCCGATATCCTTGATCAATGGCGAAGCGAAGGTTCTCGCCAAAACACTCGCTAACAGACTGCTGCAAGTGATTGAGACCCTCGTCCACCCAGACCAATGTGGTTTTATGCCCAATAAATCAACTCGGATGAACTTACGCAGAGTCCAATTGGCACTGTCCAGGGCAAAGGAAATACCAGCCCCACTCGCCCTCCTGGCGGTGAACTTCGAAAAAGCCTTTGACTCTGTGGGGTGGGATGCTTTGTGGGAGATCATGGCTAGGATGAACCTGGGGGAGACATTTATATCCTGGGTAAAACTTTTATATGCATCCCCGGAAGCCACGGTGAGGGTGAACGGCAGGTCCTCCAAACCATTCCCCCTGGGTCGGGGCACGAGACAGGGATGCCCGCTGTCTCCACTCCTCTTCCTCCTGGCCATCGAGCCGCTTGCGATTGAGCTTAGAGCTAACACCAACTGGACTGGTTTCGTCTGGCCGGGAGGGGGAGAAGACCCCCTTTCGCTCTATGCGGATGACCTGCTCTTATACCTTAGTAACCCGAGCATCTCATGCCCGGTGGTCTCCCTCATACTCGGGGAATATCAGTACTTTGCAGGTCTGAAGGTTAATGATGCCAAAACCATCTTCTTCCCGTTTCAGGGTGGCGAGTCGGCGATCCCAGAGACCTGCCCATATCACGTCTCTATCAGGGAACTCAAATACCTGGGTATACGGCTCTACACGACGCTTGATGGGTTCCCCCGGCTTAATATACAACCAGTCATAGAGCGGTTCAACAGAGACACCCCCCATTGGCAATCTCTTCCCCTATCGCTAATGGGCCGGGCCGCATTATTCAAAATGATGACCCTTCCCAGACTATTGTATGTCCTCCAAAATGCCCCATTCCCCATCCCCCGAGAAACATTCGCACTCATTGACAAGAACCTGCGCACACTGCTATGGGGCAGGTAACAATCCAGGATTGCCCTTGATACGCTCCAGAGATCGGTGTGGGAGGGAGGCATCGGTTTACCCTGCATACGCACCTATTACCTGGCCACACAGATAGGGGTGGTGAATGACTGGATCCACGCGGATCCCACACTCCCACACACCCGTATAGAGCTGGAGACCATGTCCCCGCTAACACCGCTCCAAATCCTCTACGTCACCCACGATCAACTACCGGTGCTGCCCAAAATGACCCACCACATCCGGCGCGCATGGCGGGCCGCACACAAACTAATCGGCTGGGAAGAACAGCCAACACTGTCGCAACCCATATGGCACAATGCGCTCCTCCCGGAACTAGTGAAAATGGGCTCCTTCGGTCACTGGCTGGCAAAAGGAATACACACATTAGCACACGTGATACAAGAGGGTCGCCTCCTGAGCTTTGAGACCATGCGCGAACAATTCGACCTGGCACCCATGGACCGGTTTCGGCATGCTCAACTGTCCCACGTTATCCGCACCCAATTCCCCGACACTACGGTCGTACCCCGATGCTCTCCCATCGAGACCAATATCCTTCCACAGCACATCTCCTCTAGGGTCACTTCCACTCTCTATCAGGCCCTTAACTCATTCAGGGCTACACAACTCGACGGGCTAAAGGCAAAGTGGGAAAGGGATCTGGGCCCCCTGGAACCTGAAGAATGGGTGGAGGCGTTAATGTCCCCCAGAGAAATTGGAATAGAATCCAAGCTCAGACTAATACAGTTGAGGATTCTCCATCGTTCATACCACTCACGCACTGCAATGGCCAGATGGGGTGGAATAGAAGACGGGACATGTGTCCGATGCAAAACTGAACCTGCCACCTTCTACCATATGATATGGGACTGTCAGGCGATACAGACCTTCTGGGTGGGCTGTGTCAACACAATCTCAGCCGCTCTGACGACACCAATTCCTAGGGACCCCAAGATGATACTCTTGGGCATTGAGGGTGAAGTAGACCTGTCCAAATATGAGAAAATGTTTTTGGCAATTGCGTTGGGGGCAGGCAAAAGACTTATTGCGGCCAATTGGGGATCTGCCGATCCACTGAGCCTGAACCGTTGGAGTAATGAGTTGGACAGGTGCGCAACCTTAGAGCGCTGGATCTATAATGCAAGGGGCTGTCCCCACAAATTCGAAAAAGTATGGGGTAAATGGCTAGACGCTCAATGAGCTCCGCGGGTGGGGGTACACCGGTAACGCTGCTAGCATTGTTTGCCTGCCTTGTCCTATTGATGTCTTACGGTCCTCGGACCGACGGGCCCTGTTGCTATGGATAATTGCCTTCAACGTGTATACCGCTGATTCATGTCTTATTCATGTACGTTTCTTTATGTTTTGTTGTTAAAATTCAATAAACAGAGTTATATAAAAAAAAAGAGTACCATTAAGGCGTTCCGTCTGCCCATTGGATTGAGGATGGAATCCGGACGTCAAGGCTCTGTCAATCCCGAGTCGATCGCAGAGGTTCTTCCAGAATCGGGAAGTGTATTGGCTCCCCCTGACGGAGATGATTTTCCTGGGTATCCCATGGAGACGGAAGACCTCTTTAACAAACGTCTCGGCCATATCCGCAGCTGTCGGAATCCCTGGCAAGGGAGAAAAGTGTGCCATCTTAGTGAGTCTATCACCACCATGATACAGGTGCATCCTTGGGATGGAGGTAAATCCACTATGAAATCAGTAGAAATAACTTCCCAAGGACCATCTGGAATAGCATGGGGTTCCAAAAGTCCCATCGGTCGTAGGCGGGTACCCTTGCTGCGAAGACATGTAGAACATGATTGCATGTAGTGAACCACATCATTTCTCATATCAGGCCAGTAGAAGTGTTCTTTGCAAGTAATCCAAAGTGCCTCTTGTGCCCCTATGACCTGCCATCTTGGAATCGTGACACCAAGTTAGAGCCAGCTTCCGGAATTCAGGAGTAGGCAAATACAGCTTGCCTTCCACAAAGTAGAGACCTTCCTTGATGTCGTATACGATGTCTTGAGGATGTTTCTCAGATTAAAATTTGCCTCCAGAAGCTTCTTTCACTTGTTTCAGAAACGTGGATATTACTCCAATCCATCTTGACGGGGGAAACATGAGATCATGAGCACAATCTGAAACCTGAATGTAGTCTCCTCGGTGAGATAGGGAGTCAGCGACTAGATTCTGATGCCCTGGAATATAAGTGATCTCAAAATCAAACTGGGCAAAGAAATGTGCCCATCGAGATTGACGTGTGTTATAACATTCGAATTGACGTAGAACTTGCAGATTCTTATGGTCGGTTCTGATGGAAAATGGGTATTTGCCTCCTTGTAGAAGATGACGCCACTCCAAACAGGCTGATTTCATGGCCAGGAGTTCACGCTCTATTACAGAATAGTTTCTTTGGCTGACATTCAGAGTCTTGGAAAAATAGGAAATCGGGTGTTCCACTCCGTTAAAGCTTTGCAAGATAACCGCCCGATCGCCGATGATGAGGCGTCAGTCTCAACAATGAAGGGTCGGTTTTGATCAGGTTGTGGAGTATGGGAGCGGAACAGAAAGCCTCTTTGAGATTACGGAAGCTGTCTTCCGCTTCCTTAGACCATAAGAATGGACTGGAAGATTTCTTGAGCAAGGTGGTAACGGGTGTGATCCTGTGTGAAAAATTGGAGATAAATTTGCGATAAAAGTTTGCCAGTCCTAGAAACCTTTGTACATCCTTGATGGATTTAGGGGAAGGCCATTCCAGGATGGTGGTTACCTTACGGGGATACATGGCAATACCCTAATTAGACAATACGAATCCTAGATACGGAATAGAGGTTGCAGAAAACACACATTTTTCAAGTTTGACCGATAAGTGATTGTCTTTTAATCTCCGGAACACTTCCTTGACATGATCTTTATGTTCGTCCAGAGTCCTAGAGTATACCAAGATATCGTCAAGGTATACGATGGTGGTCTGACACAGAAGATCAGAAAAGAGCCTGTCCATAAAGCGCTGAAATACTGAAGGGGCATTAACCAGACCAAATGGCATCACTTGGTATTCATATAACCCGTATGGGGTCCTGAATGACGTCTTCCATTCATACCCCTTTTGAATCCGAAGAAGGTGATAGGCATTACGGAGATCCAATTTAGTAAATACCGTTGCACCTTGGACGGCTTGGATGATTTCTGTAATAAGCGGCATTGGGTACCTGTCTTTAATGGTTACTTTATTCAAACCCCTATAATCAATACAGGGTCTCAATTCTTGCGTGTCCTTCTTGGGGATAAAGAACAGAGATGCACCTGCCGGAGATCTTGAAGGCCTGATGAGTCCATTGGCCAGATTGTTATCCAGGTACTCCCGGAGGAATTGTCTTTCCCTGAGGGAGAGAGGAAACATCCGACAGAAAGGTACTAGTGCTCCTGGGACCAGGTCTATACAACAATCTTCCGGTCTGTGAAGAGGAAGCTCACTAGGCACCTTCTCGGTAACTACCTCTGCGTATTCCTGGAGGTGAAAAGGAAGGCAGTGAATGAGCCTAGAATCGTAGATACAAGTAGTATGGACAGTCTCAAACTTAGGCTCCGGGAGGCATTCTGCCTTACAAAAGGCGGATTGAAAGCTGAGTAAATTCTTGGTCCAGTCAATGTGAGGGTTGTGTCTTCTAAGCCATCCTATCCCCAATATTATGGGGAAGTGAGCAGCTCTAATTATATCAAAGGAGATCTTTTCCGAATGTTGCTGGATGCGCAGAATTAGTTCTTCCGTTGCGTGGGTTATCATGCCAGAACTCAGTGGTTCTCCATCAACTCCCTCTACCTTCTGATCTTCTTGTTTGGCCAATCGCTTGATACCCTTCTGTTCGGCCCACAGAGTATCGATGAAGTTGCCTGCAGCGCCACAGTCGAGCAAAGCCTGAGTGCAGATCTCTGTATTGCCCAGCGAAAGGACTACAGAAAGCACCATTAACCTGGAATCTTCGGGGATCTCGGAAGAAGTCACTGAAAGAGTTGCATAAGGACTTGGAATGACCCCTCGGGAGTGCGTCCTAACACTTACCGAGGGCGCCTGTTTCCCGAACGTCTAGGGGGAACATCGGGACAGTCTTGCAGCAAATGATTAGAGGCTCCACAGTACATACACATATTACCATCCCGTTGTCTCTTGCGTTCCTCCGGGGTGAGTGGAGCTCGAGCTGTACCAATCTGCATCGGTTCGTCTTTGCTTTGACGAGATGTCGGAACAGAGGAAGGTGACTGAGTCTCTGGGGGAGGGAGACTGTAGAATTTGGCCTTCTTTCTCTCGGATCGTCGTTCTGACAGACGGAAATCGATCCGAAGAGTGGCAGTGATGAGATCCGAAAGGGATGCAGGACGGGCTATACGTGCCAACTCATCCTTGAGGTCCTCTCGCAGCCCTCGACGAAAGATGGCGTATTGGGCTTGTTCTTGCCAGCCGGCTTCTGCGGCTATCTGCTTGAAAGTGGTAATGTAGGAGAGTAAATCTGTGTTGCCCTTGCCGAATATCTAAAAGATCTTCTGATGCCAAAAAAGTGCTTTCCATTCGCAAAAAGGTCTGCTGCAGTAGGGTCTTGAAATCATCATAATTGTGCAGTACAGGATCAGGTTGATTAACCAATGGGGTTGCCCAAGCCAGGGCATTACCCGTCATGTGGGTGATCATAAACCCTACCTTAGCATGGTCTGAAGCAAATGACTGTGGACGGAAAGAGAAGTGGAGGTTGCATGCATCTAGGAACTCTTTCACCCGTTTAGGCGACCCATCAAATTTGCCAGACACCACCGGGAGTGGGGGTAGATCAGCTGAGAGTCGTTCTCTCTCGGTCATTCTTTGTTGTAGTGTCGCATTGGCTGTCTTGAGGTTCTGGACCTCCAAGTTCAGGTTTTGAACGGCAGCCACCAGTTCCTGTACTTGCTGTGGGGTAGCCATCTCGGTTATTTTAGGGCGTTGAAAACTGTCACACACATCAGCAATGTCCTCTACTTCAGACGATAATTCAGATTCTTCCCCCTTCCCCAAATCCTCACCTTCCACCTTCTTCTTCTTGAGTCTGCCTTCCTGACGTATTGAAGATCTCTCCTTTTTTTTATGAAGAAACGGACGCCCCCGATAGGATGCCACCGTGCCACTAAAATAAGGGCAACGGGGGTAGTCCCACCGGGAGTGCCAAATAGGGGAAAAAGCCAAAGGCACAAAAAACCCCTGATGTCTCTGCTTGAGTGCGCCGGGGAAGTTGATGGAGTTCCCCGAAGGCGAGTATGAGGCGGAGCGGGCCAAACAGGCTCCAACAAAGAGGCGTGGGAAGAAGTAAGTATCTCTTGCAACAACTTTGGGAAGCAACAGGTAGGCACAAGGACGAGGCTAAACAGTCCAGGAAGCAGGCGGAGGTCAGTGTCAACGGGTCCAAGGAGGTACCAGGGGGAGGACAAGGCAATCCGGTCAGCAGGCACAGGTCGGCAACAGTAAATCCAATGAAGTACAAGTGGGAAGGCCAAGGGAATCCGAAGGACAGGCACAGGTCAAAAATTAACAAGGGGATGAAGGAGATGGGCCGAAGAGAGGAGAGAGAGAGTGTTGGCAAGGGGGAAAACAACTAGAAAAAACAGGAGGGAAAGGGAAAAGAAAGAGAGGGAGAGAGAGAGAGAGAGAGAGAGAGAGCGAGAGAGAGAGAGAATGGAGAGTGTTGGAAAAAATAAGAAAGAAAGAAATGAGAAGGGGGAAAAACACGGGAGCGAAAACAGGGGAAAAGGAAGGGCAGAATTTCCTTAAAAAAAGGAAACACACAGAAAAGGAATATCCACAAGGGAAAGCAGTTGAGTAGAACGGAGCGGCAGCAACACGGAAGGAAAACCGGAAACGTTGCAACGCGTACGAAGCAGGAAGTAACGATATTTATACCTCCGGCTTCGCAAGCGTGCAACGTCTAGAACGGCACTGAGAGGAACCGTGCCGGGAAGCGCAATGGCGAACAGTTACGCCCGCGATCCTACGCCAGCGATTCCACAATCGCCAAGCTTGCCGCGATGTGACAGTTGTATCTATCTTCAGAAGCCACCTGAGAGGCTTTAATATCAGCAATGTCTGCAGTCATTTTAATCATCATTTCCATCAGCTTATCTTCTCTCCTTTCAGGGCTGGTCTCATCCCCTTTCTGTCTTTTAGATAGTTGTGTGGTTCCTGGAATTTCCTCAGCCATTGTAGTAAGCTCAGGGAGATAAAGGCAGGTACAGGAGCTCAGCCTTAAGGCAGCCATCCCCTTGAGCTGCAGGTTCTAGAATCCGTTGCTGTATCTCTTTTTTAAAAAAAATCTCTTTATTAGTATGTCATTAAATTAAATCACAGAAGACTCAAATACAGAAAGGAATAGTGAACCAGAGAACACAAATCAAAATTATTCAATTAAAGAACATATCAATAAACAAACAGCATAATCAAATGATCCCTCCGACATACTAAGAACATTTTCATTTTTGTAAACAATAAAAGAGCAAAATACAACAGTCAATAAAAACATTTAACATAGAACATACACACAAACACCAACAACACACAGACACCATACCAAATCCCCCAAAAAGTATAATAGTGAGAAGAAAAAAAAAAGAAAAAATATATATATCTTTCCCTTCTTCTTTTCCCCTTCCCTATCTCTTTTCCTTTCCTCTTCCTTTTCCCACCACACCATTTCTACCCACTCTTCATACTAATCTGCAGCCTATATAGTCAATCATACAAGGCATTGAATGACCCCAAAACAGATTGTACACCTCTTCCTTGCCTTTCATTCTAAATGAGAACTTTTCAAAATTCAATAAGATGCGCAAATCAACTAACCAATCTTCAACTGTAGGCTTCTTCCTAGTTTTCCAAACTCGAAGGATCAGTCTTATGGCCACCAATAAAGCCTTATTTATCCAACCACTATATTTCAAAGAACGCCTACACCTACCTCGATGTAGAAATAAGATAATGTTCCCACCCGATCTCTGTAAAGCTACATCCAAAATTAAATCAATTCTATCAATCACATCAGTCCAGAAAGTCCGAACTCTAGAGCAATCCCATAGAAGATGCATTAGGGTACCAACATCATTTCCACATCCCCAACATAGATTATCAGTTTGTAACCCCATTTTATATATTTTTAACTGGTGTCCAGTACACCTTAGCCACCACCTTCTGTCTAATCAGACGCAAGTCCAAATCCGTACCCACATTGGCACCTACTCTAAGAATATCCTTCCATTCCCTGTCCGTAAAATACATATTTAGATCATCCGACCACACCATTCTCAATTTATCCCACGCCGCAACATGTTTATCTTCCAATTGCATAAAGGTCATATATGTATGCACAGACTATTCCTGTCCTGTAAGCAATTGACACAGTCCGGGTTTGATTCCCAATGAATTGCCAATCATCCTTTTCCTAAGATAGATCAGGGAGCTCAGGTCTTCATATTTTTGTCTTTCTCTTTCATGCAACCCATATTTCCTCTGTATGTCCCCAAATGCCAAAAGATCATCACCATCCAATATATCACCTATTGTCAAAACCCCCTTCCGAACACAATTTTGCCAAATCAAACATTGATCGTTTAATTGTAAAATCTCATTGTGCCAAAGAGAAACATCTTCACTAAAACCATACGACTGGCTATTCTCTCCAAATCACCCCTGCAAGGTTTTCCTGGTTGCCACTATAGACTTCAACTTTAATCTATTAACCGACATATTGCCCATGGTATAAAGGCTATTTAAACGATACGGATTGCAAACCCCTCGCTCCATGCGTAGCCATATAGCACCTGCAAAGTCATCATTCGTATAATAATAAGTACCCTTCTTGAGCAGGAACGCCTTACAGTACTTATATAAGTCAAGAATCCAAAACCTCCTTCATCCACACTTAGCATCAGCATAAATCTAGGGATCCGGGGCTTCTTACCCAACCCCCACAAGAAACATTGAAAAATCTTTTCAATTTGCATAATCTGTTTTTTGAAAATCAATAACAGAATTGACTGGATTATATATAACACTTTTGGTAATAAAATCATCTTTATCGCATTTATCTTTTCCCATAATGATAAATGAAGTCTTTCCCATCGTCTTATTGGATATATAATTTTATCCACTAGTTTATCAATATTATATTGCATAATTTTCCTCAAATCACCAATGATATACACACCAAGATATTTACCATACCTTCAAAATATCCTTACTACACTCATTAGACAACGGGAATATCTCAGTCTTATCCCAGTTTATTTTATGGCCCGAAATCTCACTCACTTCTTCAAACATCCGTTTCAGAACCAATCCACATTGTTCAGGATTAGACATCAGGACCAGCATATCATCTGCATAGGACAATACTTTAACTTCCACACCTCCAACACACAAACCTTTAATTTCTCCACATTGCCTAATATAAGCCACCAAAGGCACAAGTGCTAAATCAAACAAAAAAGGTGATAAAGGGCACCTTTGCCTCGGACAAAGGGAAAGACTCCGATATTAAACTATTTATAGTCACCCTTGCTTTAACCTCATAATGAATACACTTAATCATTGTCATACAGGTTGGTCCAAATCCCATTTTTAATAAAGTGCATTCCAAAAACCTCCAATTAACTCGATCAAACGCTTTCTCCACATCTAAAAACCCAATTATCCCTTTCGATTTTTTATTATGATGTATTCCAATGACATCTAAAACAGTCCTGATATTATCATATCCATATCTGCCTGGGATAAAACCCACTTGAGACTCAACCACTAGATCACCCATATTAACCATAAGCCTATTCGGCCAAATTTTTGTAAATATCTTGAAATCCACATTCAACAGCGAAATAGGTCTATAATTACTGTACTTCCTGTGATCTCGATCAGGTTTAGGAATGACAGTAATCATCGCATCTGTCATTGAATCGCATCCCCTTCCTGAATTCATTAAAGAGGACACATAAAATAGGCGATATTTGCTCAACACATTTTTTATAAAATTCGACCTTCAATTACAATACTGCAGCAGTAACCTCAGCCACATCAATCGCAGACTCTAGAATCAATTTTTTGTCATCTCTAAGCCTTAAAAGGTGAACTTTATCAAAAAAAGACTGCAAGTCCGTTTCAGAAGGATGTAATTGTTCCGTATACAACTCTTTATAAAACAATCTAAACTCTTCACAAATATCTTCACTCCTATGAAATACCTCACCTCTATCATTTTCAATAGATGGAATACACTTGTCCACCATCAGACCATTAAGTTTATTTCCCAGAAGTCTACCATTTTTATGCCCAAATTCCCAAAAGCGCTGCTTCATATAAAATATACTTTTCCCTGCTTGTGAATGCAAAAGCATCTTTAACTCCTCTTCCAATTTATTCAATTTATGTTTCATGCAAACCTTCCCTAATTGTGCACAATTCCTTTGCAAACCCACAATCTCCTTCTCTAATTTTTCAATCCTTACTTTATTTTTCTTTTTAGCATGGAAGTTCTACAAATCAATTCACCCCATAAAACCGCTTTAAAGCAATCCCACACAACTTAATGTCAGCAGATCCATTATTTTCCTCAAAGTATTTTTGAATAAATTCATCCAATCCCACATTAATTAGAGGGTCATTAAGTGAATTAGCTTGCATTCTCCATCTCATATTCTTTTTATGAAAAGCATGTAAATTGATTTTCAGATTTATGAGTGCATGATCAGAAATACACCTCTCCCCAATACTTGAACTAAACGTCTGACCAACCATTCTATCACTAATAAAAAAAAAATCAATCCGAGAGTATGAATTATGGACCGGCGAATAAAACGAATATTAAAGAAGAATGGGTTTGCTCTCAAACTGCGCTCACACATGAATTAATAAGCATATTGCAGATTAATTAAGTATTTTTAATCAGTGCCGTTGCAGCCTGACACGTGTTTCGAGCTACCAGCTCTTCTACTGAGGCTGCTTATACAAAACTATAAGACATATTTTTGAAAGACAAAAGCATATAACGAGCGTGGTTCAATAATAAAACAGACAGAGGCCCAGACCCAGGGCAAACAAGGCAGTTAGGGTATACCAAACAGAAGTATAGATTATGATAATAGACAAATGCACCGAATGCACATTACAATTCAACCCAATTCAGACAAGAGAGAGAACATTTTTACATAAGATGCGCATTTCGGTGAGAGAAAACATAATATATTAGAGAAACAGGGGGGGGGAAGAAAAAGAAACACAATTATTAAGTAAAAGAAGAGATGTTCATGGTGATCAGACAGAGATACATGAGTATAATTTTACCTTAAACTTGGCTTATGTTAAATCTAGTTACTGGAGAGAAGACAAAAGTAGAATAGGTTGTACTAGTACAAGGTCTGTAATTTTACTACACAAAGGAA
Source organism: Ambystoma mexicanum (assembly GCF_040938575.1). Lineage (NCBI taxonomy): Eukaryota > Metazoa > Chordata > Amphibia > Caudata > Ambystomatidae > Ambystoma > Ambystoma mexicanum. The sequence continues at coordinate 1,334,415,117 of NC_090922.1, read as the reverse complement.
AAGATTGAACCCCACTTACCAGTGGTGAGGCTAAATGTTTGGGTTAATTAACTGTGGGCTCCCTAAAAAGCAGAGATGGGATGCCTATGTTAAAATGAATCTGGCTGACTTAAATTAGCACATAGAAGTCATATGAAGTTAAAAATTGACATACCATTACTTTGCAGTTGCACGAAAAACATATCTGTAAATTATTATATTGCTGTATCACGGGCGATGTTCCAGGAGTGAAATTGCGTAAAGAAAAACAAGAAAAAACAACAAAGGATCAATTAGCCAATTAAGTGAGCTATCTCTGCGATCATCCGAAGTAATAAGGAATGATCGAAAAAGTGATGCTCACGGATAGGGCTCGTGTGCAAATTGTCATCATTGACTCACCAGCGCGTTCACTGCTATAACCACCAGTTAGCAATTAGTAGCATTGACTTTATTTTTCGTGACCATTCAGCTTCGTTTTTCGAACATATTGAAATGATCAAAGACTTACTAACTGTTGCTCTTTCCAATAATGTATTTCTTTTTAATAACACCTACTATAGACAACTTATTGGAGTGGCAATGGGGGCAAGTTATGCCCCTGCTTTAGCCAACATTTTTATGCATAACTATGAACAACAAGTTGTCTTTTCTAACCAGCTATTCACACCACATATTCATATGTGGAAACGTTACATTGATGATGTACTTTTGGTTTGGAATGGTTCCATTGAAAAATTGAATGAATTTGTTGCTCACCTTAATTCCAACAACTGGGGCATCCAATTCACACACATGCATAGCTTCACATGCGTACATTTTTTAGACCTTACTATCAGTATCTCGGATAATCAGTTTGTAACCAAAACTTTTAGAAAATCCACATCTGTGAATGCAGTTCTGCATGCCACTAGTTGCCATAGGAAAACTGTAGTTTCCAACATACCCAAGGGCGAATTCATTCGGGCACGTAGGAATTGTTTGCTGACTAATGACTTTGACCAGGAATGTTCATTGACACGCCAAAGGTTTTTAGCCAGAGGGTATGATTTACATTCAGTGGCACAAGCAGAACATGTTGTACGTGACATGAAGAGATGCGAGCTACTCATACCGAAAGTACGGAATGAGAATGTTCACTCACAGAAACTCAAATTTATTACCAGATTCAATTCAGATAGTTCAGTGCTTTACGATATAATTAAACGACATTGGCACATCCTACAACTTGATCGCGATATTACTCCCTGGGTGGACAATTTACCAAGTTTCATTTACACTAAGGCAAATAATCTTAAGAATATACTCTCTCCCTCATTTATGTCAATCCCACCCAAGCAACATACTTGGTTACACCAACCTCCACGTGCCGGTTATCATAAATGCGGGGGTTGTTCCATGTGTTCACATGCACTAGAGACCACCTTTATTGACTTCGGACATTTAGGTACACACAAGATTGTGTCCTTTACTAATTGCAATTCAAAGTTTTGTATTTACTGTATTAAATGTGTTTGTGGCCTTTACTACATTGGTAGTACCATACGCCCGTTGAAAATCCGCATTAGGGAACATTTGTATTCAATTGCTCAATCTGATTCCAAATATCCCTTAGCCTTGCATTGGCAAACAGTTCACCAAATGGACAACAAGGCAATGATTCAATTTGCTGGGATCATGAAGGTGTCCCTCCCACAACGTGGGGGCAACCAGATACTGAAACTCAGGCAATTAGAAGCCCGGTTGATTTGCCAATATCGGACTGTAGAGTTTGGCCTGAACACAGACCATGAACTATCTGTTTTCTTGTAATTGTATGCTGTTCAATAAGTCATTTCACATGTGCAATTCAGGGTTCTTTCACATGGTATGTCCAACTGGTATTGTTCATTCATACTGATGCGAGTGGTGATCAGCCAATGTTTACATGCGTTTCTCTAAGACTTTTCATGAGCTTTTGCTTTCCCCTTTATGAGTTATTACCCGTTTAATTGGCTATGCCCTTGCAAGCCCTATCAGTTCCAATTTTTCATTCTTTATACAATATCAAATTGAATACATCAAGTCTTAATTCTATGGATCGGGCATCCGTATCAGAATACAGGTTTCCTTGCCCTTGTATTCTGTTCGCCGTCCTGTCTAATTATATGTTACCTAGACCAGTCCATCATGGCGCACGGCTTTCCACTGTTTTTTGCTGTGTTTTGCCCGTGCACGGGCGTTTTCGCTGTTGCTTCCCTCCCTGGTCCCAGTTAACCCAGGACACAGAGGGTCATCGTTTGGCTCCAGTTCTCCGCATAGCAGTGAACGCACTGGTGAGTCAATGATGACAATTTGCACACGAGCCCTATCCGCGAGCATCACTTTTTCGATCATTCCTTATTACTTCAGATGATCGCAGAGATAGCTCACTTAATTGGCTAATTGATCCTTTGTTGTTTTTTCTTGTTTTTCTTTACGCAATTTCACTCCTGGAACATCGCCCGTGATACAGCAATATAATAATTTACAGATACGTTTTTCGTGCAACTGCAAAGTAATGGTATGTCGATTTTTGACTTCATATGACTTCTATGTGCTAATTTAAGTCAGCCAGATTCGTTTTAACATAGGCATCTCTTCTCTTCTTTTTAGGGAGCCCACGGTTAATTAACCCAAACATTTAGCCTCACCACTGGTAAGTGGGGTTCAATCTTTTCCTTTGTGTAGTAAAATTACAGACCTTGTACTAGTACAACCTATTCTACTTTTGTCTTCTCTCCAGTAACTAGATTTAACATAAGCCAAGTTTAAGGTAAAATTATACTCATGTATCTCTGTCTGATCACCATGAACATCTCTTCTTTTACTTAATAATTGTGTTTCTTTTTCTCCCCCCCCCTGTTTCTCTAATATATTATGTTTTCTCTCACCGAAATGCGCATCTTATGTAAAAATGTTCTCTCTCTTGTCTGAATTGGGTTGAATTGTAATGTGCATTCGGTGCATTTGTCTATTATCATAATCTATACTTCTGTTTGGTATACCCTAACTGCCTTGTTTGCCCTGGGTCTGGGCCTCTGTCTGTTTTATTATTGAACCACGCTCGTTATATGCTTTTGTCTTTCAAAAATATGTCTTATAATTCTGTATAAGCAGCCTCAGTAGAAGAGCTGGTAGCTCGAAACACGTGTCAGGCTGCAACGGCACTGATTAAAAATACTTAATTAATCTGCAATATGCTTATTACTTCATGTGTGAGCGCAGTTTGAGAGCAAACCCATTCTTCTTTCATTTTCCATTTCCAGTGGGTAATTGGCAGGTTCCCACTCTTGCTCTCAGCCGCAGCGCGTTCACAGTCATTTAAGTTGCCATCTATGCGCTGTACCTTGCTGGCCCTTTTCTGCCACTTTCCCCTTTTAAAACGAATATTCCCCATCTCTTAGTTGATGAACCCTCCAAATATCAACCAGATTATACTTAAAAGCAAACTGTTTCAATTCCGCACTTAATGTCCCATTATTATATCTACAATCAGACTTTCTGTCCACATCACTATCTATCACTAAGTTAAAATCTCCACCTAAAATAATCACCTCTCCCTCCATTTCCCCCAAAAGATCATCCAATTTCCTGAAAAAAACCATATATGGGGCACATGGAGCATATACTGTCCCCACAGTAAGTTTCTTCCCATTATGTAAAATATCAATCAGAAGAATACGAACCTCTTGATCCTTTACTGTTTTCTCAATCTTGACAGACAAACCCCTCCTAAATAAAATACCAACCCCCCCTAGACTTATTATCATAATAGTTCGATACCGCCTGTGGGTAATTGCGAGTAGTCAAATAATCCCCAATCTTCTCATTCAAATGAGTCTCCTGAAGAAACACAATATCACCTTTACTCCTCCATATCCATGCCAAAACCAAACACACATCCAATACCCCTGACATTCCATGAAACAAAGACTACAGGATCAATAGCTCACCATTAGAATTATCTGCATTTCACATAATTACCATCCCCTCTATTGACAAAGACTTGTCTCACTAAATCTATCAGCGGAAGAGCAATGAAATCCTCCAACCTAAGAACATAAAAAGTCAAAAAGAAAAAAGAAAAATTTGTGATAAAAAAGAAAACCGCACCCCAAAACACATAAAAGACAACAAAAGACACACAAAACACACATATCTACCAGTACCAGAAGCCCAACCACCATCAGGCTTATAATAAGTAAAAAATATATACACACCAATACGTATTCAGAACTATACCTACAAGGCATCCTAGGCCAAATTCTACAACCTATGAATAAATATCCTACCCTACTTTAAGCCATAACAAACCAAGTGTACTCCAAACTAATTAAATTAAAGCCGCAGAACCTATCACCATAAAGTGTAAGACCAATCAACTAACAACATCTTGATCATTGATCCACAAACTCCACAATACCTCCACCTCAAAAATACAACAGGAAACCCCTCCTTTCCCTCCCCATAAATCATATCAATAAACTTAAAATCAGAAACCCCTGCATTGTGACATATTATCCATCACTACCACACCTATCCTACATAAAACACACTCACAGACTACGCATCCTACTGCACCCAAGTACACAAAATCAAAATCACATCCAACCCATACCTTCCCAACCACCTCACACCAACCAATTCTAATCCAAGAAATTAACCTTCTATAATAATCCACCACACGAAACCACACCCATCTCCAGACACGTCAATTAGACATCAGTTCTTCCATATAATTCCTAGAACAATTACAAAATCATATCCCCATGACACATAACATTCACCAACACCAAAACAACCAGGTCAAGGCATGTTAAAAAAAGCAAGCATTCCACAAAAATTCCCAACATGCCACCTTGAATATCACATATGATGACTCCAGCCAACCCATCACACCATTATGAAGCCCAACACAAACATTATATTATGTTTCTGATTCTACAAAAATAACAACAAGAATCTTAGTAGCTGTCTGCAATAATACCTCATAAAGTGCCATGAAAACATAGGTTGATGAGAAAAGGGAGCTTGGAGAGTTTGTCCATGCCGGGCAGAAATTTGGTAATGAATTTCATTATCAAGGAATGGAAGGCTTTAGATCTGTGCAAGGCCTTGAATAACAAGGAATGTACAAAGACCCGAGGAAATGCACGGCCTTGGTTGAGGATGTGTTGAAAGCCTGGACAATGTCAAATCCCTATGCTTGGTGAATTGTCAGCTTCAGCCCGTTTCCTATTCTCTATGGGCCTATATTGGTTGGTCCTAATAAATATAGCAGTTTCTGATTCAAGTGTTAACCTTGGAATGACCACAAACATTTTTGGACTGGCAAGGCGGATGCCATTAACACACTTCGATGTGGATAACTTTGATTATCTTTTTATTTTGGCGATAAGCAAAACCCCTACTCTTACTCTGATCTTGAGAGATTCTGTATCAACTTTAAGTGCCCCAAAGTCGATTGTATCTGCTTTGCGTGTATTCACTCCGAAAAGTCCAAAGTTGAGTATTCAAAGTCAAAACCGATATTTTCAATGATCAAGAACAGCAAGCAAGCAAAACCCTCTATGTTGAGGATCAGGAGGAGCCAAGACATTACGCCTCCTTGCCTTTCAATATGGCTTGTCCCTGAGAAGTGCCTGATGATTCATCTATTGCTTGCTGCCAAGCAGTCCCAGTCTAGTTTGCAATCTCAAGTGCTCTGTGTCCAGGAATCTGTGCCATGACATGTTTTGGCAAATTCATCAATCTGCAATAAAATGGCTTTTAAGCCAGCAATAACTGCTTTATCAAAGTCAGATGCCTGACTCCATCACAGAAACTGAAAGTGACTTGGCAGTCCAGGATAGCAGGCCTATCAGTGCATAATAACTAGAGTAATACCTGGAGGTAGTTCAGGGAGGGAGGTGCAAAGTCCCACTCTTCATCCATGCCCGCCTCTTCAGTCCAAGAAATCTAGGCACTGATTCCGATTCCTGTGGAGAAATACTGCATTGACGAGTTACACCAAAGCGTAGACAGGGAAGAAAGAGAAATGTCAGGAGCAGCTGCGTGTAGGTTCCTGTGGAACTACCAGGTCTCCCATGGATGCTAACCAAACTCATCAGAACAGCAAGTGCCTCTGTGCATACAGTCGTGCAGAGGAGAGTGGCACAGGGCTATCGAAAAGCTGTTAAGGACTGTAACTCAGCCAAACAGCATATCCTCCTGATCATAAGACAGCTTCTGAGCCATTTTAAGTGAAAAGGGGAGGTCAACCCTCAAGAGATGGGGCAAAATGCTTCAATGAGTCAGCAAGCCTACTAGAAGGTGCCTACTACCTCTCTTTCATAGTGAGAGGGGCACAATATTCTTGGAATAGTGAAAGGAACTGTTTTTAAACTGTCTTCTAACTGTTTCTATATCCCTTAAGGATTGAGAAGGCCACTATATTGTTGGTTGAAAACTAGAGTGAGACAGGCATGGTATCAAGAGAGACACCGACTCAATGATTATCGTTCCAAAACCTTAATTCATTAAACATTCCTGGGTTGGTGTAATGCCTAACTGGCCCTCACACTAAAGGGATGGTTCCCTTAACTAATGTTTCTAAGGGCTGTCGAAGTTTGGAAATCCAAAGTAAAAATCTGCCTGTGCCTAAACCTATGCTTGCCCTCACTCTTTGACAAAAATGTGTTAGGAAGGCTTTCAAAAGCAAACAGTAGTGATTCAAGAAAAACAGGAAAATCAAGGTTGCTTTCAGGTGATCTTCTAACCAGCTGTAGGTTGGTCAGCTTCAAAGTAATGGGCTCAATCAAAAGGGACTGTTCATAGGACCGCCAAAGTTCAAATAAAGTCAATGTTCTTACTTCCTTCCCTTCCCCAAGCTTCAGTTCCTTCAATAACAACAAGTAATCAAAATTCCACTTTGATAGGCCTCTTAGGGTTCCTTTCCCCATGCTTAGGCCTCCTTGAAGTTCAACTATAAATTCAGCTCTTAGGCCCCTCAGAATTCCCCCTTCTGCAAGATCAGGCCCCTCTTGGATTTCAAAACACTAGTTCAGTTTGACAGGATGTACCTTCTAACATCATATGTGAGACAGGCATGGTATCAAGAGAGACGCAGACTCAATGATTATTGTTCCAAAACATTTATTCACAAAAGGTTCCTGGGTTGGTGTAATGCCGAACTGGCCCTAACACTACAGGGATGGTTCCCTTAACCAATGTTTCTAAGGGCCGTCGAAGTCTGGTAGTACAAAATAAAAATCAGTCTGTGTCTAAACCTATGCTTGCACTCACTCTTTGACAGAAATGTGTTAGGAAGTCTTTCAAAAGCAGAATATTGTGGTACAACAAAAATAGGAAAACCAAGTTGGTTTCAGGTGACCTTCTCACCAGCTGTAGGTTGATCATCTTCAAAGGAATGGACTCAATCAAAAGGGACTGTTCATAGGACCTTCATAGTTCAAATTAAGTCAATGTTCTTACTGCCTTGGGGTTCCCTTACCCGAGCTTCAGTTCCTTCAATAACAAATGAACAAAATTAGACTTTGATAGGCCTCTTAGGGTTTCCTTTCCCAAGCTTATGCCTCTTCCAAGTTCAAATGCAAGTTTAGTTCTTAGGCCTCTCAGAGTTCCCCTTCCCCAAGATCAGGCCCCTCTTGGATTTCAAAACATTAGTTTGCTTTGTCAGAATGTACCTTACAGTTCTTTCAAGGGGCAGCATCAGAGGCTTTCGAAAATGGCAGGTTCTTTTCTCCTCCTAAGAGCGACCACTCTGAGCTTTGGCCCCTCTCTATTTTTTCCTGACCTTTATTTAGCCTTTTCCTAGAGGGGCTTTCGGCACCCCTTCTTGTTCCTCTCTGTTTTTTTGACACTTCTTGTGCCCACTGGCACCTTCTTTACTTTCCTGTGTGCACACTTGTACCTTCCTCCTTGTCCTTTCCGTGCCCTATGGCACTTCCATCAGCTTTCTCGTGCCCGCTCGCACACTTTCCACTTCGCGCCCCTTGCATGCTCTGCAGTCTTGCTTTCTCTTGATCTTGTCACTCTTCTTACAATCTAAATCGCTTGTACTAGTTTCCTTTGTAAGGAAGACATGGTATCAATAGTAGACACAGACACAATGGATACAAGTTTTGAAAACCTTTATTTGGTATTTTGGTTGGGTTGGTGCAATTCCTAACTGGTCCTAACTCTAGAATGGGAGTAATCACGACCATTAAATAAATAACAAACAGCCCAACTCAGTCTAGTGAAAATAAAAAGGCCTATACTAAAAGAAACCTATCCTTGTCCTTCCTTCTCAAAATGACAAATGTGTTAGGGGAATACAAAAGGAAAATAGTGTCTCAAAAGAATTGTCAGATTGGCTGTAAATAACAACTCCCTTCTTCACGTTCAGTATCACAGGGTCTATAGAGTTTCCTAAAAAGTATAGGTGGATGGCACAGTTCTTTCAGTTTTGCACACTTTGGCTTACTGGTACAATTTGACAGTTCAGGCTTCGGGTTAAAGGTTCTGCTAGTGTTAGGCAGAATGCAGTTCCCTTGAGGACCACTGCAAGAAGAATAAGACTACAGGAGTAAGCAGTAAACCCAATTGGTAGCAGTCTGTACCACCCAGATTTACCTGGTAGCTGTGGCTGAGCAGTCAGACGTCTCTCAAGAAGAGTTAGGCAGTATACAGAGGATACACAATAGGGCCAAAAACACAGTAGAACAAGCAAACACTGACCAGAGCTTTGTATCAAAAGTATATAATATTTAACACACACTTTAGAAAATACACTAGCACTATTGATCAAAAGCAAGTTAAAACACAATCAGAAAAGTATTTACACCTCCCTTAGAAATTACTAGACAAGTCTAAGTTAAAACACCACTTTTTGTCAAAACAGAGGTGAGCGCGTAACTTAGATGGCACTCCAATAATTAGGTTAAAGGGAGAGAAAAAGGCAGGTCATAAAAATAAAACAGTTCCCAACACGTTTAAGAGACAAAATCAATTTACTGAAGGAAAGGTATACTGTAGAGCCAAAGTTCATAGGCCAGGCCCACTTTGAATGGCGCAAGGCGAAATGTGCCCAAGATCACACGGTTTAGCAATGCATTCAAGTCTTTGTAGAAATGTTCAAAAGAGGTTGGGGTCGGTCAAAAGACAAAGTTAGAAGGTCTGGGGGCCAACCCAGTTGGAAAGCCAAGGATTTGAGGGTCACCTTGGGCAAAACGAAGAAAGGGAGGCCCGGTAGAACAAAGTACCTTAAAGAGTGAGGAAGCTCCAGCGGTGGCAGTTGTTCCTGGCAGCGGGTGCAGTTCGTGGTTTCGACCAGGGAAATAGAGGATCTCGTCGAGGAGGAAACTTGGAGTCGTTGCACCGTCCAGGGAAGAAACCAGCCGCAGAGTTCGTCGGTGAAAAGGTGTGTTCCTGGTATTCGCGGTCACAGTGGTGCAGCTTGGCTATCCGGCTGCCGGGGTGCTTGGCACGGGCAATTCGACCAAGAGACGTCCTGGAAGGCGAAATGGCGAACTGGTTGATCCCACCAGCTCAGAGGGAGTAGACTCTTCCAGCAGAAGATCTCCTCTTGTCGTCGGGAAAGTGGTGAGATCGTTGCAGCAGGGCTCCACTGGTGGTGTCGTCGTTGCAGATGGCTCAGCTTCTTCCCTCTTCGGGTTTCTTAGGTCCTGTGGCGACTTCTGAAGTTCAAGTCCCAAAAGCCCTGCTTTTATGCAGAAAAACACCCATTCAGCAGCCTAGCTGTCACTCAAACATGCTAAGTGGTGAGCCAGGCGGCTCACCAGTGGCCCAATCAGAACAGAGTGCGACTTGAGTTGCTAAGGCAACGCAGTCCAGGGTGCCAATTCCCCCACCCACACATCCTGAGGAACCCAGACAGAGTGGCACCAGTTGGAGGGTTTCGGTGGAGAAGCCCGCCAAAAAGTGGAACAAAGGGCCCGACCTTGGTTGGAGTTACAGAGACGGACACGAACGCCATTTTAGAAAAGAGTTCTGGCAAAAAGACCCAACCGTTGATTTAATATTAAATAAATAAACCGGCGGTATCTTTAACATTGCACCAAAAAGTGGTGCGTTTAAAATCAATGGGAAAATCCCATAGGAAATATTCCGGTGGAATATTTTGCGTGGTAACCACTGCCACCAGCCAGAAACTCGACAAGGGGGGACTGGACAGTGCCCCCTTGGAAACAGACCCAGGCAATCGACAGGGGCAATCGAATTAACCCCTTCCAGTACTTCGACAATATGATGGTTTGTACTGGTTCTGTTCACCATTTTTGACTAGTAAAGTCAATGGTGACTTTACATGCCCTGGGCGACAGTAGTCAGTCCAAGGGTATGGAGTCTATGTTTGGGGGTCACTATGACACCCCTGTGTTACTGCACTGAGGGTGCTGTGTAACACATAAACAAAAACAGATGATACCCTAGGGAGTAAAAAAAAACAATAGCCCATAAGCACACAAAAAGTCAGAGACATACCTCAAATCATGCCTAAGAGTGGGAGGAAAAGAGTCTCACTCTTAGCAGGAGAAAAAAACAAACCCCAAAAATCCAGCAAAGCTGCTGGGGGACTCACTGGGTTTGGGAAATTAGCCTTATAAGAGAATTCTCCCTAACACTTCTCATATTTATATACTTAATAAATATATGCTTGAAGACTTACCTGATCTCCTGAGTGACTTCGCAACACAAAGCAAGATGGTTAACCCCTTCCAAATGATGGCTCCAAGTCGCAAATGCTTCTTTGATCGCTAACAGTTCTTTATCAAAGATACTATAATTCTGTTTGGCTGAATTAAGTTTCCGTGAATTGTATGAGTCAAAGATGACAAAGTGTCTTTCTGTGAGAGCACTGCACCGATAGCACAGCCCGATGCGTCCGCCTCAACGGTGAAAGGCAGTTCTCGGTGCAGGAGTCTTATTAACAGGAATGCTATCATCAACCTGTCAAAGGCTTCTTCGGTCTTGGAATTCCACTAAAATCTATTACCTTTCTTGAGAAGGGTGGTCAAAGGAAGCAAGATGTGTTGCTGAGGGTACTGGGCAATCTAAAACCGCATCTATCATCTTGGGGTCCATTTCTACCTTATTGAATTGAAACACTTGTGTATAGGCGCATTATAAACGCTATATCATATCATTAGGAGAAAGGATATACCTCAGATATGCCACCTGGTTTTGGTGGAAAAAGAATTTAGACTCTTTGTCATACAAATGGTTGGCCCGAAGTCTTGCCAATATGGTACATACATGCTGAATGTTTTCTGTTAGGAAAGAAGAAAAAACTAGTATATCGTCTAAATAGATCATAAGGAAAATGTCAAGGCTATCCCGGAAAACACATAATTTAAGAAAAGGTGAAAGGCCACTGGGGCATTGCATAAGCCAAAGGGCATTACCCTATATTCGTAATGCCCCAATCGGGTCGAAATGCTGTTTTCCATTCATTCCCCCGTGGCTACTCTCACCAGGTTGTAGGCTCCCTTTAGATCGAGCTTGGTATATAAGGTGCTATGGTGGGCTTGATCAATGAAAACCTGAATTAATGGTAAGGGAAACCGGTTTTTAATAGTAAAGTTGTTTAGTAGATAGTAGTCTACACATGGTCTCAATTCTGTTTCGTTCTTTTTTGGTATAGTAGCCCTGGCCGGGTAAGTGGAATGACGTATTAAACCTTTATCTAGGTTTTCGTCTCTGTACTGTTTCAGGGTCACATTTTCTTTTTACAGTTAGAGAGCAAGTCCAGCCAAATGGTATGCGAGTTATGATATGATATATGTCATTTGGAACGCGCCCGTACACAACTGTTTCTAGGCGTGACAAGACAAGGGGGGGGGAGACAGAGGAAGGACAAGACAAACGATCTTACTAGGCCTTGTGTCATTCAGATTGTGCAAGTGCAACAGCACTGTAGTGCAGGGGGAAGAGAGAGGGGGAAGTGCCAAGGAGAGGGAAGGGGAAGTGAAATCAGGGCAGCAATGCTCTGAGTGAGTGCAGCTAGGGCAGTGCAGCTCTCGGAAAGTGTAAGGGGTCAGGGGGCCGTAGAGGTTACAGTTGCAGCCCCTAAGTGCGCGGTAGGTCCAGAGGCAGTGCAGGGGAGACTGATCATGGAGGAGCCTGATACCCAGTGAGACACTGTGGGTAGCCAATCAACCAGTCGGTCCAGCAGGCAGGGAGGCCAGCAGGGGAGAGAGAGATAGAAAGGGAAGTTCTTGACCATCTTCCGGAACTTCAGGTGGTCCGGCTCAAGTTTGAGAGGGGCAGGGAGGGCACCTGCAGAGGAGAGAGATCTACCCCCCACTCTCTGCCTGGAGAATAGTCTGAACCTCAGAGATTTGGAGGTAGATGATTGAAGGACCCGAGACAAAAGGTATTTTGAAAGGGAGAGTTGGATGCAGTGCGGGCTGCACCCCAGAAAGCTTTGTGGGCGATGGAGAGGGTCTTGAACTTGATCCTTACAGCCAGTGGAGAGATTTCAGGGCTGGAGAGATACAGTCCCTGGGCTTAAGGCCAAGGATAACTCTTGCAGTCCTGTTCTGGATTAGTTTCAGAGGGTGCAGAGTAGAGAAAGGAAGATTGAGAAAGAGGCTGGTGCAGTAGTCCAACCTAGAGAGAACCAGGGAGCTTCTGGGGGAAAGAAAGAAAAGGAAGAATACCTCTGAGCAGGTGCAGCTGGTAGTTGGACTTCTTGGCAGGGTCCGTGATGTGAGGAGAGGAGAGAGTGGAATCGAAAATGACACCAGGGTTTTTTGCCTCACAGGAAGGCTAAGGAAGAGGGCTCAAGGAGGACGGCAAGAGTGAGAGAGGGAAAGAGGGAGCAGGGGTCCCAATGAGAAAGATCTCCATCTTACTGGCCTTAAGGCAGAGATCATTGGAGGCGCACCAATCCTGAATTGTGGCTAGACATTCAGGAATGAGCTAGAGAAGAGAGGAATCTGAGGGGAGTCTAAAAGAGAGCAGTTTCCGTGCCTCTGGCTGCTCTGAAGCCAGACTGATGGTCATGGAGACAACCAACAGAGTCAGTGTGGAGAGTAAGCTGGGAGATGGCCACCTCATCCAGTAGTTTGCCCAAGAAAGGAGTGACAGAGTTTGGGCGATAATTTGCCAGACAAGTAGGGTCGGCAGAAGGCTTTTTAAGGAGGGGATGCACAATGGAGTGCTTGAGGAGAGAGGGGAAGGATCCAGTGGCAAAAGAGTGATTGCAGAAATCGGCCAAGGATGGAGCGAGGGTGTCAGTGTGGCCCTTGGTGGTTCTGGAGGAGCAGGGGAAGCACCTTTTTGGATGACACTTTCATAGATCAGACTTGTCTAGAAACATTGTCAGGTGTTGTCTGAGGAAAAGAGAAGAAAGGATGAGGAGAGGGGGAGGGTCCGGGAGAGGTAGAGTGAGAGGAAGTCGAGTGCGAAGATAGGATGTCCTGGGTTTTAGAGGTGAAGTGAGAAGCCAGAGCAGTACAGAGGGCCTGGGAGGGAACAGGAGAGGTAGAGACTTCAGAATCATTGGCCAGTTCCTTGCAGATTTTAAAGAGTTTGGCCATGTTGTTAGAGGCTGCAGAGGCAGGTGCTTGGGTGTACACTCTCTTCCTGGACAGGACAGAGTCTGTATTGCCTTTGTAGCAGGAGGCAAGCCAGTTTGTCAGAGGCTGCGCCCAAAGCCCTCCACTTCCACTCAGCCATCCTGCACTTGCGTTTCAGGGTGGCGAGGTTGGAGTCATACCAAGAGTTGCGCTTGAAGGTAGGCTTCAGATGGATTCTCATGACAGGGGCAAGGATGTCCGTAGCGTTGGAGATAGAAAGATGCAGGTTGGAGAGGGCTGTGTCAGAGTGTGAGTCAGATGCAGAAGTAGGAGGAGCATAGAAAGTAGAGGCAAAGGCATCCACTGACAGATGCTTCATGGGCCGAATGACCGAGCAGGTAGGTGGCAGTGCGGGGCGGGCTCTGCCTGAGGGACAGAGAGTTTCAGGTGAGTGGAAAGCAGAAAGTGGTCAGTCCAAGAGAGAGGAGTGGTGAAAGGTTTAGAGTAGGGATGTCTAAGGAGATGAGAACATCCAAGGTGTGTCCAGCAGAGTGTGTCAGACCAGAGGGTAGAATGAAAAGAGTGTTGCAGAGGTTGCAGAAGAGCCCACAGGAGGTATTAGAAGCATCCAGGTGGATGTTGAGGTATCAGAGGAGAAGACGTTGAGATGTAGAGGCCACGAGAGAGGAGGAGAGATGAGCCCACTCTGAGAGGAAGCGGACAACCTGGCCAGGAAGCCTGAAGATGGTGGCCACAGTCAGAGAGAGGCGAGGAGAGATAGAGAGCCAGCAGACCAGGCATTCAAAGGAGGAGTAAGCCTGCAAAGGAATGTCAGAAGCAGGGACGCACTCCAGAAAGATCAGAGCGACTCCAGGTCGTTGGTTCTGAGCTCAGAGAGGATCTTGTAGCCATCAGGGAGGAGAGTGTCAAAACTTGTGACAGAGCTGGCCGTGAACCATGTCTCAGTGAGAGCGAGGACATCCAGGTCAAGTTCTTCGAGGAGGTGGCAGATGTTAGAGGAGTGATTGACAGCAGAGCGAGAGTTGAGATTAGCGATGTGGAGCAGGCTGCCCCATTTGAAAGTCTTCCAGGATGCTTGAGGTACACCCAGCAGAAGTGGTAGAGCGGCCCAAGAGTGGGCAGAGGTGGCAGCAGGAGGTTGTATAGTAGCCAGAGAGGAGGAGGGAGGGGTCAGAGAGGTGGCATAGGCAGGCGGTAGCAGATGATCCAGAGAGGTGCTAGTAGGAATAGCAGGAGAGGGAAGGAAGTTGATAAGATGTGGGAGATGCCCATTGATTGGGCTGAATGCCATGGACCAGGGCGGTGCCATTCAGATAGACATTAATGATGGTCTTGGAGGAGTGGAATGAGGCCAAGAGGACCGCCCACCGAGTGCCACCATTAATGGGGGAGGAAGAAATAAGGGAAAGAACCGGGACCATACGAGGGGTCCATAGGTCAAGGGAGGGAACAACAAAGAGGATGTCGGTGAGAGTGTGTCTGGAGGAAGCACTGATGGAAGTATCAGAGATAGGGAGGCATGCGTTGGAGACCAGGATGTCCCTCTTGAACTTCTTCCTTCCCAACTTAGTGAGAGGGCTAGGATAAGAGATAGAGTAGCAGAATTGAGAATAGATGGGAGAAGAGGGAAAGCACCACAGAAGGTGCGAGGAGGAAAGTGGAGAAGGAGGGACTGAAGGAGAGACACAGCCCAGCGCTGCAAAATGCAGGAAGCGCAGAGGGGTTGGGTGTCACACAGTTGGGGAACATACAGGAGGAGCAGACACGAGGCACACAATAGTACAACAGTACCCCCAGAAGGGGTGGGGATCTAGAGAGTGGGAGATAATATGACACAGTTCACAGTACAACAGTAACCACAAAGCAAAACCAACCAGATTCCATTTTCCTAAAAAGAGGGACAACAGTCTAATTATAAACAAAGCAGCAATGTAAAAACCACCCAGATTCGATTTTCTAAAAAAGAGGGGAAAAGGCCTAGCTATAAACACAGCAGCAGTGTAAATGCGACATTCTAGAGGAAATGTGAGGGTGGCTAAACAATGCAATTAACTGAGGTGCTAAAGGGTGGTGTGGTAGCAAAATAGGAATAATTTGAGGGGTGGATCAGTTTAGTGGAGTGCAGTTATTGCATCCCCCCCTGACTGCATTGCACTTACCTGGTTGGTAGCAGCAGGCTGTCGGCTGCAGGCTTCTTGCTTTCCCAGCTGACACCGGCAAACGGTGTATGGTGCTGCTTCTGTAGGAACTACCCTTTGCTTGGGGCCATTTATTGAGGGCTTCCCGGGCAAGTCTGTAGCTGGATTTGACAATCATACGGTCTATGTGGGGGGAGTTTATTCGCTTCTACGAGATCGAATACATCCACGTAATCTTTATACCAAGGCGGTAGATTTGGAACGTTAGCCACCACTATATTTGTCAATGATGTTTGTTGATCCTATGTGGTTGGAGGTTTTCAGCTAGAAGTCTTTGGTAAATTGCAGGGAATCAATCGTCAGAGAAGGTGAGGACCCGTCATTGCCATTCGATAATAGGGTTGTGGTATGTGAGCCAAGGAATACCCAGAATAACCTGAAAAACAGGGGTGGTGATGGCATCTAGAAAAAAATGATTTCTTCATGTCTTTTGGAACATATTATGGCTAAGGGATTGGTCTGATGAGGAATGGGTCCAGAAATCAAGTCAGATCCGTCCACGGAAATGATGATTTAATTTCACTCTTTAGAGTTTAAGGGGATATTTTGACTGTTGACGAAAGCCAGATTGATGAAATTACTGGTTGTGCCGCTGTCCACCAGGGCTAGGATCTCTATCAAGGTATGGGGACCCTCCATCAAAGTGGTTTGTATAATGAAGTGCTGACTGTTGCATACGAGTACAGCTTTTGGCGATATTGGATAGTTTGACTGATGCTCGTCATCTCCTCCCTTCAGATTGTTGAGCCCGTTCGTTTGCTGAACTAGGTAATGGTTTCTTTGTACAATTCCTTACTGGGTGACTAGGGTCCCCACAATAGAAGCATAAATTACCTTGCCGACGTAGATCTCATTTGTCAGGAGAGACTGGGTCTCTAGTGCTGCCTAACTGCATCGGTTCTTCTTCCATAGGTGGTGCTGACATGTCTTGGTCGTTTCGATAGGGGTTTCTCTGCCAGTCTGTATGTCTCCTTTCTCCTCTCTCCCCATCTTTGATCCAACTGTACTACTAGAGGTACATAGGGCTTCACTATGAGGTTGGCGGTAACCCGTCGGTAGCACCGGCGGGTTGCTGCCAACCTCGTAATACTGTTTCCGGCACCTAGCTTCCTAGTGCCACCGGGACATTACAAGTCCCGGTGGACCGGGAAGCTAGGTGCCGGAAAATGTTGGTCCCCATTCCCCTGGAATCCCATAGGACTCCATGGGAATGAGTTCACAGAAGCACTGGCACAGTTACTAACGGTGCCGGTGCTTCCGTGATGAGTTTGCCTACTGGGACATTGAGCCTGGCAGGGGAGCAGCGGCCCCAGCAGGCAGACTCGTAGTGTGGCGGTCCGGAAACAAGGATGCCGGTGAACTTACCCGTACCTATGTTTCCGGACCGCCACACTTGTAGTAATGAGGCCCATAGTCTTTCAAGATAGTGGGGGGATTAACGATTTGACTGAGTGGACCCCTGATTTCATCCTTAAGACCCCTACAGAAAAGAGTCAATCGGACTGCATCTGGGCCATGTTGTCCGTTAGGCAAAGTTCTGGTATTGGGCAATATATGTCAACAGATCTCTACTGCCCTGATGAAGATCGATATACAAGTTTCTGACAGACTGACTGGCATATTGTTTGCTAAACATGGCTTGGAAGGCTTTGTAAAAGTAATCATAATTTAGGAGTCTCAGGTTGTAAATCTATGAAGGGAGTAACCCAAGCGAGAGCTGTTTTGTCCAGTTTCAATAATATGAAAGCTATCTTGGCCTGGTCCACAGCATATAATTGCGGTTTATTCAACAAATGTATTCTACAATGAGTGAGGAATTACCAAAATTCTTTAGGGTCCCCACCAAACTTGAGGAGCATAGGGATATATTACGCCTCATTTTAGGAGGGGTCAAAGTAGCTGGGTTGAGTATAGGACAGACATCCCCAGAGGAGATCTGGCTACCTGAAGGAATGGCGCCTGCACCAGGAGTCCCCCACAGGTAAACACAACAGGGCTTTTACTTGCCATGTTCTCTATCTTGCCCTGTAATGCAGTTATGGCTTGGAATAAAAGAGCATCTTCCTGTCGGGATGTATTGACCTCTACCTGTAATTTCTGCATTGAAGACTTTAGTGCCATAATCATGGCCTCCATGGTTCGGGAGAGAGAGGATCTTACAATCAGTCAATAACGAGATCGAAAACACTAACCAAAGCACTCAGGAACCATAGAGTAAGTACCCCTCGGGAAAAACAAGGATAAAGAATGTATTTATTTAGTTTATTTGTAACTCACTGGGACAACGCCCAAAGAGATAGAAGCAACAAATCAATTAGACAGATAAAGAGAACTTTTTAGTCAACCAAACCGGGGAATCCAGGAGGGAGGCAATATGCAAGAGAGCTGAATTTATTCAAATAGCAGAGTCTTTAGCCTACGCCTGAAAATTGAGAATGCCCCACACAATCTAAGATCCAGAGGGAGGGCATTCCAGAGCCAGGGGGCGGCCACTGAGAAACAACCATTCTGCACATGGGAAGGTTTGGCTGCAGGGGTTTCCACCAGGCCTGTGTTGTTGGTGCGTAGTGATCGCTTAGCTGGCAACCATCTAATCCTTTTAGTTAAATATGCTGGACTTTTTCTATACAGACAGGCATGCGTGACGTACAATGTTCTAAACTGGATTAGCTTCTGGTTTATGCCCTGGTTTAATCATCCACAGGTGCACCATGTTTCCAGTCTCAGCCAAGTTCTCTCTCTGCTCTTAATGACACCAAAGAATGCAGAATGGGAAGTCAGGATGGAGTTCCGAGAGTCCAGAGCACTGTATGGGTAGATAAAAAGGGAAAGTGAGCTAACCTCCAGAACCCAAATAGTATCCACTCTTATAGTCCATGTGAGAATTACCTGAGAATGCGCAGTGGGAAAGCAGCATATCAAAGAGTGAACAATAGTAACAACCCCGTTCAGCCATAGTTTCTGCTCAGCTACTCCAACTAAAAACCAATGTCAGACTGGTAACTTGGGGAGGCATCAAAGGAAACAACAAACAAGATAAAACATCCTAATTACCTATGTCAAAAAATAGGTGCTTGGCAAAGTCCTTGCAAGTAGGGTCCAGGGCAGCTTGGATTGCTCCAAAGTTCATGTAGTCTTGTATTGAAAGATGCCAGGTCCCGGAATCAACTTCCTTATAATGGGGACCCTGCGAAATGATGATTCTGTCAAGTTGCTGTAGTATCACGTCCATAGCCGCCATCTTGGACAGGGACATTGCTTCCCCATTCCTAGACAATCGATACACGTTGCAGGGGGAAAAGCCCTACCAACGTTGCAACACTGTGTCCAGATACCCTGGAAACAGACAACTTGGTTCCCAGGTGGCAGGTAAGGTTTTCCTGATAGTACCTCCTGTTTTTTCACCAGTGCTTTCAATGTCTCTCTTTATATCCACCTCCTCCTTACTTTGCTGTTACTCACATATCCTCTTAAGCTCCTCCAAGCCATCCCTTCTCCAATCTCAGTCACCTGCTCTCCTCGTCAACAGCCACCTACAAACTAGCCTTCTCTTCTCCTTTCCTTGTCCTCTCCTCTCGCCTCCAGCATGCTCCTTCTTCCCACTTCTTCTCTCTCCAGACTCCCAGAACTTTTTGACAACTCTATGCAGGGACTGTGACAAATAGAGAGTAATCGCCTCTTCAAACCAGGGGAGCCTCCCCCTTTTAGGGTAGGAAGGTGAGCCCTTTTTGCAGGGGTCTCAGCAAGTGGGACCTCACTTGGAGACACCCTCCCTTAGTGGACAAGGACTACAGCTCCTGTGAGGAACTCCCTAGACCATCCACCATGGTAGCATACATGGGACTATCAAATATGAAGAGCATTATAAAACCAAGAGATGTGGCCAAAGACAAAACGAAAATACCTCATTATATACAATGACAAGGATCTGTCTTATTAAGGAGAGATGTACATTTAACTGAGATGAGTAGACAGAAGACAGAGAGCACGGCAAGGAGAGGTGTAGCACAGAGAGTGAGAGAGAGAGATGTGCATAAGCAGGGGAAGCCCTCTGACAACGTGATCCCGGGAGGAGGCAGATCCGAGGAGAGCCACGGAGCCTGCAACTCTGAGAGGAGTCCTGAACGCCAGAGGAAAACACTTGAGGCCCGGCATTTCCAAGCAGAGAGAAGCAGAGCAAAGAGGAATCCTAATCCCGGTGGAGACATGAACATGCAGACTTTGTTGTGGGTTTGTGTGCCGGTCGAACAGCTCCAAAACCACCCAGCCGGGGAGTCTACGAGACATCCTGCCACTGCACCGATGGTTGGCCGCAACGAGAGTGACGACCGAAGGCGGAACACCGACAAGATCGAGAAGCACGGGATCCAGAGCAAAGGAAGTGAATCCAAGCAATCACTGAGCCCGAAAGTGTTCTCCTGCAGATACAGAGGTAGCAGGGAGAACCAGCAGGCCGCCAGGCTACTGTTATGGAGTGGGAGAAACTTGCCCAGTGAAATGTTCGAGATACTGAATACAAAGCCATTTAAATTGAGCTGTGTTAATGCGATAAAGAGAATAAATAATTAGCCTGAGGAGAAGTCTTTAAGAACTGAGCACAAATATTCTGGGAAGAGAGGAAAGTATTTCATGATTTAACCAATACACCTGGAAGATAACTCATTAAGAACAGGGAACAAATACCTGGGGGACAGGGGAAAGTACCCCATAATTTAAGAAGGAAACAATGGAACAAACCAGAGAGATAATTCTATAAATATGAATGTGAAGTGAAATCAAGTGATCCAAATAAGAGGAAAGATAATCTAGCTGAGCTACCCCATGTGCGGGGGAAGGTCAGGTCAAAAGAAAGTATACCCAACTTAAGAAGGCCTGGGTTATAAGAGTTGAAAAGGCATACTAGCCTAGCTCAAAGTATAACGAAGAGTGCTAAAAGGTGTGTTGAGAAACTGTCCTCAAAGAGAAGATAAAGCACAAGCGCATGGTGAGAGAGTTACATGAACTTATCCAGAAGGTGGCAATAGACTATTTAAATACATCATACACCAAGGAGTAAAGAAGAGACATTGCCGTAATTGACAACCAGGAGAGGGGAGATATTCTCCTGAACTAATTTAAGTTAGTTCAGAACTAGTTTTGGACTGTGGACATATTCCTCTGTGACTTCCGGACGACTGACAAGCACCTTTAGCAATAGGAAAAAATAGGCCTTATCCTTATTATTTTAATAAACACCAGTAAAGATGTCCCTCAAGAGTCTGCGTCCTTCTTCCGACCTGCCACAGGACCTAGACCCCACCTACGGGACTCCACTGGTAAACTCACTCTCTATACCTGATGCCAGGCAGGGCACTTTGTTATTTATCTCCTCCCTAACACTCAGGGAAGAATTGTCACTCCCTGGATGGTAGATGATCTCTACGGGGACTTTCGGGTGGTTGGCACTGAGGAAACCATTTATCAAACAGGGGAAGATCGTTCCAATGATAGCTTCTTCAAGTAACCCTGCTGTTGCTCCTTCCTTTGGACTGAAATTGCTCGGCCTCTATCTGGAACTGGAGCCAGCCCTCATGGTAAAACTGCCTAGTGCCCATTCACACAGGCTAGTGTACCAGCTTCCCAAGCAGCAGCAGGTCTGAGAATACAAAGTTATCCTGCCCAAAGGCAGTTAGAGTCCAAAGGCGCTCAGACTGGCTGTTCCAAATGTTTGAAAAGGTACATAATATTTCCCTCTTTCTCTTCTTGAGCCACCTTGTCTTCCTAACCAAAATCTTGGCGACTTTCACAGACTTCTGGAGTAAGCTTTGATTCTTCCTCTTCTTCTTTGCCTATTATTTCTAGAACAGAATGGCTAGTATCCAATGGCTCTATGAGAGGTTGAACAAAATAGTTGTACTTGATGGTTACATGTCTTTCCATCGAAATGTTTCTATCGAGGAATTGTTCTATCAAATCTTTTTCATTGAAAGAAGTTTCATCGAATTGCCATACATAAAGTGTAAAGTGTTTATGCATCGAAACCCTTTAACCGAATAGGGTTTCGTTATATAAACACTTTACATTTTTTTCATGGGAAGTCGCTGAAACATAACGTTAGAGGGAGATATCCAGTGCTGAAATACATTGTAACTGTATTGAAGCGATTTCAGCACTTGACAGCTCCCTCTAACTTGTGAAGTGCAATTGACACTTTTATTTTATTTTTTAATGGGTGGGCCCACCAACCCCCCAATAAAATAAAAGTCCACAATCACTAATACTAAACACGTCAGAGGGAGCTGTCCAGTGCTGAAACCACTTCAATACAGTCACAATGTATTTCAGCACTGGGCAGCTGCCTGTAATGTGTGTGGAGTTTATTTTTTAATTGTGGGGGGATGCGGCTCCACCAAACCCACGTTTTGTTTATTGTTTATTTATTTTAATGCTTTTCCATCGAGATTCAATGAAAAATGTTTTAATTAATATTTATTTCAATGGAAAGGTATTTCAAACAATACATTTCAATGGAAAAGGAGTCTATGGATGTTTTTTCGATGGAAAGACTGTATACCGTACTTGATGTACAACTGGTCAGATGGAGAAATTACTTACCGGTAATGTTGTTTCTGTGGATTTTTCTCTCGCAGATTCCTCATCTGATAGATATTCTTCTAGCATCAGCTGCTCGGAAACTTTTCAACGCGGGGCGCAGTAGTACTCGTCATCGACTCCTCTTAACTCAGCCATGCCACTCATCAAATGCAATGTGACATTGGCCGTATATATATGTTACGTTACTGCGCCCTCGTACCTTAGTTCCACACAGTTCTTTCCTGAACTCAGCAGCCATGAGGGGAGAATCCATAGGATTTGGCTTAAAAACAGATAACTATTTTTTTTTTTGGTGAGGAACAGACACTACTGAAAGCAACCGACTGACAGTACCCAATAGAAAAGGCCCTAAATGTGCCTAACACTAAATATTCATCACCTCAAGATCTCACCCTTTTAGTAGACAACAATCAGAAAATGGCAACAGACACTTTTCATAGTGGGCAGGATGGGAGGGTGATGAGGAATCTGCAGCAGAAGAATCCATAGATAGAACATCACTGGTAAGTAATTTCCCCTTCAATGGATTGCATTCTCCCACAGATTCCTCATCTGATAGACTCCCAAAGAACTACAGACTGCAGAGGTGGGATGAAAGCCCTCAGACAAGGAAGCTCTGCAACACTGCTCTGCCAAATCGAGCGTTCGAACCACGTGCCATATTTAAGCAGTAATGCATAGTAAATGTGTGTAACGATGACCATGTCGCTGCTCGACAAATCTCCTTTGCTGGCACAACCCTGTCCAAGGTGGATGATGCCATCACGCCCCTGGTAGAATGAGCTCTGATGCCTGACGGCAGATGTTTCATTCTGCCACGCTAGCCACATAGAAGCTGAGCGCCCTCTTACGGTCTAGCCTATGTGAGAAACTTGAGGTTATTCCCACTCCTATTTCCCATGGGTCCTCTGCACAGGTGGCCAGGGAAAGGCCATCGCTCTTGGATCCCGACCCTGGCGGTGGACAAGCAAGGGGGGATCACCTGGGTGGAGGGTCTATGGGGACTAGGAGTGGGATGCCCTTGGGAGAGACATAGTATCCCCCTTTTCCTACTAATGACCAACCCAACCCTTCCACCGTCTTCATGGGGTATTATAAAACTCCCTGAATTTCCTCATATAAAACTACAAAAAGTACTGAGATCAGGAAGAGACAATTGGAAGTAATGAGGTCTAGTTGCTTTTACCACTCTGGTACTGGAACGGGAAAGAGGCCTGCTGAGAGCGGTAGAGTTCAGGTAAGTCCTCTTAATGATGGTCAGACAGGGCTAATTGTAAACTCGCACTTGCAGCCTGTTAAGGGGCTGCAGGTGTATACAAATCCCCATCAAATGAGAGTGAGAGAGGAAGCAGTGACAGGAGCAGTGGCAGTGAATTTGCAGCAGCAGTAGAGAGGTGAAGAGACACAGCAGGGAGCTGTCTGTGTGGAGCATGCCTATGGGCCAGGGAAGAGCTGTCCTGGAGATGGGGCGCTGTGCAACTGAAGGAGCCTTGAAAAATGAGGTGTGTCGGAAGGCTGCCCCTTTTACTATTGTTCGAAGTGCTCGTTCTCCTGGGGCCAAAAGACGACCCATGAGTGCCTGAGGGGCAGGAGGTGGAGCCATGAGGCAATGACCAGAAGTCTGGGAGATCTGCGGTACAAGAACTCGCATAGAAACATTTATTATTAATACTTTATTTATCATTTAAAAAGTAATACAATACAGACATATTCATAACATCTATGGATTACACTACAACTACTAAATTCATACTGTATTTGCTGATCAAATCTTTACACTACCATATTAACATTTTACAATCTTATCAACCATGACTAATCCATTATTTCACTATAACGATCCTACAGAGATAACAAAAGTAGACAACACGTACACAACGAACATAAACAACAAGACATAGTTCCTTATTATTTCCATCCATTCATGTGATACCAACCCTTATAGCAGCACTGGCATCAACTATACAATTCATCAAATGGTCCCCATTTCTCAGAGTATTTACCCTCCTGTTCCTGACTTTTCAGCATAACTTTCTCATAACTGGACAAGATTTGTAAATCGGACAACCATCCGTCTACTTCTGGCTTTGTCCTTGACTTCCATACCCTCAGAATTTGCTTTACAGCCACCGCCAATACTCTAATGATCCAACCACTATGTTCTCGAACTACCATACACCTCTCACTATTAGAGAGCAGAATTGTTGAATATGACGACCTTGGTAATTCAACTCCCAGTATTATGCCCAATCTGTTCAAAACATCACCCCAAAAACCCGCCACCTTGAGCATTCCCATAGCCATACCAAAATTAACCATCCGTGCTGGTTTCCGGAATAAAGGACACAAAATACTTTGATGCACATATCGCAAATTCAAGTCCATCTTTGAACATGTGCCAATTTTCATCAAACTGTCCCAATCATTTACAGATATGTCTTTGCCCAACTCCTTCACCCATGCTTGTCGTAGTTTCTCCCATGAAGTCACGCATGAACTCTCCATAGGCATCCGCCTCAGATAGGTCGAGACCATACAAGGAGATGAATGAAATACATTGCAGACTGTCAGTCTCTCTTTCATAGGGCTGCTTAACATCCCCCCCCCTTTGCGTGAGAAGAGATTCCAATTCAGTGTAACACCTATGTTCTCTTTTCCCTAGGCCATAATTCCTTCTGAGTGACTCAAAAGGAATCATTAATCCATCCTTCCACACCATTCACCATTGAAATGAACAAGCTACTTACCAACTGGTAACGTTCTTTCGACTGGAGGTTCCTCCAACATATTCCTCATCTTAGATGTATTCGTCCAGCTTTAGCTGCTTCGGAAATGTTTTCTCGGCAGAGGGCACTGTGTGTTGATGTCGTCGAGTCCAAGTCCCTCAACGGCCTCCGTCGAGGGTGATGTCATCGGGTATACAAGTAGCACACGCGGCACCCGTTGGCTTCAGTTCTGTTTTTCCCCTCTTGCTCTGCTGTATAGATAGTGTAGGTAGCCAGGTGTCAGCCTTGCAAGAGTTGAAGTGGTAATAACACCGGAAAATATACAGAGGGGTAGGATGGGAGGGCGATGAGGAATATGTTGGAGGAACATCCAGTCGAAAGAACGTTACCAGTTGGTAAGTAACTTGTTCTTCGAATGGATTGTGTCTTCCAACGTATTCCTCATCTTAGATAGACTCCCAAAGCAGTGTAAACGTTCTTTGGAGGTGGGAGTAGATTTTTAATATTATATACCACTGCTTTACCAAAAGCAAGCTCTTTAGATTGGGAAGCATCCAGATTATAGAATTTCGAAAAAGTGTGCAGCGAAGACCAAGTCGCTGCTTCACAAATAGATTTAATGGGAACACCTCTTTGAAGGGCTGTCGAAGAGGCTACGCCCCTGGTTGAATGGGCCCTCAAGCCTTCTGGTGGATTTTTCCCGCCAATCTGTAGCATTCTGAAATGCAAAGCACAATCCAACGTGATAGGGTTTGTTTTGACATCGATTGACCCAATTTCCTTCCAGTGTAGCCAATGAAAAGTTGATTATCCACTCTAAACTAGGAGAGCCTAGAAATGTAAAAGCTTAGAGCTCTTCTCGGGTCCAGCCTGTGCAATGTTTCCTCCTCCTTGCAGTGATGAGGTGGAGGATAGAACGCGGGCAGAATGATCTTCTGATTTAAATGGAAATCAGACACAACTTTAGGTAAGAACAAAGGTTTAACCCTCAATACAACTCTGTCCTTGTGGAACACAGTATAGAGTGGCCCAGAAGACAGTGCCCGCAACTCGCTCACTCTTCGTGCAGATGTTAAAGCAACCAAGAAAACGGTTTTCAACGTTAGTAATCTTAAATGGCATGTGTGCAAAGGTTCAAAAGGGGCACACATAAAAAACTTTAGAACCAGATTAAGGTCCCAAACTGGGACTTGGAAAGAAGAAGGAAGAAACACATTGGTAAGTCCCTTTAAGAATTGTACTATCAAATGAATTTTAAAATAGGAGCATTCTTCCGAAGAGCGCTTGAAGATGGAAAGCGCTGCAAGATAACCTTTAATGGTCCCAACATTGAGACCTCTATGTGGCAATGATAAGAGGAAGGACAATACTTCGGGAATAGGACACAGAAACGGATCAACATTCTTTTCCCTGCCCCAGTTGCAAAACCTCTTCCAGCGTCAACAGTACAAAGATTTTGTTGCTGGCCTTTTCGCCGAAAGCAACACCTCCATGACGTCATCCGTAAGGTCCCAATTCTTGTATCTCAGCCTTTCAGATACCAAGCATGAAGGTTGAGAGCCCTGACCTCTGGATTGAGAACCTGGCCCTCCTTTTGTGAGAGAAGGTCCTCTCTCTAAGGAAGATGTAACAGAGAGCAGATGGACATATCTAGAAGGCCCGGGTACCATGTTCTCATGGACCAATACGGGGCAATTAGGATCATGTGCTTTTTGAACCGTCTTAACCTCCTGATGACTTAAGGAATGACAGGGATCATAGGGAACGCGTATAGCAGTGGGAAGTTCCAATCCACCACAAACGTGTCCCCTAGGGCTCCTCTCGGGGGAAATTCCCTTGAGCAATACCTTTCGCACTTCCGGTTGATTTTGGTCGCAAACAGGTCTACTTGAGGGGATCCCCAAAGGGTGAAGATCTGCTGAAGGACTTCCTGAGCCAGTTCCCACTCGTGGGACACAGTACTCTGCCTGCTCAGAGCGTCCGCCACCATATTATTCTCCCCGGCTAGATGAACTGCCGATAAGAAGATTTCTTCCTGAATTGCCCAATACCAGAGCCGCATTGCCTCTCTGCACAGAGGTAGTGAACCTACAACTCCTCTTTTGTTTAGGTAATGCATGGCCACTGTGTTGTCCGTCATTATCAGGACATTTTTTTCCTTGACAGATGGCAGAAAAGCCTTCAGCGGTAGTCCGATTGCTCTCAGCTCTAAAATGTTGCTGTGTAGTTTGGGCTCCGATGGAGACCAACGACCGCTGATTGTGAGATCGTTGGCATGAGCTCCCTACCCCATGAGTGACACGTCCGTCACTACTGTAATCTCCGGCCATGGTTGCCAAAAATGTTGTCCTTTTAGGATGTTCTCTGTGCAAGTCCACCACAGAAGAACCTGCCGAACCTTGTTCGGAATCTGAAGGAGATCTGTCATTTGTCCAGAGAATTGGGACCATTGAGTCGTTATTGCCCATTGAAGGGATATCATCCTCAGGCGTGCTTCTGGCACTAGGAAAATGAAGGATTCCATGAGGCAGAGCAACCTCAAGAAGTCGTAGGCCTGGAGATTTTGGGCATTTTGGAATTTGGAAACCATCTGAAGAATGTCTTGAGCCCCCGACTTGGGAGGCAAGCTCTTTCCCAAGGATGTGTGTAATACAGCCCCTATGTACTGGAGCTGTTGGGAAGGTGTCATTTATGAGTTCTTGAAATTGAGGGAGAAGCCCAGTCTGTGGAGAAAGTGGCAGGTGACTTTCAGAAGATTTAGGGCTTGCTCGGCAGAACGCGCTCTGATCAACCAATCGTCCAGGTAGGGGTAGACGTGAATTCCCCCCTCTCCTGAGTTGCACTGCCACCACTGCCATCAACTTGGTGAAGACCCTCGGGGCGGAGGTCAACTCAAATGGTAGGACTCAAAACTGATAATGCAAGTCGCCAACCGCGAACCTCAGGTATTTTCTGTGCTTGAGATGGATGGGCACATGAAAATAAGCATCCTGAAGGTCCAATGACACCAATCCGAAGTTGAAGGGCCTGAAGGATCTGAGAAATCTTGAACTTGTCCTTCCTGAGGAGCTTGTTCAAGCCTCTTAAGTCCAAGATGGATCTCAGTCCTCCGTCCTTTTGGGATAAAAAAATATGGGGAGTACCATCCCTTGTTCCTCTCCGCTACAGGTACTGGTTCTATAGCACCTTTCTGTTAAAACTTCCTGCTGTAGGAGCGGGTCTGGAAGCTTCAAAGAGTGTTTCCCCGGTGGATTGCTTTGAGGTTGCGTTAGAAAAGGAAGGCAGTAAACATGGGCTATTATTTCTAGAGCCCAAACATCTCAA
The DNA here is from genome assembly GCF_040938575.1 of Ambystoma mexicanum. Lineage (NCBI taxonomy): Eukaryota > Metazoa > Chordata > Amphibia > Caudata > Ambystomatidae > Ambystoma > Ambystoma mexicanum. Next base: position 1,334,386,731 of record NC_090922.1, on the reverse strand, counting down.
GTAATGGCTCGCCATTCTTGCAGATGCTGTGACAGCCTCGCTCCTACAGGTGTCTTGTGATGCAAGACCTCAAAGTGGTTTTGTGGCGGTTGCTGCAGCTGCTGATGGTAAAGAGGCTGCAGCTGGGGCTGGTTTAGCACGTTTACCTCGTCCACCACGAGTGGTTTTTCTCTGGCCTCTTTGACTGGCCATTCCTTTCGCCTTTCCATATGAGGAGTAATAACGATAGGATCGTCCCCTCCAAGATTGTCCTAAAGAACGAAAAGGCTGAGGTTGCCTAATAGCAGCTCCTAAAGATTTGGCTGCTGCTTTCGAGGTCTGCAACCTCTCAAGGCTCTCGTCAGCCTTGTTGCCGAAATGGTGAGACCAGTGAAAAGGCATGTTCAAAAGACGGTTTTGCACGTATTTGTATTTGTGTTCTGGGGGCATGTTGTCCAGGGGCCCAATGAAATCCAAACCTAGTTTTCGCCACACCCCTTTGGGGACTTCGGTGGGCAGCATGGGGGCTTGCCTCACGGCTAGGCGCTTGTCACTGTTGGTGCACTCCTGGCACCTTTCGACCATTTGTCTTATGTCCTGGTCCATGCCTGGCCACCAGTAGGTGTCGCGTATCCTGCGTCTTGTCATGTTGCATCCCAGGTGGCCTGAGTGTGCTCTGCACAGTATCACCTTGCGGATTCCGCTGGGCGGGATGATTTGATTGCCTCTGAGGATGAGACCGTTCATGGTGGTGATTTCCTCGTTCACTTTCCAGTAGGGACGAAGGCCTTCGGGGATCGCTCTCTCGTTGGGCCATCCTTCGCGAACCCAGGTACTAACGTGCCGTAGGGCATCGTCCTGTTCGAACTCCTCCTGCCAGTGGCGCTCACTCAGGTCCATGTACTCGCCGTTCCTTAAGTCACTGATGGAGGCTACGACACACTCATCTTCCAAGAATGTGGTACCGGGGGCGCTTTGGTTCAGGAGTCTGGACATGCAGTCCGCTTGTGCGTTTTTCCAACCCGCAATGTGGGCTATCTCGTATGTATATTCTTGAAGCTTTGCGGTGATCCTGGTCAGCCTCGGGGTGGCAGTCTTGGTGCAGCCCGGGCTCAACATGTGAATGAGGGGTTTGTGGTCGGTGATCAGCTTGAATCTCATCCCCCATACATACGATCTGAAGTAGTCGACAGCCCATGCGCATGCCAACATTTCTTTCTCAACCGTGGAGTAATTCTTCTCTGATGATGACAGCGCTTTGGATGCAAACGCCACAATATTCTCAGTGTCTCCCTTCTTCTGGGTCAAGGTGGCCCCCAGGCCATACGCGCTGGCGTCTGTGGTAATGCAGGTGTCCCATTCAGGGTTGTATGGTTTCAGGCACGACGCGTGTAGAATTCTCTTTTTGATTTCACAGAAAGCTTCGTTCTGTTCCGGGCCCCAAGAGTAGGCTGCCCCCTTCTTCAGAAGCTCCCTCATGGGAGACGTGGTCTCGGAGAATCTAGGGACGAATTTGGCAAAGTACTCCGCTAGGCCCAGGAATGAGCGTAACTCCTCTTTGGACATCGGAGCCGGGGCTTCTGTTATGGCCTGCATGAGGTTCTTCTTGGGACTGACGCTGTCACTTGAGATGCAGTACCCAAGGTATTCTACCTTGTTCACTCCGAAGATGCATTTTTCATGGCGTAGGTGAATGCCCTCCTGAGTGTCTTGTCATGGGTCTCGTTGTCTTTGGCATACACGAGGATATCATCTTGAAAGAAGGAAACATTTGTGAGTCCTTTAAGTGAGGAGTTCATCATCCTCTGAAATGCGGATGCTGCCGACGACAACCCAAATGGCATGCGGGTATATTGGAAGGTGCCGAAAGGAGTGATGAACGCTGTAAGGGGGCGAGAGGATTTGTGCAGGGGAATCTGGTGATAGGCATCACGCATGTCCAGCTTAGAGAAGATTGCCGCCTCTTTCATCATGAGGACGATTTCGTTGATGCTGGGGAGTGGAAAGCTATCCGTGATTACCTCTAGATTGAGGCTTCTTAGGTCGATGCAGATCCTGAGGTCGTTGCTGGATTTCTTTTTGACCAAAACTACTGGACTCAGCCACTCTGAGGATTCCACGGTCTCGATGGTTCCTTCTTCGACCATCTTCCGAAGGTGGCCATCCAATGCGGGTCTCGCTGTGGCAGGTACTGCCCTGACTTTGTGTTTCACCGGGATCGCGTTGGGTTTCAGGTGAATCTTGTGGACAAAGTTCCTCACCTTCCCTGGGTTCTCGGAAAACAGGTTCGGGAACATCTCCTTGAAATTTTGCGCTGCTCCTGAGGAGACCATGAGTACCTGTTCCGGAGTGCTGGGATCTAGTTTCATGCTGAGTTTGTGTTGATCGTCCTATCCCAGCACGGCTGGGCCTTTTGGTGAGAAATACACTTTGGTGGTGGTAGACCTCCCTTTGAAATCGATCCGGGCTTTGATGTAGCCTAAAAGGTCGACAGTTGCACCACCGAACACCGTCGGTTTTTGCCTGGTCGTTCTGATCTCTACTTTTGCTTGTCCCATCATCTCCTTGTATGTGTTGATGGGGAGGATAGTGAGGTCAGATCCCGAGTCTGCCATGACGCGCGTTTCCATTCCGTCAACCTTAATGGTGCAGTGGGGCTTTTCCCTCCTGGCATGGGGGGCGTTGACCATGACGACCATGGGTCTGTCCTGTAGATCGTCATCATCGCTTGAAGCGCAGTCACCATCGACACAGGAAACAGTTTTCTCCCGCCATGTGCATGCCGGAGCCACGTGACCAATGCGTCCGCACTTGGAGCACTCCTTATTCCTGGCGGGGCAGTTGCGATCATTCACCATGTGCTTGGTGCTGGCGCATCTATAGCATTTGGGTGCCTCCTTTTGCCTGGGACCTTTGTCTCTGGGGCCGTCGCGGGACTGCTTGTCTCTGCGCCCTCTCCATTGTAGTGCCGCAAGTTTCGGGCACGGGCAGGTGACTTCCCGCCTCTTTGCGTCTGCTGGAGGTTTCTTCCTCCGCCCTGGCAATTTGGATGGCCTTGTCAAGGGTGACCTCCTTTTCTTGTATGAACTTGTTCTGCACTTTCCTAGAGTTAGTGTGAACGACGAGCATGTCGCAGATGACCTGTTCTGCGTTTTCGCCAAAGGCGCAAAGAGAAACCAGCTCCCTCATCCTGGTGATGTAGTCGTCCACGGGTTCGCTCCCTCCTTGTTTGCGGGTGTAGAACCTCAGCCTGTGCAGTACAACGTTCTCCTTATTGGTGAACCTTTTCACAATGCGACGAGTTGCTTCCTTGTAGTCGTCGTCGTCATCATCGGCCGCAGGTATTGCCTTCAAACTGGCAAAAATGCGCTGACCTTCAACCCCCAATGCATTTAGCAGCATCGCCCTCTTCCTGACAGGGGCATACCACGTGCCGCCCACTGCTTCCAGATAGGTGGAGAAAAGGGGCTCCCACTGCATCCATGGAATTGCTGGTGTCCCTGGTGAAGGGAGAAAGGCATGGGGCGGTGTGGCGCCTTGCATGGTGGGCCCGTGGGTATTTTGATATCCTTGTCGCCAATTATGTTGTGGCCATAAGGCATGGTCTAGTAAAACATTTTATTTAAAAAATAGATAGGCAACATAAAAAAAAAATACTAGCATTCTCTTTTTTAAAACTTCCTATGTAAAATTTTGAGCTATTCAAGCTCAAAATTCGCAAAAGCAAGCATATGGGCGCATCCATTTTGTGAAATGGATGCCCTCCTGTGCTGGCTTTTGCTTTTGCGGCACTAATGAAGGAAAAGCCAGCCAGCTGTAGTAAACAAAAGCTACTGCTGGGTGGCTTTCCCTTCATTAGTGCTCTACGCGGAGGACGGGGACCGGAGACCAGAGCAGGAAAGCTGCAGCTGAATCTCGGTAAGTGCTATTTATTTTTTGTAAAAAAATAAGCACTAGCTGCGTTTTTTTTTCTAAGTTTTGCGGGCTGGAGGAGCCCGGAAAACTTAGAAATAAAACCGCAGCTTTAAAAACGTTGTATTTATGTTTGCGGTCACTTTTGAAGCGACCGCAAACATAAATACAACGTTATTGTGTTGGAAAACGCTGCGGTTTTTCTTTCCAAGTTTCTCAGGCTCCTCCGGCTCGGAGGAGCCTGAGAAACTCGGAAAGAAAAACCGCAGCGTTTTCCAACAAAACCGCGTTTTGTTTCTGCCTGAATCTGCTTTCCCATTTGGGGCTCCCACCGGGAGCCTGAGAAACTTGGAAAGAAAAACTGCAGCGTTTTCCAACACAATAACGTTGTATTTATGTTTGCGGTCGCTTCAAAAGCGACCGCAAACATAAATACGTTTTTAAAGCTGCGGTTTTATTTCTAAGTTGTCCGGGCTCCTCCAGCCCGGAAAACTTAGAAAAAAAAACCCAGCTAGTGCTTTTTTTAAAAAAAAAATAAATAGCACTTACCGAGATTCAGCTGCAGCTTTCCTGCTCTGGTCTCCGGTCCCCGTCCTCCGCGTACAGCACTAATGAAGGGAAAGCCACCCAGCGGTAGCTTTTGTTTACTACAGCTGGCTGGCTTTTCCTTCATTAGTGCCGCAAAAGCAAATGCCAGCACAGGAGGGCATCCATTTCACAAAATGGATGCGCCCATGTGCTTGCTTTTGCGAATTCTGAGCTTGAATAGCTCAAAAGTTTACATAGGAAGTTTTAAAAAAGAGAATGCTAGTATTTTTTTTTTATGTTGCCTATCTATTTTTTAAATACAATTTTTTACTAGACCATGCCTTTAAAGGACGACAGGATGCTGTAAGGGGTTCCAACTGTCTTTATTGTAAGACAAACGGGTGGACCTTAAACTGCCTTAACTCGGGACAAACATTTACTCACAGTTCGGTTCAGTTCAACTTCATGGCTTCCCAGTTAACTCACTGTGGGAAGGGTGTGCACAATGATGGCACGCTGCAAGCTTCTAGGGCCCTCATGTAGCCTCCTGTGGCTGTGGACTTATGCCCTAGAAGCTGTGACTGGAGGCTGCTCAAAACCTCCTGTTGTTGCCTCCTTATCAGGAGCAGTGCTGTGGCATGACCTGCTTGGTCTGCAGCTGCATAAACACTGGCGGGAACGTTTTCCCGCGGAGCGTGGGCTCGCGAGATCACATTATGCCGAGATCTCGCGAGGACACGCTCCCGCGATCACGTGATGTCCCCACAGTGCGTTATATGCGTTGTCAAGTGAAGCATTTTCTTCAGAAGAAAATTTGCTGCAGGTGTGTAATGTGAAGATAGTGCATCAGGTGGCAGTCCCGGGATGTGATGCGAGATGAGGCATCACGGGTTAACGTCTATTGGCATAAAAGCATGTACTGGCGTATGGGAAGCACACATTTTAAAGTACAGTTGAATATAGTGATGCGCAGAGAGCATTGATGTTCTGTGCATATTAATGAAGCAGAACTAAGAAGAAGAAACTGTAGCTACAGTCTGTTGATACATCTGCAGTATCCTTTTCTTGTTATGTATAAAATTGTTTATCTTAACACGTGGAGCTAAATGCTCCCTACAATTACACAAAATGTGGAAAATTAAATGTTTGAAGAGTAGAGCGCATGTGGTATGAAGTGGATAGATGCACGGTATAGATGAAGTGTAAGTGATACATGCAGTTAAATGGATTAGAGTTAACATTTATGAAGCTGACATTTTCAAGGATTAGGGGTGCTAAGCACCCATGGACTTGTAGGAAACAAAGTTATTAGTTCCATAAAGGCAAGTGAAGTGCCAGAGTGTGTGTGGAGCTAAAAGTGGGATTAGAGTTAATTTATTTGGAGGAGCTGTCAACCAGCATGGACTTTTAGCTGCTAAATGCTGAAGCTTTTATGTGAAGAGTTAATGTGATTAACAATGCTTACAGGGTGTACGTAGGCATAGTGTGTGCAGGAAGAGATATTTACCCGAAAGAATTTGGGGGTCGCACCTTCATGTAAAGAATGGTAAAGAAGGGGTGTATATTGTGTCACAGTGTGGAGGTTGCATTTTCCATAAGAGTGAGGAGTGATGGTATGGTGCATCACAATGTGGAGGTTGCGTCTTCTGGTTATGTGATAATGAGGCTATGAATGGATGGTAGGGCCCTCCATGTTTGAGTGAAGCTGAAATGATGTGAAGTTGAAGTTAGGTTATTCACTTCCGGTAAAGTGTGTGTGTGGTATGTGGGTAGGTGTTTCACATAAACAATTGGATGGTTGCACCTTCTGATTGTTCAAGGGTGTGATGTTGACAAGGTGCCTCACGAGTACGGAAGGTAGCGCCTTCCACGTTTGAAGATAAGTGCTCGTTTGAAGAGAAGTGTTCTTTTTTTTTTAAGTATGGGTGTTGTGCTGGTTTAATTGACGAGTATGGTTAGGATACTAGTTAGTAAGGTCGTGAAAATCGTGGTTTTGGTATTTAGGTGTAAGGATGGTGACTTTGTTGTGTGATCACCAGTAGTTGACTCAATTCAGATGGACTGGATGTTACACACGCAACTTTTAGAGTTGTTAAGGTTTGGTAGGGTACGCCCGCCGGCCAACATGCGTGTGTGGGCCTGAAAGATGTCCATGATGTGTTAAGCTCCTCTGGATTTAAAGTTTATGAGTTGGGTCTTGTTGTATTTTTCTTTAATTGGTTTTAAATCAACTGTACCACTTGTTCTTTTGGGTTTGTAGGTGCAGTGTGATTAAGGTACGACTCTATTCTATCTGCCAATTGGGTGCAGGATGGTAATCAATTGTGATGTGTGTTGGTTTCAATGTGCCTGGCCAGCATATTGAAGTTGTGTGTGAGTGGAATGTGCGCAGTATTTGTTGCGTGTCCGCCCTTTTGGCTGAGCCGGTGTGTGTTTAAGTGTGAGTGTCTGAGGGTAGTTGAGATTTCCCCCTTTGTGTCAGCAGTCCCTGTGTACCGGGTTTGATGTCACTTTTATTAGTTAGTACGGTTTCTTGGTGATACAGATGTGGCAACGTACTGGCCTATTCAGAGGCTTGGCAGTGCTCTGGAGTGGCAGTCTGGAGGTCCGTCTGTGGCAGGGATGGATGCAAGGTGTTATGGTTTTGTTTACTAGTGGTGTAGTAATGTAGTTTGGTAGCCCATGAAGGTGTGCACTCTAGGGTGGCAGGCTAGCTGTCCATTTGTGGCAGGAATGGATGGGATGAGTCATGATTTTCTTACATGGGTTTTTTATATAGTATGTAGTGCATGTGTTTTGTTGCCACATTTCTTGTAGGAAGTTAGCTACGCCTGGTTGGGTGCATCTGTTCACTGGTGGAGTTTTGGGGGAGGTATGAGAGTTGTGTGAATGGTGTTTGCTAGTCAGTAGAATCACTGTTCATTTTGTTCATTTGTAACGGAACAAGATGTGTTGTATCATTCTTGCTATGTATGTATGAGCTGAGAGAATGTTGTAGTGCTGCAGTGGAATGTTTGGATGTGAATGATGTGTCAAGGTTCCAGCCTGAGTCAGTTGGGACATGACAGCCTGGATGATGGGACCCAGTGGTTTGCTCAGTACCATCTTAAAGAGACTTACAATACAGTTTAACTGAAGGAACCTAAGTGAGCGTCAAAGAAGCAGCTTTATTACACAAACCCCCTAAAAATAATCCTCCAAATTGGGATACCCAAAACCCCTATCTCACACTGACCGCAATAAAACATACCATGGAATCCTAGGTTTCTTACCATCTCTCCAAAGAAAATCCTGAAAAACTTTGTCAATGCGCCGAATAATCTCATTCGTAAATTTAAGTGGAATAGACTGAATAATGTAAAGAACTTTAGGTAAAAGCACCATTTTTATAGCATTAACCTAATAGCCCAAATACTAAGCCTTAAACATCCCCATTCTAACAAATTCCTCTGAAGTACCGCTATAATCTTGGCTATATTAAACTCCACCATCCTCTTTAAATCTCGAACCAGATGGACCCCCAAATACTTCACACTTTCCGTAGCCCACTGACAATTCCATGAACTGAAGGCCCTGCGTGGGTGAGTAAAATCCAATGGAAAAATCGCAGACTTTTCCCAAATGACATTGTGACCCGACAGGCGACCCACTTCCTCGAACATACTCTTAAATCTATCCCCTCCCTCCTAAGGGTTAGCTAACATTATCGTCATGTCATCCGCGTAACATAACACTTTAATTTCCCTATCCCCCACTCTAAGCCGTCGCAACCCTTGTTCCTGTCTAATGTAAGCTAGCAATGGTTCTAATGCCAGGTTAAAGAGAAATAGTGATAACGGGCACCCCTGTCTGGTACCTCTAGTCAAGGGAAAAGAAGAAGAGAGCTCTCCATTTACCCACATTCTTGCACTGATTGAAGAGTGCAAAGCTCTACTAGCTCTCAAAAAATTATTGGCAAATCCCATTTTCGTAAGAGTGTATTCTATAAAGCTCCAATTGACTCGATCAAGCTCTTTCTCAGCGTCCATAAAAATTAATAACATATTCCCTACTTCGTCTTTCGGGAGCCCCAACAAATCTATGACAGTTCTAATATGATCATATCCATGCCTACCACGCATAAACCGAACTTGGGAATGCTCAATCAGCCCACCAACATATATGTCTAACCTATTAGTCAGTATCCTGGTAAATATTTTTGCATCCACATTCAGCAATGAAATTGGTCTATAATTCCGACATTTTGTTTGATCTCTGCCTGACTTTGGGATTACTGTAATACACGCCTCCCGCATCGTTGGACACAGAACTCCCTCTATCATAAAATAATTATAAAGGCTACATAGCAAAGGGGCCAATTCAGGTCCAACAACTCTGTAAAACTCCACTGGCAACACACCCAGACCCGGCGATTTACCTATATTAAGCTGATCAATGGCTCTTAATACCTCCTCCTCCCTGATTGGCTGGCCAATGGTTATTGCTTGTTCCGTAGTTAACTTTGGCAGATCAATGTTAGCAAAAAACTCCTCTAAAAGGTCTAATGTCAGAAATTCGGTTTCAGCATAAAAGTTCTTAAAACCCTCACATATATCCTCCCTTTTTACCAATGATATTCCATGTTCACTATTTTCTGGGCATATGTCTTATCTACCAAACCCTTCAAAGTGTTGGCAAGAAGTCTACCACCCTTATCTCCCTGCTCCCAATATTTCTGCTTCATATAAAACAGGCCTTTCTCACTCTACTTGTCCATTTCACTCTTCAGGGATTCTCGCACCCTATCCATTTCCGCCTTGTCTACACTTCTTCTTGATAATTAGAATTTCTTCTGTAATTTACCTAACCTACTCTCCACATGTTTCAATTCCATCATCCCGACTTCATTGTAAGGGACGTAATGTTCACTAATTCCACCAGAATAGCCGCCTTGAAGCTATCCCAGACCACTAGTTCATCAGCTGAGCCTATATTTATCTCATAGAAGGACTTAAACGATTTAAAGATGTCAGCACTTCCTGGTCCTTTAATACATATGTTTTTAAACGTCATCTTGATGTGGCCGACCTGACATTACCTAATTCTAACTTAAACTTGATGAAAGAATGATCCGACAAACCTTGCTGCATTATATCCACTCTAACAGCCTTTTCAATGAGTCTTTCAGGAATAAAAAATAATCGATTCTAGAGTGTGAATCGTGGACTGGGGAAAAAGAATATTCCCTTTCCCCAGGATGCATAGTTCTCTATATATCCGCTAAATCAAAACTATGCAAAAGTGTTCCAAATGCTCTAATTGTACTCTCCGCCGTGTATTGGCACTGCGCTGAGCGGTTCAACTTATGATTAAGGACACAGTTAAAATCACCCCCCCCAATATAATGTGTTCTCCACACATATTCTTAGTTAGCCGGTCAGGAAGGGTCGGCAGAGGGGTTCTTAAGAAGAGGGTACACAAGGGAGTGCTTCAGGGGTGCGGGAAAGACTCCTGTGGCAAAGGAGTGGTTGCAGAAATCAGCCAGAGCAGAAGCCAGGGTGTCAATGTGGTCCTTGATGGTTTTGGAGCAACAGGGGTGAACCTGTTTTGACGAGACTTTCATATATCAGACTTGTCTAGAAACCTCATCTGAGGAGAACAGGGGAAAGGTTTGAGAAGGAAGGAGGAGAGGTGGCCACAGAAGGGCCAGAGGAAGAGCAGGGGGGAGAGGGAGTAGGAGGAGGAGAGGAAGAGAGAGAGGACAGGATGTCCTGAGTTTTAGAGATGAAATGAGAAGCCAGGGCAGTGCAGAGGGCCTGGGAGGGGACAGGAGAGGTAGAGACTGCAGCAGGATTGGCCAGCTCCTTGCAGATTTTAAAGAGTTCTCCTGAGCTGTTGGATGCCGCAGAGACGCAGGCTTGGATGAGGACTCTCTTCTTGGTGTGGACAGAGAGCCGCTATTGCCTTTGGAGGAGGCGGCAGGCCAGTTTGCCAGAGGATGTACCAGAAGCACGCCATTTCCTCTCAGCCACACTGCGCTTGCGTTTAAGGGTGACGAGGTCTGAGTTGTACCAAGAGTTGCACTTGGCTTTGTGCTTCAAGCGGATCCTCATGACCGGGGCAATATCATCAAGAGTATCAGAAATAGCAGAGTGGAGCATGGAAAGGGCTGTGTCAGGGTGTGAGTCAGCCAAGGGGGGAGGCGGGGTGAAAAAATGGCGGCGAAAGCCTCCACTGACACATGCTTCACGGGTCGGATAACCGAGAACCTAGGTGGCAGTGCTGGGGTTGGCTTGGCCTGAGGGGTAGAGAGGGTGAGATGCAAGGAAAGGAGAAAGTGGTCACTCCAGGAGAGAGGAGTGGTGAGAGGGGTTTAAAGGGGAAGGTCTGAAGAAATCAGAACATCCAGAGTGTGCGCTGCAGAGTGAGTCGGGCCAGAGGGGAGAATAGAGAGTGAGAAAGAATCGCAAAGGTCACGGAAGAGTCCAGTGGAAGGACAGGAAGCATCCAGGTGGATGTAGAAGTCTCCAAGAAGGAGGAGTCGAGTGGATGAGACCAGGAGGGAAGAGGAAAGGTCCGCCCACTCAGAGAGGAAGGAGGAGATCTGACCAGGTGGCCGATAGATGGTAGCCACAGTAAGGGAATGACCAGGAGAGAGAGCCTGCAGACGAGGCATTTCAAAAGAGGGGAAGGCCTGCGTAGGAATGACAGAGGCAGGAATCCACTCAGGGAAGATCAGGGCTACACCCCGTCCAGAACGGTTGGGTCTGGGCTCGGAGAGGATCTTGTAACCATCAGGGAGGAGAGTGGCATAGCTTGTAACAGAGCTGGCAGTGAACCATGTCTCGTGAGACCGAGGACATCGAGGTCAAGTTCTACCAGGAGGCGCCAGATGTCAGAGGAGTGTTTAACAGTTGAGCGAGAGTTTAGAGTGGCAATATGGAGAAGGTTGGCGTCCTGAAAGCTTCCGGGGACGGGTACAAATCAGAGGTAGGCCCCTGCAGAGGTGAAGAAGCAGCCCGAGGGGGGGCAGAAGAGGAAGAAGAGGGCAAGGTAGCCAAGGTGGCGACAGTAGGGGGAGGCGAGGAAGCTGTGGAAAAGAGAGAGGGGACAGCAGGAGAAAGAAGGAAATTGATGAGGCGAGGGAAACGTCTATCAAAGAGGAGAGGGTTGGCTCAAGGGTTTTGGACCAAGACGATACCATTCAAGTAAACATTAATGATGACCTTAGAGGAGTGGAAGGAGGCCAGGAGGGCCTCCCACCGGGGGTGCCACCATTAATGAGACAGGAGGAGAGGGAAGAGAGCACAGAGACCATATGTAGAGTCCATAGGTCTGGCAAAGGAACGACAAAGAGGATGTTGGTGAAAGTTTGCCTGGAGGAGGCACTGGTATAGGTGTCAGCGATAGGGAGGCCTGGGTTGGAGAACAGGATGTCCTTTTTAAACTTCTACTACCAGAGTTAATGAGGAGAGCAGGATACTCGATAAAGAAGCAGTTAGAAAAGATAGGAGAGTACAGTTATACAGATTACTTAGAATAGGTGCCAATATCTGCGTAAATTTCTGATAGAATTCTACAGTCAAACCATCCATTCCCAGAGACTTTCCTCTTGTGAGTTCCCCAATCACTGATGTAACCTCCATAACAGTAACAGGACTGTCCAAAGATGCTCTACCCTCCTCAGATACAAAGGGAAGAACAATCTTCTCAAAAAACGCATCTAACTCGTCCAACTGTGTGAACACATCCTCTCTATACAAATCTGCATAAAATAAGCGAAAGCACTCACCAATGTCACCCTTTTTGACCAATATATCACCAAGATCATTCACAATATTTTGGATATACATTCTCTCAGTATAACTCTTCAGTTTATTAGCCAGGACTTTCCCCCCCTTCCCAATATTTTTGCTTCATATAGTACAACCCATTTTGAGCTTGCGAATTCAACTCACATTGTAACTTTCCTTTAACCACTTCCATTCTAGCCCTTATTTTCCCATCATTTGACAACACATAGGTTCTCTGTAATTCACCAAGTTTCTCTTCCAGTTTTTTCAATTTAGCATCTTCAACCCTCCTAACCCTAGCAGTCCAATTCATTCGCTCTCCTCTAACGGAAGCCTTAAAGGAGTCCCAAACCACCATACTATCCGCAGATCTCTCATTTTCTTGAAAATAAGTCGGAATAAAAAGGTTTAATGCTGTCAAGACATCCCCAATTGTCAGCATAAACGGTTTGAACCTCCATCTATGAACACCATTTCGTTCAGAACCAATTGATAACCTCTTAGTAATCATAGAATGGTCTGAAAGGTGACGTTCCCTTATCCTCGCCTCCAATACCGCCTCAGCTAAGTTATCCGACATAAGGATATAGTCAAGTCTTGAATACGAGTCGTGTACCAAAGAGTAAAACGAAAATTCCCTATCATTCCAATGTGAATTCCTCCAAACATCAACCAAATCAAAGAGTCCCATAAAATCTCTGAACTCCCTACTCGATGACTGACCCGTCAAACTACATGAGGAAGACCTATCCATCACAGGATCTAGCACACAATTAAAATCACCACCAATGATGATGGACTCGCCTCCCATGTCATGCAACATCTCTTTTAAAGATTAAAAAAACGTTCTTTCCCCTGCACAGGGACCATAGACAGAACCAATTGTGAACATTTTCCCTCACATTTTAAGTCCAGCAAGATAATACACTCCTCGGAGTCCATACTTACCTTATCAATACACCCATTAAAACCTTTTCTCAACATAATTCCAACTCCTCTAGAATTAGATGTGTAGCTATTCAATAAAACCTTTGCAAATTTAGCATTAGCCAATACAGTTCCGGTGCCATCTACCAAGTGAGTTTCCTGCAACAGAACTATGTCAATTTTTTTCCCGCCACAGCCTAGATAGCACTTTTCTCCTTTTACGTAAACAATTCAACCCCTTCACATTCCAGCTACATACTGAAAATGAACTCATCACATTCAAAACCCAACAGCGTGCATCCAAATTTGATCAGAACACCACCAGAATTCACTCACTCCAATAGTGCGTCTAGTTACTATAAAGAATAAATTTAAATGCCCCCCCTCACACCCAGACAACAACAGACAACACATAGACAAAAAGCATGAATATTGATTGAAGGAAATCCAAAATGTCATGGACTTCAACAAAGCTTTGTTATATACACAACTAAGCTGTATCCTAACCATCCCCCAGAATCCCATACCTAACTACACATATTATTGTATCATCCCCTACAGAATATACAAAGCCTTCAAAAAAGGAGCCAGCTCAGAATATCTAAGTATACTAGCTGACTAGATCCAAGCAATCATCTTCGCAATTTAATAACACCAAACATCCTTAATTTACACCTTACTCCACCCAAAAGACCCAGGTCAACAAAGCCACCCCCCCCTCAAGTTATAAGATTAATAAGAGCACCAAAAGAGACCACACAACCCTAACCAAAAAAAAAACCACAACCCCGTTTAAACCCGAGCACATCAAACAGAGCCAAAGTGTGTAATCTGTATAACTGTATTCTACAAGAGGGGAGGCTATGTGTAACAATGAGGGAAGCTATAATTACGGTGATCACGAAACCAGGGAAGGATGTGACGAGATGCTGTAATTACAGACCTTTTTCTTTGCTTAATATTGATATGAACATTTTCACTAGGATTCTGACTGTTCGCCTTAATATGGGGGATTTAATTGAACGTTCGCAGTCTGGATTTATGAAGAATCGTAATGGGTATGACAATATTAGAACGTTGTTGAATGTTTTGGACTTGCCGGGTTCTGTGACTGACGATGTTTTACTTATTTTTTTAGATGCTGAAAAAGCGTTCGATAGGGTGAACTGGAGGTTCTTAAATTACACGTTGTTGAAATTGGGGTTTGGGTCTCTGTTTGTTAGGGCAGTTCAGTCTTTACAGACGGAAATAACGGCTAAAGTGTGGGTGAATGGTGGATTTTCAGGGTCATTAACACTGTTAATGGGGCATACGACAAGGTTGTCCTTTGTCCCCTATGCTGTTTAATTTGGTGTTAGAGCCTTTATTGCCGTATATTCGACAACATGGAGGAATTTGAGGTTTGTGTGTAGGGGATGGAGAAATTAAGGTGTTGGCTTATGCGCACGATGTTGTAGTCATTTTGAGTAATCCTGCTGAGGGAGGAGTCTTGTTGAGGGGTATATTTGAGGAAGTAGGTAGGCTGTCGGGTTATCGGATTAATTGGGGGAAGACTGAGGTGTTTTCGGTAAAAAGCTCACCTAGGCAAGAACAGTTGTTGGATTGGAATTGTAAGCGGGAAAATGTGAGTGTTAAATATTTAGGCATACATCTTATCCGGGATGTTGGGAAATTGGTTAATTATAATGTAGATCAAATTATGGAGGTCCTTCAGAGGGATATTAGAAGGTGGGAACATTTCACATTGACCATTTGGGCTAAAATTAACGCAATTAAAATGATTTTATTGCCAAAAGTCTTGTTTGTATGTTCTCCAGTCTTTGCCCTTTTCACAATGAAGGTGTGGCAGCGGTTAGATAGATTATTTCAAGATTTACTTTGGGGAGTGGGGAAAAAGGCTAAAATTCCTCGTTATATTATGACTCGCAGTGTCAAGGATCCAGATTTTGGCTATCCGGTCCTTAAAAACTATGATAATGGTTTTCTCTTGAAGAAGGTGTCTAGCTATTCTGTTAGTGATGTGCGCCAGCTGCCGTGGTGGGTGCAGATTGAAGTGCAAAATATCTTCCCGTATGACATTAAGTGTTTATATTCGTTTGGAAGGTTACCAGGGAAAGCGCGTCTGTTGAAGACAGTTTTAGCGACAAAAGAGGCATTGACGTCTTTAATTGTGGGAAATTAGCAAGGGCTATTCATTTATAAAGAGGCCTCCCTCTGGCACAACCCTGGTTGATTTGTTGGTAGCTACAAAGCAGATTTTGAAGGTCTGGAAGACGAGGAAGAAGCCAATGGTGGAGGATTGCATTTTTGATGTGCAAGTTCAAGTAAGGATGCTATGATGAACAATGGGGGAATTTCATTGATCTTTATGGGTGAAATGTGTTTCATTTGAGAATATTTTTTTGGATTGTTTCTATAGTTTACTATATATTTTGTGGGTTGTGGGTGTTTGTGTTTTGTTTTATGTTGTCTTTTGTGGTTCTGTATGTGAGGTCGTTGATTGTAATTATTATTGGTATGTGTTGAATTTTTTAAGATAAACATGTTTTATAGTTTGTGATTACTTTTTCCTTGTTTGATATCTCTTACATGATGTTCTATGCGAATTCACTATTGACCTAGTCATTGTTATTCTGTATTTACTTTGTTTTTCTGTAATTTGAAATGTATATAAAGTGAATAAAAAAAAAAGAAAAGATAGGAGAGACCAGAGACCACCATAAAGTAGGTAGGGAGAAGAGAGAAAGGGAGTGGAAAGGGGTAGGGGAGAACACTAGGGAAGGACTCTCCTGTACACAGGGCAGGGTGCAAGCAGACGAGACAAGTCGACAATTGGACAAGATGACAGGTGCTTAGATAGTAGTAGAAAGGTTTGCTAGTAGAGTGCTTTTGTTAGGAGGCAAAGCCAAAGAACAACACAACTTTCACAAGGCAAATATAGAAACTGGGGAAAGAAACACATCATAGTTTGGGAGTCCTGAATAGAGGGGAAAGTCCCAGGTTTCAAACACAATTTTAAATACTTTCACAATGCAATTTTGAATACAGGAGAAAAACACTTAAGTTTTAAGTATGCTATTATGGTCAGGTTTGCTGGGTAGTTTGAGGTTCAAAATCAAACCCGGGCGGGCCAATCCTACCTTGCTGGTTTGCTGCTGGTTGACGGCTGGCTTCCCCTGCTGACACCTGCAGACACTGGCTGGAACTGCCTCTGTTTGAGCCACCCTTTGCCTTCAGGCCTTTAGCCGCAGGGGCTGCCCAGGTAAGGTCAGTAATGACCAGCAATGCGTCCAATCAGGCGAGGAGAGCGGGCATGGAGGCAATGCGTAAGTCGAGCAGGGGAGGGAGGGAAGAGGGATACCAACAGCGCTTGTAGCGCGAGGGTCAAGCCACAGCACAATAACAAATTTGAGGCCCAGGAGGGGCTAGGCAACGCTGACCACACATGCGGGCAGCACCGGCACACAAAGCGAGTCCCAGACTCGCAGGACAATACACCCTACACACGGCCGCAGTGCCGCCAATCAGGGGAGGTGGGCGGGCACGTAGGCGGGAGGGAAGGCAACGGGGAAGTCGAGCAGGGGAGGGATGGATGGATGGAGCGAAGGAAGAGGGATACCAACAGCGCTTGTAGCACAAGGGTCAAGCCACAGCACAACAACACATTTGAGGCCCAGGAGGGGCTAGGCAATGCTGACCTCACCTGCGGGCAGCACCAGCACAAAAAGCAATTCTCACTCACAGGAAAATACACTGTTAGGCAGAATCCTGTGCAGTTCCCTTGGGGAACACTGCAAAAAGATTAAGACTACAGGAGTAAGCAGTAAACCCAATTGGTAGCAGGCTGTACCACCCAGATTTACCTGGTAGCTGTGGCTGAGCAGTCAGACTTATCTCAAGAAGAGTAAGGCAGTATATAGAGTATACACAATAGGGCTAAAAACACAGTGGAACAAGCAAACACTGATCAGAGCTTTGTATTAAAAGTATATAATTATTTATTTAAAACACACTTTAGATAATACACTAGCACTCTAAATCAAAAGCAAGTTAAAACACAGTCAGATAAAGTATAAACACCTCCCTTATAACTATTAGACAAGTCAGAGTTAAAACATCACTATTTGTTAAAACAGATGTGAGTGTGTAACCTAGATGGCATTCCAATAGTTAAGCTTAAGGGAGAGAAAAAGACAGAGCATAAAAATAAAACAATTCCCAACACTTTTCTAAGTCCAAAGCAAGACAGTGAAGGCAGTGTACACTGTAGAGCCAAAGTTCATAGGCCAGGCCAACATTAAATGGAGCAAAGCGAAATGTGCCCAAGATCACACAGTTTAAAATGCACTAAAGGTCTTTGCAGAGTGTTCAAAAGAGGTTGGGGTGATTCGAGAAGTAAGGTTAGAAGGTCTGGAGCCAACCCAGTTGGAAAGCCAAGGATTTAAGGGTCACCTTTAGCAATCTGAAGAAAGGGAGGCCAGGTGGAACACAGTACCTTAAAGGGAGAGGAAGCTCCAGCGGCGGCAGTTGGTTCTGGCAGTGGATGCAAGTCTAGGTTTCGACCAGGGGAAGAGAAGATCTCGTCGAGGAGGAAACTTGTAGTCATTGCACTGCTCAGGGAAGAGAGCAGCCGCGGAGATCGACGGTAAAAGGTGCGTTCCTTTTATTCGCGGTCAAAGTGGTGAAGCTTGGCTATCCGGTCGCCAGGGTGCTTGGCACGCGCAATTCGACCAAGAGACGTCTTTGGAAGGTGAAGTGGCAAACTGGTTGATCCCACCAGCTCAGAGGGAGAAGACTCTTCCAGCAGAAGATCTCCTCTTGTCGTCGTGAAAGTGGTGAGGTTGTTGCAGCAGGGCTCCACCGGTGGTGTCGTCGTTGCAGATGGCTCAGCTTCTTCCCTCTTCGGATTTCATAGGTCCTGTGGCGACTTCTGAAGTTCCAGTCCCAAAAACCCTGCTTTTATGCAGAAAAACCCCCATTCAACGGGGAAGTCGAGCAGGGGAGGGAAGGAGGGAGGGAAGAGGGATACCAACAGCGCTTGTAGCACGAGGGGCAAGCCACAGCACAATAACAAATTTGAGGCCCAGGACGGATTAGGCAACGCTGACCTCACCTGAAGCCAGCACCGGCACACAAAGCGAGTCCCATACTCGCAGGACAATACACCCTACACACAGCCGCAGTGCCGCCAATCAGGGGAGGTGGGCTGGCAGGGAGGTGGGAGGGAAGGCAACAGGGAAGTCGAGCAGGAGAGGGAAGAGGGATACCAACAGTGCTTGTAGCACGAGGGTCAAGCCACAGCACAATAACAAATTTGAGGCCCAGGAGGGGCTAGGCAACACTGACCTCAACTGCAGGCAGCACCGGCACACAAAGCGAGTCCCAGACTTGCAGGACAATACACGCTACACACGGTCGCAGTGCCGCCAATCAGGGGAGGTGGGCGGGCAGGGAGGCGGGAGGGAAGGCAACGGGGAAGTCGAGCAGGGGAGGGAGGGAGGTAAGAGGGATACCAACAGCGCTTGTAGCGCGAGGGTCAAGCCACAGCACAATAACAAATTTGAGGCCCAGGACAGGTTAGGCAACGCTGACCTCACCTGAAGCCAGCACCGGCACACAAAACGAGTCCCATACACGCAGGACAATGCACCCTACACACAGCCGCAGTGCCGCTAATCAGGGGAGGTGGGCTGGCACAGAGGCGACACAGATGGCAACAGAGAAGTTGATCAGTGGAGAGAGGGAGGGAAGGAAGAGGGATACCAACAGTGCTTGTAGCACAAGGGTCAAGCCACAGCACAATAACAAATTTGAGGCCCAGGAGGGGCTAGGCAATGCTGACCTCACCTGCAGGCAGCACCGGCACACAAAGCGAGTCCCAGACTCGCAGGACAATACACGCTACACACGGCCGCAGTGCCGCCAATCAGGGCAGGTGGCCGGGCAGGGAGGCGGGAGGGAAGGCAACGGGGAAGTCGAGCAGGGGAGGGAGGGAGTAAAGAGGGATACCAACAGCGCTTGTAGTGTGAGGGTCTAGCCACAGCACAATAAAAAGTTTGAGGCCCAGGAGCGGGTAGGCAAGGCTGACCTCACCTGCAGGCAGCATCAGCACACAAAGTTGAGTCCTTTGTGGATGGCCGGCTATAGCCTCCAGGTATAATTCAACTGTATAAGCAGAGTTTTTTTCTGGCCACACTTCACAGTCTTGAGGCATTGGTGATAGAGGAATACCAATGACTAAAGACACTTGAAGGGAAATTTTGGCGAAGCATCCTGATCCTCCTAAATGCAGTCCCTATCGAAATTCTCAGACCAGAATTGGGTCTGAAATCCATAGCCCAAAGAAAACAGGGAGCCCTGTTTATCAAAGCAACTAAAGACCCTAAATGCCGTCTTCTGAACTTGATGGGGAGGGTGGTGATGAATGAATCTGATAGCAAAATGGTGGCTTATTGTAAATCTGTTACAAAGCTATTTGAAAACATTGAGTGGTCCCCTCATTGTGGTGATGATTATTATTGGCTAAAGGCTGATTTTGTGCGTAAGTTTGATATGTGGGTTCGAACACATAGCTGCTTTAAAAAGGTGTATAACTTATGGGTCAGTGCAATATTTTTATTTTAGGCCGCAAAGATACCTGATAACAACTCCTTCACATGCTGTCAGAAGATTCATCCTGTTGAGGACAAATGAACTGCTGACTTTAACGACAACTGGCCCCCAATTGTGCATCTCTTGTGAGACTAGAACTTGCAGAATATGCAGATCTACAAAGATACAAGAGTCTGCTCAGCATGTGCTTTGTATATGATGAATTTGGCGAAATATGTGTATAATTATGAAACTACTGCGAGAAATCTGACAGTATTCTCACTCCTACTCCCCCTGGAGCCGCTTCTCAGGTAGCCAGGGAAAGGCCGTCGTTTTTTGATCCTGACCCTGGGGGGTGGAAAAGCAAGGCAGGATCACCTGGGTGGAGGGTCCTTGGGGATAAGAAATGGGGTACCCAGAGGCGAGACACGGTAGCCTCCTTTCCATATTGAATACCAACCATAAACCTCCCCTGGCCTTTAGGGGCTATTTTAAAACATCTCCACTCTTTTCCCACACTTTAACTATAGCAGTACTGGGATGATGAAGAGACGACTAGGAGTAATGAACACTAGCAACTCCTTTCACCACTCTAGTACTGGGACGAGGAAGATGCCTGCAAAGTACTGTGAAGGTCAGGCAGGTCCCTCTAACTACAGTCAGACAAGTCCAATTGAGAGGTCACATCTGCAACCTGTCATGTGGTTGCAGGTGTATAAGAGGAGAGGCAGAGAGCAGCAAGAAGACGATCAACAGGGAGGCCTGTGTGGGAGAGACCAGCAGGAAACCCTGCGCGTGAGGAGGCAGCCGTGGTGGGACCTGAGAGGAAGCCAAGAACCCAGCAGACGACCCAGAAGACCTGTGGGGCCCAGGGCGAGCTACGCCACTACACTTCCACAGGTTTGGGAGCCTCCGTGGTCGCATGAGAGCAGCTGGAGATGCAGAGAATGAAGAAAGAAGAAAGGACACAGCCAGCATCCGCGGATGAGAGGCAGAGCTGCTGGTGTGTGCAGAGAAGCACCAAAAGTGCAAGCAGCGCTCGCACTGACCAGCAGGCCAGCCGGCGAAGCTAAAGCAGAGTGACGTAGCAGCCGGAGAGGAACACAGAGGACCAGTGAGTGCAGGGGAATGTCACTTGCAACCGGGACGGCTAGGGGCTACATTTAAGTCAAGAAGTGCTGTATGAAGAAAAATAGAATGCCGAATGAAATGACACGTACAGATTGAAGTAAACCCGAAGCCACAGGCTGAATAAGAATTAAGTAGAAAAGTTAAATCGTGCATTCTGAATACCAAACTGAATGAGACTTTGGGGCAAAACTACGGGCTGATGAAAGTTAAACATGAATACCCCCAATTGAAAGCAACAGATGAAATAAGAGCGCAAGAGTGAAAGAGCATTATAGAAAGGCAGGGAATCGAAAAGACCACCCCAAAGTGAACCTTATGAATGAATACAGTGCGGCAAGGCCAAAGACTGGCCTAGGGTGTGTGACAAAGCCAACAGGCTAACCAGCAGAAGCCAGGCAAGTGTAACCCTGCACATAAAGCCAAGAGGCCAACAACGAGAAACCAAGTGAATGTGAATCGTTACACAGGGGCAAATAGAGAGGAACCTATGTGGGCTGAAGAGCCTAGGGCTCCTGGTTGTGGCACTTTTGTATGGGTGGACCGTGTTGTCTGTCTGATAACTGCGTCTAAACCAGGGAGCCCTCAATTGTAAAAGTTAAAGACATTATGAAACAAGCCAAGAAGAAGCACTTAGGTGAACTGTTACTGCAATTCAGAAGGTGTGTCAAGTTGACCTGGAGTTGTGTTGAATATTAAAAGACTGGAGTCAAGTATAAAGCCGTTACTTTAAAGTCTTGGGGAAGGGAACCCTGAGGCTTGATGAACTTCAATGCTGTCTTGAGGACAGAGCCCTCAAGACCCTTTTGTGTGGAACTGTGTTGTCTTGAACTTGGGGAAGGGAATCCCCGAGGATTGAATGAAATTGTGTTGCCTTGAACCTGGGGAAGGGAACCCCAAGGATTTGTGGAACTGTTCGAACTTGGGAAAGGTAATATCTAGACTTTTGTGGAACTTTTTTGAACTTGGGGAAGAAGAGCAGAACAGGAAGCTAAGAGCTGGAAGAAGGTCAGAACTTTGTTTTGATAACCATTTCATTGATTGTTGACATCCCTACACATTGTTTAGCTTTAGTCGTGAGAGCAAGGATAGGTTTTGGACGCAGACAGACATTTAAGTTGAACTTTCTGACTCAAACTTTCCTTAGTTTTGTTCAGGTAGGAAAATCCCACCTTAGCATAGTGCAAGTTAGGCTTTCAACCATCCTGATATTGCAGTTAATAAATCATTTTATTTGGAACTTTGACTCCTTTGTCTGTGTTTTGACTCATGATGCCTTCACACCATATGCAGTGACAGGTTTTGGCAGTTTTTTCTGATTTTTGGAAATGTCTCACTGCTGACTGCTTTATATATAATTTGGCTGAAGATACCATTGAGGTTGAACGTGTAATCTAGTGTGATCATCTGAAAATGTATACGCTTTTAATTTCAGATGTATTCTAAGTGCACTTGAAATAACTTTTTGGGCGAAACATACCATATACATAGTGTGAACATTAGTAATGTATATCAAATGTTAGTGAAGTGGTTTTATCATGAACTATATGATTCACATTTTGTTATCTGGTTTTCAAACATGTTTTATTGTGAAGTATGTGCTATAGTGTATCATGACATTTTTATTGATTGCTATATAAGTGAAAAGTTCCTTTGGAACTGTAATACATTATACATCAATACAAAATAAAATAAACCACTTTTGGCAGAAATTTAGGATTTACATTGAGAGAAGCCTTCTTGAAAAACTACAGCTCCCTCACAATCCTTGCTGACGTGATAGCCACCAGCAAACTGTTTTCAAGAGAAGTAACCTGATACAACGCAAATGCATGGGCTTAAACGGAGCCGCCAGCAAAAAGGTTAGAACCAAATTGAGGTCCCAGTCCGTAGCCAAAAACGGAGTAGGCAGAAACCTTTTTACAAGGCCTTCCAGAAATTGGGTCAGTAACAGGACTGTGAAAAAGGATCCATGATCTGGTGACCCCTTGAACAAAGACAAAACTGCTAAATAACCCTTGACTGTGCCTACATGAAGGCATGCTGAGGCCAGTGACCGAAGGAACTCCATCACTACAGTGGTGAGACAAGCAATAGGGTCTATCCTGCGTTCCCTAAACCACGCCCCAAACTTTCTCCATCTGCACGCATACAATGATCTCGTAGAAGGTCTGCGTGATATATGATATGATATGACATTTATAACGCGCCTATACACAAGTGTTTAGGTGCCAGTAACAACTCAAGCTCTGAGAGGTCCCAATCATCATACCTCATCTTCTCAAGAGCCACACAAGTAGGTTGAGGGACTGCAGGTTCGGATGGAGAACCGACCTTCTGACTGGAAAAGGAGGCCCAGCCGTAGAGGTGGGCAGATGGCCAAGTCCACAAGCTCTGAGTAACATGTTCTCCTCGCCCAGTGCTGGGCAATCAAGATCATGGTGGCCGGAAGTGTCCGCAAGTGTTTCTAGGCTGTTTGGCTGTGGAGCTTGGACTCAGACTTTGGAACTTTGCTGTTATTATTAAAGCGGACGCCGTCGGCAAGAGGAAGTGCTGGGGGCCGCGAACCACGCTGCTAGATTCACCTGTCTGACTCATTGTATGCAGACTCATTTCATATGGGCTCTAATATCATGCACTATTGTTTGTGTTTGTGCCAAATCTAAACAACGCTACGTTACGTAACATTGTGCGAAAAGGCGTTACTTCATTCATTGTACTGAAGCGCTGCCTTTTTTTCAGCCACAATTCCTGGGTTTACGGATTGTCCCGCTCCGCACCCGCAGTGATTGGCTTGTGGATTATACTTTAACTCCGCGCGCACCGGAACTGTTCGGTTGCTCAGCAGGGTAAGGGGTATTCGATTCCTGGTAACCTGAGAAGTGAATTTCTATGGTGACTGATGTATATATGTGTAGCCAACTATAGATCTAACGGCGGATAGTTAATTCAAATTGTATGATATATGTACTTATTCTTGCTTAGTTGGCTCGAGGCAGGATTTAGTAGATCTGTTTATCTGGCCAATATTCTGGCTATTGGTGTTCTTGAGTGAACAGTTTTGGTTTCATCCTCACTCTTGTCCAAGATTGTTAATGGGCTTCGAAGTGGGAGGAAACTACTTGACCCACAATGCTCAATGCAACCTATAACAGGCAATCAGGCTTCATTGCCACCCTCTGAGGTTTTACCGGTGCCGCCTACTATCGTGCTGGCTGGTGCGGGGGGGGGGGGTTTGGGCAACACTGAAATGAGCCCACCTATAGAATCCAAGCTGAAGGTTTTGGAGGAGAGTGATAGTGACCCTATTCTACCGATTACTAAATTCAATTTAAAAGAAATAAATGACAGTAAACAAATTGATATGCTTCTAGGGGTTAACCAGGATGAATCACAGCTATCAATTGCTAATGGTATGTATAGCATTAATAATCTATCATACAAGGAATAGACCATTGATTGCTCAATGATGGGCCTCACAATTGAAGCAGAGCTAGGGAAGCACGTTCGACTATCTCTCGGCCCCTCTACGCCAGTGAATCAGAGACTGGTGGGTCGAGAGGATGTATATATGAAGTAACCCTTTGTTAAGAAAGTTAAATATTACATCCACATCTAATCCTGGAGCTCTAGGTGGGGAGAAGATAAAGTTAGTATGGGAAACTGACTTAGGCAATGATGATACCCATAGAAAACCTATGGTGAGCTCTCCTAATCCAAAGAGCGCTCAAACAGCCTTGAATGACCGAATGATCATCGATATTGAAGAGTTTAATGCAAGTTTGAATGAAAAAGATAAGGATGTTTCTATAAATGATGCGCGCTCTGAGATAATGACCCTAGATGCTCCATCATTAGGCACTGATTTACCAGTGTTGGCAAGAATGTTAGACCTATTAGATAAAGGCCATGAGCGGTCACATTACGAGATTGGAATCATGAGGACAGCAATTGGGGAGCTAATGAATAAAACCAACCGTATTGAAGGCTTATTATTTGCAGGTGACGCTGTGGCTGCTCTTTCTGAGAGGCACACCAAAAGGAAGATTATGGCTGATAGCGCTACACAATTTGATGGTGTATTTGGCTTACCTATCTCGGAAAAACTATCATTTGCTAAAGTAACTACTTCCACAGTAGTTAAAACGGCTTATTCACAGACTGACTACCAAATGAGTAAAGATGAGGAGATATTGAAAGTTATCACTTCCATTCAAAACATTGAATGTGATATTGAAGGATTGAGGGAGGATATTGGTTCCTTGAAACCAGAGGGCTTGCCCCTATATCATTGGAGGAGTCAAACAGTAATCGTGAGGGTCCTGACAGTCCCTCTCCTTTGACTGACCTGATTGACCTCTCTGAAGAGTGTATGGTAGCAGGGTGTCCTCAAGTAACGGATCAGGTGGTGGGCGATGAGTTGGAAAAATCTACAGTAGTGCTAACCCGGAGAGAAAAAAGGCTAGCAGGGAGGGCGCAGAAAAGGAGGGCCAAAGCTAACGCCTTGAAAAAGAAGCAGGCTAAGGTGGTGTCAAACTCCCATTTAAAAGAAATGACTGCTACTTCTGAGAATGAGGTTGTTATTGACCTATCCCAACTTGATGAGAAATCAAGGGTTTTATTAGACCACAATTCGTCTGATAAAAATCAAGTTCCAAAGATTCTAAACACCATTAGCTCTAAAAAGAAAGTGCTTATGGTTGAAGTTGCAAAGAAAATCAGGTCAAAAGGCGAGGGCAATATTGTAACAACAATCTGCCCCGCTACTCCAGGTCATGAGATGGGGGGGTCTTCAGTTATCTCTCTCTCAGTTTTATCCTACGGTCCACAAGAGAACTTCATGTATTAAACAAAAAGGAAAAGAGAAGGGATCGATGGAGAACAAGATTGAGCCAGTGGTAATGGGGGCAGTGGTAACGGGGGAATCCGGTGAGCCATGGATGATGGGGATTTTGGGAAGGGATATTCAAGAACCTGTTGACACTTTGGTTGTAGATCCTAAGAGTGTTCAGAATAAAGTATTTGCGAATGTTCACCCACTTAACAATGGTGCTTACCCAAGACTAAGGGGGAGGTGACAATAGTAGTACCAATTGAGCCCCCGGCTGGAATGGTCGCCGCTCCATTGGAACTGACTGTTGGTGTGAGTGTCATAGATAAAGAGGAAACCCATTACACTGTCTTGAACTAAGATCTGCCATTTATTTTGGGGTGGCAAATTATTGGTAAGGTCAATGGCAAATCTAACTTAAATCGTTCTCTGCTAAAAGCTTTCCAGATGATTCCCTGTTTAAGAACTTTGTGTTCAGATGATTTTGATTGGGTGACATTAGCCTCAAATCATAATAACAAGTTGATTGAGGCTTTTACTCGAGGCTAATTATGAAACTCGTCTGGGAGCAGAGAGAGAACTTTGAATATGCTGGTTTGACTCCCTCTACTTTACATACTGATTTAGAGGCTAAAACATTCCTGGATAAACCTATTGCCCCTGTAATAGCTGAAAAACACAATACTGAGCTGGGTCAGTCCCCTTATCTCAATGAAGATTTGATAAGACAACTGCTAGCCATGGGCGCTGCTTTCACTGGACTTAATAATCAGTCCTCACCTAGCGCCACCCTAACCCAGACCGGAATGAGATCCCATTTGTTTTTCTCTCGTGGAATAGCTGTGGGTTAGCAAACTTCCATCGATGGTGGGGTACCGTTGATAATAGCTATCCAGCTGTTATCTTACTACAGGAAACAATGCATGTATCCCATTTCAATGTGGAAGGTTTTGAATGCTATTCCCAACCGGTCTCCAGAGGGGAAAAGGGGAGGCCCTCGGGCGTGATTGCTATTCTCATGAATAACACTTGTAAATTAACATCGAAACTTATTTACAAACATCCATCAGTGTTAGCTGTGGAACTAACCCCTTGTCATGCATGTCAGAATCCCTTATTAATTATGTCTATCTATTGGAATAAGATCGCCATTCCATTCTCTGTGGTGGTTGACACCCTTGATTTAATTCTGGAAGGTGCACTAACCCGTCATACACAGGTGGGGTTATGCTGGGGGGTGATTTCAATTCTACCTGTTTATTCCATGGGCTGTGTCTTGGACGGAAATTATCCACCTCAGCTCTTATGGTCAAGAATGGCCAAAAATAGGTGGATTTCTTCCTAAATTGGGATATTCAGGTGGTTGCAATGTGAGATAAGGAGTCTCCACACACATGGTCGCGAGGAGGATTGACCTCGCACATTGATTTTTTGTTTTGTCCTCTGCACTTTACAATACTTCTGATCCTATCGATATCAAGGATCTGGGCTTTGGCGATCATCAGGCAATTTTTTTAAAGTTAAATCCAGATAACTGGTGTTACAAACCCAACCAGATTTTGCAATTGGTAGAAATAGATAGGGCAGGCCTATCGGTCAGATGGAACCCATCAACCTGTCATCAGCTGATCCGTCAGATGAAAGCTGACCCACTAATGGTTAAAATAATGTCAATGACATACCACGATTTGGTCTTGAGGGATACAATCTTATCAAAAAGGATTAATATCCACTTATTGGAGATGCTAAAGCAGGTGTGGCCTGCTTGTAATAAAAAACAGCACTTATACACTTTTAATATAGAGATTTTTAGATTAAAGAAACTTAAAAATCTTAAGGTTAGACAACTTCAAAAGTTGTCGCTTGACATGCAAATGCACTATTCGCTAAAAAAGGTCATCCTTCAAAATTATAAAAATGCTGTGTTTAACTTAAAAACCAAGCTTTTCATACACGACAATCAAAATATGATGTATCATCTCATGAAAAGTGACACACGTAAAATCTGGTCGATCTTAAGGATGATTAATGGTCCTAATGAGGGTCAAAAGGAAAATGCCATACCAGCTGTGGAGTGGATGAAGCATATGAGGCAGAAATATGAATTACCAAATAAATTTGCTAAAAAAAAATAGAATTGAATTCAAAAATGCTATGCTAGTTAAATCACCATGGCTTTGGATGATATAGCCAGGGCAATTACGAAACTAAGTCCCTCAAGAGCGGTAGGGCCGGATGGTATTCCTGCATGTTTATTTAAAGCTGACATCCAACTATGTGCCATGATCCTGAAATATAAATTTGATGCTGTGTTTCTTACTCAATCAATACCTAATAATTCCCATCTATAAAAAAGGCCCGATTAATGATCATACACATTTTAGACCAATTGCACTTACTGACGCATCGTCTAAGGTATTCTGTCAGCTCATCCTTGAAGAGCTATTGGAGTTTATGAAGTGTAATGCTACTCTTTCTAAATTCCAGACTGGCTTTAGACGCCATATGGGTTGTCCTCTTAATGCAACTTTAATATCGCATATTCAATGGAACACCAAGCACAAACATATTGGGCCGGTCTATATGGCAGCTCTTGATTTAAGTTCTGCATTTGATACTATGGTAAGAGAATCTTTGTGGGAAAAGATGTTGGCAATGGGATTTCCTAAACATCTGGTGGCACCTATTGCCCTCTTACGTTCATGCATTAATTACAGAGTGAGGTTGAACAGGGATGGTGCGCTCACTGAATTAATTCCTTCTGCAATTGGGCTAAAACAAGGCTGCACTCTTGCAGCAGTCTTGTTAAACTTAAATATCTGTGATATTGAGGAGTGTTGGGCCAAAGAAACTATTTTCCCAATCAGAATTGGTCAGCTAAAACTGAATTATATTGGATTTGCTGACGACCTCTTAATTTTTGATAAGACTCCCTTTGGGCTTCAGAATAAGATCAATGCATTCCTGTATTATGCAGTAGCCCATAATTTAAGGGGGAATCAGTCTAAATCCAATATATTGGTTTTGGCAGATGGGCAAAAAAGAGGGTGTCGCTATAAGTGGATTATGGACGGAGTTATAATTGAAATAGTCCAATCAATTAAATATCTGGGTTATCCAATATCAGACTCTTTTTCAAAGTCCTGGTGGAAGGAAAGAATACAAGAAAAAATAAAACCTCAAGTTTCCCAAATGAGAATAATTATGGGAAAATATTGTAGTTTCTCTCTTTTACCTGTCCTTCAGTTCTACCTTCTAAAAGTCGAACCTTGTATTCTCTACATCCTGGACATGTGCCTTTTTGAGGTAGATGATATTCTTGATACCTTGCAGGGCGGTATCTGGAAAAGAGTGCTTGGTCTGGCTTCTTCTATTCCTAATGACATCATCCGGCACTAACTAGGACTTCTACCATTGTCTGCTAAACAGAATTGGCAGCTTCTAAATAACTATGTAAAAATCCTAGATCCACCATGTAATTCACACAATGAAGATCTGAATGATCAGTTGACCCCGGGATGCGTGAGCTCTTTATCAGCTTATGCTAAAAAAAGGAATAGTCTACTAGTTTTGATGGGGATCTCCAAGGAGGATTTAATATTGGGTTTACCGAGTTGCAAACTGAAAATGCACCTGTACTATTGGAGCTGTCAATCAGATACAATTGGGTCATCTAAATCATATTATCAGTTTGGTTTGTCTAGAAGGAAATGCGGGGTAAGAGCAGATATATTTTACAGTTTCCTTCTGCTTCTGGTCGCAACTTGTATCTGCGATACAAACTGAACCAATTTCAAACAAATGATAGGCTGCTTCAATGGGGCAAAAGTGACATCCACTATAAAATGGGATCATTTCGATTTTGTCAAGAAGTTTCAGTGATTGAGTCTCTTAAACATTTGGTCATGTATTGTGAGCATTTTAAGCATGATAGACTCACTATGTTTGGGAACTTTATGTATTCGTGTTCCAACTTGTCCTGAGGGGCTTTATGGGAAAGATGTATGAGGGGAGACAGTATTAAGCTGGTTTTAGATTAACACTGATCTTGTCTATAATTGATAACAAATTGAAGGAACTGAATTCTGAAGGTGTATAGCTTTGATAAGTTTCTTGGAATTGCTATATATGTCTACCTGATTGTTTTTTATGTTAGCTGTTGTAATTTATGGCTAAATATTTTTTTTATTTTGCAGAAGAATGATTGTTTATGTAATTTATTATGAATTGGAAACATGTATGTTTGCAACTAAGTTTGAACAAGCAATTGTAAAGTTTTTTTTTAACCAAATACAATAAAAAAAAAAGATGATGGTGGCTCGAAACCTGCTCAACCTCCTGAAACCCATGGGAGGACAGGTAATGGAGGAAACACATCGTGGAGGTTTAAGACCCACTCCACCAGGAACGCATTCCCCAGCGCTGGGAATTCCCTCAAACAAAACTGTCTGCACTTCGTGTAGGCCCCCATGGCAAACAAATCCACTGTTGGGGTACCACATCGGTGTGAAGATCTCTTTGAGAACTTCCTGGCACACTTCCCACTCATGTGAGACCATGCTCTGTCTGTTCAGAGTGTCCTCCAGTCCTTTTTCCGCTGGCACTAGATGGGCAGCAGAAGGAGAGATCTGGTTCTCCAGCAAACAGAACCATGGCTATAGCGCCTCTCTGCATAGGGGCAGGGACCACACACACCCCTGCATGTTGAGGTAGTGAATGGCCACTGTGTTGCCCATCAGAATGAGGACATGTTTTCCCAACCTGATTGCCCTCAACCCCAGCCTGTTGATATTTATTCCATTGATGACCAAATGCCACTCAACTGTAAATTCCCATATTGAGCGACCCAATCCTTCAGCGACGCATCCGTGACCACCTGGGCCTGAGGCAAACCCAAGAAAGGTTGCTGGCCACCGACTTTGTCACCTTGAGAAAGTCCTTCATGGTGTCCAAGTACAGGGACCAATGACTCCTCAGCAGCCACGGCAGAGTGCATCTGCAATCTGACCTCTGGCACCAGAACAATACAGGAAGCCTAAGAGGCAGAGGTAGGAAGCTGTGGGTAGACTGCCGTGGCTCTGGAAAAGCTACACAATTTTCCTGACACTAGTGACTTTTTCTTTGGTGGGAAAAGCCTTTCCCACCTGTGTGTTCAGGACTGCTCCGATGAACTGGAGCTTCAGCGTTGGTGTTACTTGGGACTTCTGGAAATTCAGGGAGAAGCCAAACTGTGAGGCAGAGAGCAGGTTTCCTCAAGCTGAGTTAATATTTGCTCCGTAGACCTTTTTTGGATGAACCAGTCATCCAGGTATGATACATGGAAACTGGATCTCCTGAGGTGTGCCGCCACCACTGCCATCAGCTTGGTGTAAACCGTGGGCGCGGAGGTTAAGCCAAAGTGGAGCACCATCAGCTGATAGTGAGTGCCCCCGATGATGAACCTCAGGAACCGCCTTTGCCTTCGATGGATCGGCAAATTGAAATAAGTCGATCAAAAACCAGTCCTGGAGTTGTAGAGACTGGAAAATGTCTTTCAACATCACCATCCTGAACTTGTGCTTCCTCAGGAACTGGTTTAAGGTCCTGAGATCCAGGATGGAACTGAGTCCACTTTCTTTCTTGGGTACTAGAAAGTAACAAGAGTACCTGCCCGATCCTCTCTACTCGGGTGGCACCTCTTCCACGGCACCCTTCATTAACACAGCCCCCAGTTCCTCCTGGAGCTCCTGTTCTAGTTGTTGTGGAGGGTGAGGTTGTCTCTCTGGTGGTTTCCTTAGGAATGATAGATAGTAGCCCCATCTGACGAGCTGCAGGGCCCAGGCGTCACAGGCCACCTCCTTCTACCTGTCCCAATGCTCTAAGATTCTCCCTTCAACCAGAGAAACATGTGAGGTGTGAAGGCATCATGAAGTAAAACACAGACAACAGATTCACCTTTCTAAAATAAAATGTTACTTATCAAATGTCAGGATGGAGTAAGGCCTAACTTGCCCTATGCTAAAGAAACTAAGGATAGTCTGTGTCATAAAGTTCAACTCAACGGTCTGTCTGTGTCCACAACTTATGCTTGTCCTCACAACTAAATCTATACAAGTAAAGTTCTGAGCTTCTTCCAGCTCCTGGCTTGGTTTCAGCTTCCCCTTCCCCATTCTGCACAGTACCAAACATCCCTGGGGCCCCCTTCACCAAGTTCAACACAGTTCACAGTTAATTCAACGTTATAACCTTTCAGGCTTTTTAACCATTCACTTGGCTTATTCTTCTCTTTTGTCACTTAACATGTGTTAGGCAAAACAACTCCAACCTCTTGATTTGCCCCAACTAGGGGTTATATGGTCTAGGCACAGTTGTTGGAACACACGGTCCACTCATCACAAGTCAAGCAACCGATATCCCTTGGCACTTTGTAATGTTCACTGATTTTCATTGCACTACCTTGCCACCATAGGTTTCCTCTCTGCACCTGTGACATTAGTCCATCTGCACTCCCGTTTCTCCTTGGCATTCTCTTGACTCTGTCAACACGCGCCTTTCACAGAATTCACTTTGTGGTGTTTATTCTTTGTCACCACCTTGTTTTCTCATTATCCAATAGTGCTTATCATTTGCCTTTCATGTGCTTCACCAACTCTCATTACTGGTTTTCACTTGGCTTTGTAATTTCACCTTGTTCATAAATGCGTTTTGCTTATTTTGATTCTGTTTGTAAATACACATCACTTTCTCTCCACTCGTGCAGTATTTAAATTTTTTGTGCATAACTTTTCTTTAGTTAGATATTCAATAACTCATTAAGTACTTTGCAACTTGTTCGGTTTCAATAATGTCCATTTGGTCTCCGGACCCATTCATTATATACGTTCACTTGTTCAGCAACTTCCTTTGCCCATCTTAAGCCCCTAGAGCACCCGGGCATGAGTATTTTCTTCCTTTCACTCACTGGTGTACGGCCGCTCCTCCAGGAGCTTGTGATTTCCTCTTCTGCTTTCACTCGCTCACCTCTCTCACGTCGGGAGCACCGGCGAACAGCGCTTGCTTCCTCCGAACCTTCTTGCTGCCTCCTGCAGTGTAGTGGACACCTCTGTGTCCCACAGCTCCAGCTGGGAAGACGCGGCTCGGGGCTCTGCAGGGCTCTTGACTCTATTGCAGCTCTCCCTGGCCTCAGTGTCTTTCGTGTTCTCCTGCAGTAGTTGGTGTCCTTTTCACAGACCCCTCTCTAGCCTGCTCAATGTAGCCCTGGCTTTCCAGGCGGTTCTTCTTCTCGGTGTGGGTCTCTCCTTTTTATATGCACCTGTAGCCTCTCAAGTGGCTGCAGGTGCAAGTCCTTTGCCTAACTACAATTACATCTGTCAATGGGACATGCCTGACCTCTACGGTGATATTCTACAGTCCTCTTCCTCATCCCAGTACCAAAGTGGTGTGCACAGATGGGAGGGTGCATTACTCCTCTTTGCCTCTTCCTCGTCCCAGTCTTTAACGGACATGAACGGGATACAGTTGGAGCGTGTGACAATGGGGAAGTTTGGTAATGTGTCAGGGAAGGGTAGGATGTATTTTGACAATTTCTTGATTTAACCAGAGGAGATAAATGTGGGTTTAACCTGCCCACATAAGGAGATGTTCTCCTTCTTGTTCTCTTCCCTGTCCCTCTATAGGGATGATTTACCAGAGAGTTATTTTGCGAGGAAGAAAGGAAGGGAGTTTGACAATACTGAAGGTTCCTTGTGGAATAAAAAAGAGGGATACTGTGTCTCACCTAAACACACCCTCCTTCCATTCCACAAATTTCTTCCACCCAGGTGATCCTCCATTGCATATCCATCACATAGGGTCGGGATCCAAAAGCGACGGCCTTTCCCTGGCCACCTGAGTAGAGGATATTGGGGGAGAAGATAGTGAGAATGCCTTCAGGTTCCTCAAAAAGGAGAACTCAAAGCAGCTTAGTGGGCGTTGCCACTGCAGCTGCATTCTGCTGGCCCCTAGAGCCCGCCGCTCTCCCGTTCGGGATGCAAAAAACGCTTCTGTCCTTGCCTGCCATGCAGAAGCAGTGCCCTTCTAGCAAACAGGACACACTGTCTGTAACCTCTACCCCCAGAGGAAAAGCAAAATGTCTGATTGGCAGACTTTGGCACAGCAAGACCTAGCAATTTGGCAGCTAATTTGTAATCCTTGAATTTCTGCAAAGCGTTGTTGCGTTTTGGGCCAAATAGGTGCTCACCATCAAAAGCTATGTCCAGAAGTTTAGCATGGACATTACGTGAGTACCCTGAACTGTGGAGATAATCCGACATACGCAGTACCGTGGATGCACCCATGGCGCGGCCTATGCAATCTGCAGTGTCCAGGCCCATCTGCAGTGCTTGCCATGACACCTCCTTGCCATCATCAACGATATGCAAAAAGCCATGTCTCCAGCCAGGAGATGACCTACAGCTTCCGCTATGATTCTTCACACTCCATGGGAATACCTTGAAAATCCGCAGGAATCGTTGACTACCTTCAGCACCATGCTCCCTGAGGCGAAGATCTTCTTGGTCAGAGTGTCTGTTTCTTTGGATTCCTTGTCTGTTGGACGATTAGAGCTGGATGTAGCCGGCCTAGTGCTATCTATGGCAGCTTGGACCACCAGACATTCTGGTATAGGATGAGATGATAGGAAGGGTAAATCTTCTATAGCTGGCCTGCACTTCTTGGTGAAGTTGGCATCCACAGCCAGCGTGGAACATGGTCTCTGCCAAAGCACGATGATGGGATCTGAGATAGCTACATTAAATGTGAATGCAGCTTATCCAAGATGTCTGTCAACTCATTTACCTCAAGGGGCTTGGCTGGGGTGCCCAGGCATAAGGCTTCAACCACCTTATCAACAATTCTCCAGTACTGGGCATTAGGGAGGTCCTAGGTGTTAGGCAGAAACCTGTGCAGTTCCCTCTGGGACCACTACAAAAGGTTTAGGACTACAGGTGTTTGGCAGTAAACCCACTTGGTAGCAGTCTGTACCACACAGATTCACTTGGTAGCTGTGGCTGAGCAGTCAGACTTCCCTCAAGAAGAGTTAGGCAGTATACAGAGTATTCACAATAGGTCAAGAGAACACAATAGAACAAGTAAACACTGACCAGGGCTTGGTGTAAAAGAGATATAATTATTTATTTAAAACCACATCTAGAAAAACACACAGGCACTAATAGTAAACAATTCACAAACACGGTCACTAAAAGATATACACTCCCTTAAAAGAATTTTAGACAAGTCTTAAGTAAAGCCCCACTTATTTTCAGACAGCGGTGAGCGCTTAACGTAGATGGCACTCTAATAATTCGTTTTTAAAAGGGAGAGAAAAACAGAGAATAAATTGAAACAGGTCCCAACACTTTTACAAGAACACAACACGAGAGGAAGGCAAAGTAAAACCGTGAAGTTAGAGTTCAATAGGCTGGATCCACTTTAAGAGGATCAAAACGAAATGTGTCCAAGGTCACACTGTTGCAGTGCACAAAAGTCTTGTAACGGTTCAAAAAGGAGTTGGACCAAAGAAAGGGACCAGTTAGAGGGTCAAGGCGGCCAGCCCAGTCCAGAAGGTTAAGGGGTTATTATTACCTTGTTGCAATCTTTAGAAAGGGAGGCCTGGCGGACACGGTACCTTAAAGTGGTGAGAATACTCCAGTGGGGGCAATTGTTCCTGGCAGCGGATGCAAGTTGGTGCTTCGTCCGGGGGAAGAGAAGATCTCGTCGGGGAGGAAGACAGGAGTCCGTTGCACTGCCAGGGAAGAAACCAGCCGCGGAGTTTCTCAGGTAAAAGGAGCGGTCCTGTAATTCGCGGTCCAGTGGTAAGTGGTAAGTGGTAAGTGGCTATCCGGTTGCCGGGGTGCTTGGCATGGGCAATTCGACCACAAGCCGGTCTGGGGTGCGAAGAGAAGAAGGTAAACTGGTTGTGCCCACCAGTCAGGGGAAGAAGCCTCTCCAGCCGGGAGATCTTCTCTGTCGTCGGGAAGTGGTGAGTCAATTCTGCAGGGTTTCACCGGTGGTGTCGTCGTGGTAGGTCGGCTCAGCTTCTCCCTCGTCGGATTCTCAGGTCCTGTCGCGACTTCTGAAGTTCCAGTCCCCAAAGCCCTGCTTTTATGCAGCATACCCCCATTCACTCAGCCTAGCTGTCAATCAAACATGCTAAGTGGTGAGCCGGCCGGCTCACCGCTTGGGCCAATCACACAAGAGTGCGACTTGAGTTACCAAGGTAACTCAGTCCAGGGTGCCTAAGCCCCCTCCCACACCCCCTGTGGTACCCAGACAGAGTGGCACCACTTTTGGAGGCTTTTGCGGAGAAGCCCGCCAAAAAGTGGAACAAAGGGCTCGACTTGGGTTGGAGTCACAGAAGAGAACACAGACGCCATTTTAGAATCGAGTCCTGGCAAAAAATCCCAACCGGCGAATTAATATTAATTAAATAAACCGGCGGTATGTTTGAGGCTATGAGAATTAAATAACCTCGAACAATGGGAAAATCCCATAGGAAAATATTCGCGGTCGAATATAAAAAGTAGTTTCCACTGCCACCAGCCAAAACTCGATCAGGGGGGACGGAGACGTGCCCCCTCGACTAACAGACCCCGGGGCAATCAAATTGCCCCGACCAGTACGTCCACAATATGATGGTTTGTACTGGTTTCTGTTAATAATTTGGGACTAGTAAAGCCAATGGTGACTTTATATGCCCTGGGAGACAGTAGTCAGTACCAGGGTATGGAGTCTATGGTGGGGTGTCACTATGACACCCCTGTGTTACTGCACGGAGGGTGCTGTGTAACACACATAAGAAAAACACGAGACCCTATGGAGTAAAGGACCCCATAGCCCATAAAACACATTAACAGTCAAAGGACCATAAATCATGTCCAAGAGTGGGAGAAAAAGAGTCTCACTCTTGGCAGGAGAAAAAAACAAACTCCAGAAATCCAGCAAAGCTGCTGGGGGACTCACTAGGTTAGGAAATTCAGCCTAAAGAGAGAATTCTCCCTAACACTAGGGAGCAGCCTGTTGCAAATCAAGGTCAGGGCACAAATCAAGTCCACTTGCTTTGTGCAACTCTTCAGCCAGAGTCAGCAAATCTGCTTGGTCCGTAAAAGAAATCGGCTGTCCCAGCTCCCCCACTCATAGGCTCAATGCCAAAAGTAACCTCCTAGTCCCCGTCATAATCGTAAATCGACCTCACAGTGTCAAAAAACATTAATAGAGATTCAGGGTCAAAAGAGCACCCGACCGTCATCGACGTTGATGTCATCGCTCTGACAGGGCCTCTAGGCATCGGTGCCTCGAAGGTCAGCACTAGAATTGCCTTTGCAGTTGTCATAGTGGAATATGAGGGCGTATGACAGGACATGGTCACTTGGTGCTGGAACCTCCAGGCGCAAGTGGTACAGTACTCACCTGTGGCATTGAGCCCAGAGCCATACCCGATGCAGTGTTTTGAAAAAGCTGGAGCATTTGACTGCTCGAACACCAGGGGACCCTAAGCCGGGCTGGACTTAACCTGCTCTTCCGACGAGTCAGAGTCATGGGTGCGCCAATGGCATCTCTTCGTATTGTGGGACGATGACGAGGACGAATGGCGTGAACCACTTTGGGAATGAGAGCATTTCTTTGCATTCGTACGGTGCCTGTCCTCCTTTTCCGGTGTGGGGCCTTCCAGTTTAGGGACTTCGATGGAGGCTGCACAAGCACTAACTTCACTGACTGCTCTCTAATAGACTTCGGGTTCATCTGCAGACAGGAACTGCACTGCTCGACATCATGACACTTACCCAGACACCACACACAGATACCATGCAGGTCGGTGACTGACATCTTCGAATGGCAGTCCTGACAGCGTTTGAACCCCAAAGCTTTAGGGCCTGACCTCTCGACAGACAAACCTTTTCTCTCACAAAGGGAATGTTCCAAAAGGCAGCACGTGGAAAAAGGGAACTAAGGTATGGGGGCGCAGTGACGTAACACATACACTGCCGAGATCACATCTGCAGTCGAGGAGTGGCACGGCCGGGTCAAGAGCTGTCGAATTATACTAAGCCTGATGTCAAAAAGTTTCCAAGCAGCTGACCCTGGAAGGATATTTATCAGATGAGGAATATGCAGGAAAAGGCAAACCATTGCAATTGTTTCTACTGGTTTTTTTTGCCTGTGTGGATGGTATAAAGGGCTTGGGTGCAAGTTGGGCTTCGCAGAACATATAGGAATTACACATGGAAGCAGAATGGGGCCACCAGGCTCTTGTTGGGTGGGAGGCAGTGGTAGCCCTGGTTTCTTGGACACCGTCGCTGGTCCTGTCGACTTTCACTGCTGAGCCTGGTGAGCCTGGGAGCTGTCTGTCTACCTCAACGGATAACTAGTATAATGGTCATCTGGATCACTAAGAAGTGCCAGCAAGAAGATCACAAAGTGTTACAGGGCCAACTTGTCGTTCACATCCCCCAGGCATCGCTTTCCATGCCACTTTTGCAAAATATAACAAAACGTTTGTGGGGTCTCATAAGGTGTTTGTTCACTGGCATTAAGTACCTGGAGTGCAGTTGAAGGTCTCCTGTAATAAGTGGTACAAAAATGTGCCCAGCTATTTTACTATTTGGCTGCCTCTGCTATCGACTCCAAATTGCAGAAGAAGACACCTTCATCCTCACCCATCACAACCTTCTTTAAGATGCTAAGGGTTTCTAGCTAGCTGACCTGTCACCAGCTTATCCATAATATTCTCCAGGAAGGATACACCCCTTGGTTGACAATCTTCTCCTCCTGACACCCTTGTTTCCACAAGCTTTGCTTACAACGGGGTTGACTATATACGGGATTGTGAACCTTCTCCATCCATCAATCATCCGAAGCACATTGTGGAGTTTCCTCGCCTTCTGAGTTTTCACTAGAACACAGACACGCTTGGTCGGATGGTCTCAGAAACTGGGACAACCCCATTGGGGCTTTAGTATCCAAGCCTGCAAGCTGAATGTCCACACTGGTACAGAGGACTAGTCTGGGTCATTGAAAGATAGAATGTTTGCACCGGTGTTCCCCTGAACTAGACAGCTGTATGACTGCACATGTTAATTTGACAGCATTTAATGGGACTCCAACTTTCTGGATGGGCTTTGTGGATTCATCTAGCACACTGCGACTATTTCCAATTATGGTATCTAGTCTCCTCATGGGAGAGCCTGTTTCTGGGGTGTATTGGTTCTCTGTAGGGCCCATCAATATTAGCTGTCAGGCAACAGGACCCTCCTGAAGACTGAATAAGCCCCTCTACCCAGGATTAACCTTTCCCGGGAAGAGCACCCTTCTTTCTTTAGGGTTGATTCCAGGTTACTAGAAGGCTGATTCTGGTTAAATCCTTAGCGTGGGGTAGCCTGAAAATCTAGGCCAATTGATACAACTTCTGACACCATTTGTCAAGTAGTAGACATGATCAATCAGCCAGTCACCAGAAGGGACAAATAATAAAAGAAGTGAAGAATGTAAATATAACGAACAGTGAGGGTAGGTACGCCTCTGATTTATACCTTATTCCAAGTTTTCTTTTTCTATTTCAACAGTAAAACAAAAATCAGGTCCCCTGCCAGGTACTCCTGAGGAGATTTCAGTTATTTACAGTCTGGGATGAATTAAGTATCCAGTGCACTTCTTACAATCACACTGCACGTTACTTCTTCTTTACCTTCTCATTGGAATCTGGCTCCAAAGGTCACACATTGTAAATACAAAGATCTGGGTGACCACTCAAATGAGTCTACAAGCCACCAAGCCTAAGTCCCAAGGCCTCCAGCTTGTCTTTGGTTGGTAGGGTGGGTTGAAGGCTTGCACTTCTTGCCCAAGGGTTTTCTGACTGATATCCAACTCCCCCTTCAATCGACCCCCTCACTACGCTGCTACGCGCTTGTTCCTTGGGTGCCTATACTTTTCTAGCCTCTGCTATCATTGTGTTCTGCAAACTGAACTCTTGTAACTACCTCATCACCTCACCACATGCTTATAACTCCTCCCCTCTACTCTTCACCACATGCTTATAACTCCTCCCCTCTACTCTTGTCTACCAGATATCCAGTGTCCAATGTGACGAATCCGACGAAGCCGTCACATACTCCCCGGGGAAAGACTTCCCTCATGTGGCCAGAGAAGGGCAGAATCCACCTGACTCCAACCCTGGGAGTGGCTATTTGTGGGAGGACCACATGGGGGGAAAAACCCTGGGAGATTGGATGTGGTTCGCCCTGGAAAACACCTAGTATACCCCCCCCCCCGAAAGGACTAATAATAATAATAATGCAGTATATCCATTTCCAACCAGCATGACATTATGTGTATCTGAGACTATTGAAGGCCATAGCAAATATATATTGATCCCTGTGAAACCACTGGGACGAACAAGAGGTCAAGAGAAATGCAGATTAAAACTGGCAGGAAGCACACGATTCAGTCGAGTCATTCTGAGCATGTGACCTGTGTTGAGAACTTTAAAACTCAGATCCAAGAAGAAAGATGGAGAATCTCCTTTCCTGATGCGGTTGGGCAGCAAACAGGTTGTTGTGAAATACTGAAGAAAATAATCCAGAGGACATATTTATTTTATGAATGACGTATCAAAATCAAAAAGATCACATCCCTTTTAGATTTTCTCGACGGGGTTCAACGTGAGATGCTGAATTTGTAAACGTCTTCATCAGCAGGAAGATATAAACTTACTGCAAAACAGGGACATAGCTACATGAGTGTAAGGCAATAATCTGTCATGATACTAAATCTAGCAACATTAGTGCCCTCACCACATGCTACCTGCACAGTTAAAATATTTTGGCGAAAGCCCCAAATTAATAAAATGGACGTCTATAATTACAAATAGAGACATACCCACCCCTCAAGGGTTTATTCCCAGAGCAAAGGGTTAGTGAGACCTGGAGTGAAGAAACAGTGCCTGGTGCCAGGGGCAGAACACACCGTGCGGGACAGGTCGTTGTGTGCATCAGAGCAGAAGAGCAGTCGGGAGGATGATGACGGAAGAGGCTCGAGAAGACCGCTGTCACGGGACATGGAGCAGTGGAGGCTCCACGGTGAATGCCAGAGCAGTGAGAAGCTCGGGGAGTACAAGAGACGCCAACACGAAGTGAACGAAGACTGCCGAACGCCAACCACAGAGGATGCCAAAGCAGCCAAGAACTACTGGTGAGCCCCGACAAGCGAAGGGGGACACCGGGGTGCTTCACTGCATGAACCGCACAGCGATTAAGAAGGGTGAGGTCCATACAGAGTACTCGAACAAGGGAGTTGGAACGTTAAGCGAACAATAAATATATTGCAAGCAAGAAACTGGGAAAAACAGGGAATCCCAAGCAGGGGAAGTAGCGAACAATAACAAGCATTGACAACACCAAAAGGGAAGGGCTAGGGACCCAATATTGGCGAAAGGGTAAACTATATGAAGTCTAGCAAAGTCCTGGCAGGAGAGTATACCAGGCATATTGAAGGTGAGTCAGAGACCTGCACGCTAATTAAAAGTATTGAGCATATGAGACGCTCTGGCAGGACACTATACCAGGCTGGTGAAGAGAATATAACACTGTGCAATATAATGCAAGTAAACTTGAGTAATACCTGGCAGGAGAGTATACCAGGTTTTAAAAGAAAGTATGATCTAAGATGCTTGATTAAAACCTGGCAGGAGAGTACACCAGGTACGTTTTGGAAAACTATAACTGTACATAATTGAACTGCTCTGTCAAGAGGGGAGAAGAAATCTCTTAAACTTGAGAAGTTTGCAAACAAGCGAGAGGAAGTTCAGTTCTTCAAGAGAGGGAGAACAATCTCTTGGTGGCATGAATATTGTGAGTTAAACTTTGTGAACCAGGAACCAGAACCTGTGATTACCAAAGGAAGTTGAGTTAACTCTCTTGATGTTGCGAGCTCTGTAAACTAATGTAGTGAAACTTGTAGTTGTCAAGAGAGGTGAAGATATACCTTAACACTGGAAGCTTTGTGAATGAGAGGAAAAGACAGGTATGTAATTTGTGGAAAATTGGGAAACCAGAAGAATGAAATGAAGATCTGTTAATATCTTGAGACTGTGTATTGAAAGGAACTGTAGAAATTCTAGGGGAGGGGAACCTTTCATATCTTTGTGCAACATTGGCCATTTGATTCTTTTTGCGTCATTTATTAACTTTAAGTTGAACTTGCAAAGTATAGATGCATGGCGCAGCCAAAAGAACATTTACCCTTTTGCTGTATGATTACTTTAGAATGTGAAGGTCAGCTTAGGTTTTGGGACACAGGACAGAGGACTTTTACTTTTGAACATCCTGACTGGGACACTAGTTATTTAGCTTGAGGCAGGGAACCCCATCATAGGATTAGGGAAATGTTGGTTTTCCTCCAACATCTTTTTCTTGAATAAAGGCTTATAGCAGTCAAAATATGCCTCGGTGTCCGATTCCTACTCATGACCCATCACACCAAGTATCTTACCTCTATGACTCAGCCTGCCGAAGCAGTTCTTCCTCTCCTCTCCTTCCCCATTGGCACTACCATCCCCTGCTCATTTGGGTATTGCTCTTAACAACATCTCACCATGTTCTCAATATTCCTTCTTTCCACCCACTTCTCTGGGTGTCTCAGCACCTCTTGTTGCCACGCTCCCTTCTTTTGTTAGTTGTCCACCATCTCCTCCTGATATCTCTCCTTCTGCTTGATGTCTTTCTAACCACCCCTTACTCTAGTCCTCTCATCACCTGTTTCCGTTCCTTCACCACTTTCTCTTGTTGCTTCTTCTGCTGGCTCACTACTTTCCTCTTCGTTCTCTGGACATCTCACTTGCTGTCTCTCTTCGCAGGAGTCTCACCACATTCTTTTATTGACTCTCCATCTACTCCTGCTCGCTCACCATCTTAACGTGTTTGTTCACCAGACCATTCTATGCCTTTACCCCTCCTCCTCCTTTATCTCTACCTCCTCATTAAACTGCTGTTACCCACCTCCTGCTCTTCCTCTTCTCCAGGTCACCTTCCTTTCTCCACTCTGTCACCAGCCACCTCCAAACCAGTTTCCTCTTTGCATTACCTCTCCCCTTCAGCACGCTCCTTATCTCCACCTCCACTCTCTCCAGACTCGCACACCTTTATGCCAATATGTTTCAGGTGTTAGGGATAACTGTTGGCAACATTTAATTAATTTGTTTAAATTTGAGGGTGGCACTCTGCTTGTGTTGTGGGATGCTTCACCTTCTTATATGGTTTTGCAAACCTCACTGATATCTGTGTCTGGCTCCATTTTGGTTTTTTGTACACATGCATGGACACGGTCAGCTCCATGGAGTAGATTGGTGGGCTTTGCAAGTTTGGGGAATTTAAATGTCCCAAAGCTTGCAAATATATTTTCCTGAGCTTGTAAACATCAGCCCGGTGAGTATTTGGTGATGTATTTCCTCCCGGAGAGGTATTGTGTTCCTGGGAGGTCTGGAATGGCTAGAGTAACAGAACAGTGAATTAGGTACTAGAGGAAGGAACAGAGACCAAATGGATTTGATGGAAGAAGAGGAACCTTATCGGTGAATGTGTACAGCGAGAGACGAAGAAGGAAATGAGGTTTCCAGGTATTCCAGCCCGGGAAACATACGTGGAAGGAACAGGGAATGTTAGTGGGACCTGATTCCCGAAGGCACAAGGACGCCCGAACGACCAGGAAGGTGCACATATATCAGGTAAGCATCTCTAGTCCGTGCACTGACTCTGTATGGAGCGGCAAAGCAGTCCGGTGAACAAAAGAAGATCGTCAGGTTGCGGGCAGCGAGG
Organism: Ambystoma mexicanum; assembly: GCF_040938575.1. Classification (NCBI taxonomy): domain Eukaryota; kingdom Metazoa; phylum Chordata; class Amphibia; order Caudata; family Ambystomatidae; genus Ambystoma; species Ambystoma mexicanum. The sequence goes on along the minus strand of NC_090922.1, from coordinate 1,334,343,241 downwards.
TATCCAAAGAGCAAGAAGTCCGGGAGGGTAGCCGAGTCGGTAACTGGTTTTCAATAACAAGGGATAATCCGTAAGGCAAGTCAAGGTAACAGAGCTGGGCCAATAAATGAGGAATCATAGAATGCAAAGTGGGCAACACGCTGAAAGTGTATGACTCAAGGCTCTGCTATTGTGACAAAGATTACAGCAGAGAAGGCGTCCAACTCCCACTCAGCAAGACCACATGATGCACTGTAGGTTCAGGCATCCTACGCTTCTGGGCAAAGGAGGAGCAGCACTAAATATGTAGCTGTAGGCCCTATTGAGGTCACAGCCCATCAGAGCTCAAAGACATTCCCTCCTATCTGCAGTCCTTTTAGGCCATGCCACAGTCAAATACGTTTTTGAACCTAGTCAAGGAACCCTTCTACAGCTAGGAATAACCCTGGCGGTTACTGGCTCAGGTACTGGGAAGATATGATGAGGAGCTGTTATGGCATCACTGTGTATGGACTAGGTTTCCATATCAGTGCAGCTGAGAGTGGAGCCAACGGCACCACAGGCACTGAAGTTCAAGGCATGCTACTAGACTGCTGACCTAGTCTTGGAATTGACAAATAAAGTGCCAGATCTAAAGGCAGAGAATGCAGTGTTGCTATAGTTGAGACCTTGGCACAGAGTTTGGAAAACTATGGTAATAGGGGGTGTAGAGAGAAATACATTGTCGAGTAAAAAAAACAGTGGTTGGAGTCACGAGAGCTAGAGCCAGAGGCTCCGGTGTTCAGTGTTCTGTGGCCTGTCTGAATATGTCAAATATGGTCAGCCTGAAAGTCTCGTACTCCATTTGTGTGGAACAGACCATGAGAACCAAGTACCTCTTGCCAGTGTCTGCTCCCTCGGTAGAGTCTGACTCTGGAACAGGCTTCTGATGGCACCAATAGGACCAAGACCTATGCTTGAAAGAGGAGGCTTCAAGCCTGGCATGTGGCTTCTTACTTTTCTTCTTCTACGTTTTCTGATCATATGCATCGGCGACAGGAACCAGCTCAGTATGCTCTGGATGCAGAATGGAAACCAGCGAATGGGGTAGGGTAAAATGCTGCTGCTTGGTAGGAAAGCATGCCCTGCCTTTATCAGGTTTGTGGAGTGAAATAGACTTTGGTGGCCTTTGGGTGCATAAACATACAAGATGCACACCTGTCGGTGGCATGATTTTGACACAGGCACTGGACTCTGCACTAGTGAGGATAAGACACCGACATCTGCAACGGCTTGAAAACCAAAACTTTCACGAAAAACCAACTGCAAACAAACCTCCAGAAACAAGGGACGTTTCTGGTTCTAGTATTTTCTGTGCATGAAAAAAGGAAATGAGATCATGGGGATTGTGCATCTCCTTTGTGTACTATGGCCACTAATTTGGGCAGCATTAATACCATAGAGTTAGTAAATGGCATACAGTGCCCCCCATTGTGTAAGGAAAAAAGGTTCCTAACAACACCTAGAGAATTTTCAAGACTTGTCAAATTGGCGAGCGCTGTACAGCCATTAGAAATGTATTTATGTTTTGTATTCATTGGGCAACTAATACTAAAAGGTGGCATCAGTGTATCTAAGCAAGTTGAGAAATTGACATCACAAAAAAGTAAACATAAAAAATGTACCTGAGGGTGATGGCAGGTTGATTCCTTTTACAATTATAAGAAGCATTTCTGTACTGCTGAGTTCTGCAAATATTCTGTAAAAGACAAAAAGTTCAGCAAGACAAATAATAGCAACTGACTAGCTAAACTTCCAGCTTTGATGATACAATAATCCAAGCACTCACAAACCAAACAAAGTGTTCATTGTAGCATGCAGTAGTGAGACATGATAAACAATAGTGTAAGATGGTGTCTAGTGGTGCAGGGAAGAGTGGGGAAAGAATGAAATAAGTAAAACAAATGGCTACATTTACAGTGTTTATAACAAACAAGTTAATTATATTTGATGTTATTTTTAATGTGTACAGTACTCCACATTCCAGGCGAAAATCACTACTGATGCCATTGACACGGGTGTACTGCAACCCATGCATGATGTCCATTTCCAATACCTGTAGGGATAGGGCCAATGCAGTAACATAGGATTCTCACCCTGCATTGCCATAAGCCACCTAAGAAGTCTGTGGTCTATTTAGACCATGAACTGAGACCCAAATACCCCAAACTACCACAAACGCCTCTTTTTCAATTGTGGCCCAGTTGTGCTTTTGCTTAGTTAAGCCCCTATTAAGTAAGCACAAGGTTGCTTGACCCCCTATGAGCTTAGCTACACCAACACTGCACCAATTCTGAATCTGTATGCTTCTGTGTAAATGATCAATTAGTCCTGGATCTATAGAACTCGAGCCTTGCACAAGCCACCCTTTAAGCCCTGGAAGGATGTCTTTCAGGCAGGTGTCTATGTGACCTTCTTTGGCAATTTCTTAGAGGTTACATCATTAAGGGGGAGGGCAGGTGTTCTATGCCATTTGATAAAAGGCCTGTAATTATCTGTTGAAATATTAAAGTTTACTTGGAAATCTCAGAGTCCCGAGCAGAATTGGATGAGGTTTTTCCATCCAAAGAACTTTGTGATAATATAGCTCTTTTTTTCAAATGAAACAAGTCCACTCCATGATTCAACTGCAGAATAGGCAAGAGTTCATGATCATCCCTATATTGATTTATTTCAGCTAGTTGCTGGGCTTGCTTCCTTTGAACCTCTCACTAGACAAGACATTATAAAGAAGGTCTAAGAGCTTAAAGTTTCTTCATCTTCCTTGGACCTGTACACTACTAAACTAATAAAATATAATATCCTTACATTGACATATCGTTCTGTTATTATATAAATATTAATATCAATGCAAAGGAGTATTTTTACAAGCCAATTGAAGGAAGGTTAAAGTATTTCTCTTTTGAAAAATTCAAATTTTGATTCTGCAAGTCCTACCAACATTAGAATGATTTCAAATCTTCCTTTCATCAGTAAAATTCTAGAAAGGGAGGTTACGGCTCAAGGCTCAGCCTATTTTGAGAGAGAACATCTTTTCATAGACAATCAGTCAGGTTTTCGTTCAGGCAGGAGCGCCATCACTGCTACTCTAATCATCCAGGAAAAACTGTTCCAATCTGGTGATGCAGGAAGGTTGGCCGGGTTGATGTTACTGGATCTCTTGGTAGTCTCTAGGACCATGGTATTTTGTTTCATTAATTAGAAAATATATGAGGATGAAGGGGCCTGAATTTGCATGGATTGCCTCCTTCTGTAAGCATAGAAGTCAGAGTGTGAAGCTGGGCAATCTTCTCTCTCCCAGTTGTCACATTCCCTGTGGAGTTCCTCAGGAATCTTCATTATATCCCCTTGATATCTATATGCGCCCCTTATCCCAGGTGGTGGATGCTTTTAGGCTGCGATGGTACATCTAAGCCAATCTGATTCCAGGTGTGATCATGCTAAACTCTCCTCTGGAGTTGCAAATCGATTGTTTGATAACAACAAGCGTTCAAAGTTGTGGTCTGAATCCGCATACAAGAGATTATTATGATTTTGTCAAGTTCCAAAATTTAATTCAGAGGCTAGAAGTATGCCCAACAATTCAGTGCCATTGCATTTGTATGGCGATGCATTTCAGACTATGTCCGGCTTCAGGGCTTAAGGCACTGCAAGCACCATTGTGATAAAAATTGGTAATAAGCCATTAGCACATACCGTATGTCAATAAGTTGCAGTATCATAGGGCCAAGGGAAAATTAAAAGGAATTGCACAACAGATTGTTAAAACCTTATAGTTCTACCATTAATACATAATTAATCTGTCATTAATGGTACCTGTTGTAAAATACATTAATACCTGAAAGTGTTGCCATGTGGCATGAAGTTTGGGTGTGGATCTCAAAGCAGCATACATCTAAAACAACCAGAAGCAATAATTCTTAGTGTCATTCATTTTATAGATGTACGGTAGTGCCTTATAACGCAGAGAAGATATACTGCCTACCTTGTCGTGCAGCATCTGCTAATCGTGAAGTAACGCTGTATCAAATAAAGATTGGAGGTTCTCAGTCCGTTATTTCAGTTGGATACCATTATACCTAGTACTTTAGTCCTAGTCATCTATCCGTATGGGCTTACCTGCTGTCATGCAGTTCAAATGCTCTGCTACACCGCTCAGAGAAGCCAGCGTTTCACTAGGAGAGCCCTGATATCTACGATTCAGGGTGTTGCTAGGTGACACGACGTAAGCCAGTGTGCTGATGTGCCAGGTTTTGTTTAGTAAGCATCCTTAGTAACCCTAAGTTTAATCGAGGGTAAATAAGAAAAATTACCTGCAAACACAGTATTAGCCTATTTGACCTAAAACATTTCACCTTTTGACCAAATTGACCTTTTCCGAGTCGTCCAAATTGACCTTTTTTTTGCATCCGGTCCAAATTGACCTTTTGTTTTAGGTGAAATAGGCTAATACCTACTTACCTGAACATGAGGTGCAGTGGTGTCCCCTGCTCCTCATGTTTATGTAAGTACGTCAAAAGGGGATTGCAGGGGTGTCCCCTGCGTCCTTAAAAATGGAGGTCAATTTGGTCAAAAGCTCACATTTTTTTATGTCAAATTGCCAAGAGCAATTTGCACAAGGTCAAACATACCCAAACTGAAAACACATCTATCTTGAATACCACATAAAAAACACTGTGTGAGTATGAAATAGTCATGGGTTCCGACGTTTTTTAAGCGAAACAGCACCACACATTGCCCAATAAGTCTGTAGCACGTGGCTATAAAACAGAAGCAATACTAGCCGCAAAAGAACGAATTACAGCACCTACACACAGAACAAGATCTAGTGAAGCAACAACACCAATCGTTGTTGTGTCCTGCTATTCTATCCAAATCAGCCGTATCAAATCTGCGATTAACAGAAATTGGCGTACATTAACCAGTGACTCAAGAGTGGAACACTTATTCAAAGACATCCCTATATTTGCTTATAAGAGAAGTGCACATTTCAGAGACAGACTTGTCAAAACCAGATCACCAACCAAATCATCGATAACATCCAGGAAAGGAACCTTTTCTTGTCTACATTGTGGCAATTGTGGTTTCATAACAAAGGAGACACGATTAACCACCCACGAACAGGGGAAACGATAAAAAATTAACAGATAAGCAACATGTGACACACCGAACATAATTCATGCTATAAAGTGTCTGTGCGGGATCTACTATGTAGGCCAGTCCAAACAACAAGGAAAGCTTCATTGGAATGAGAATATATTATGTATTCGCACCAACAACATAAACCTAGCGGTTGCAAGACATTGGAATGACAAAAAACACAACATCAGCCAGATACGATTCCAAGTAGTGGAGGTGGTGAAACAACACAATGCACATGAAGACCTGAGCAGACCTTTGGATCAACAAGAAACGTACTGGATAGATCGACTGGATTCCCTTACACCAGGGGGGATAAATGAAGAAATAAATTACATTTGCTACCTGTGAACCCTAATATTACTGCAACATTATGGAGACAGATATTAGTTAACCCTGTTAAGCAAATATTAGGATATGTCCTGTGTCAGTTACCATATTGACTTCTCATGATGCTTCAGATATGATCACGCAAATAATAACAAGACTATTATCAACAAAGATGTTGAATGATGCGAGAGAGGATATTGAACAGAGTAGTCAGCTTATACACAAACACGTGATTGATAACATGAATCATAATGTTGCAGTGGATTGTAATAACCCCTCAGTCATACACCTGATTGATATAATGGCACAGTGGATCACAATAACCCTATAGACATAACTATGATCGATTGCCTATAATTGACTAATACGGTATCTCATAAGAATAATTACAATTTTCACATATGGACTGGTACGCATTACCATTATTAACAGGTTTGCATGACAAAATATTGAAGGACAGTCCCATTACTAAAACCTTTCATTTGTGATGAACATCACAGTGGTAGAATTATGCGGCTACCTTAGGCTACTATGCAGATGTGTATTATTTATATACGTTTTTATTAACTTTTTTTATTATAGGTTTATATTTACAGCAGCCTGATCACTGTGAATATTTGACGACTGAAGTATATACATGGAGTTTAACGTACAATATGGTTGTTATCGCCGTTTTGCCATAGTGAGCACAAGTTTATAGGCACTAGCTTATGTATAACATCTAACACACAAAACCTCATGGATGATGACAGTAAACAATGCACATAACAATGTTGATGCTAGATATATAGAAGTAACAGTGCTTTATATGCACCCGCCTATCGATAGGAAGCTTTACATACGGTCACACCTACATTTCAGCAAGGACCCGGCATCCAGCTTGACCTGGCAACAGGAACCTGCAGGACATAAGGCGAGAGCCGCACCTCCATGTGTGGTGCTGCTTCGTCTAACAACGCCGGAACCAAGGAATATTTTACATTCACTTACACAGTGTTTTTTATGTGGTATACAAGATAGATGTGTTTTCAGTTAATCTTTCTTATTTAAACTCGATTAAACTTAGCAGGGTCACTAAGGACACGTACTAAGGGGCGTGGCTTGACACGCATGGTGTGAGGAGGCTTTGGTCCGGAGCTCCAGCCGAGATTTTAGAAAACAGATCCTTAATGCACGGCAGAAGTGCACAAAATTGGCCATAAATCGAATAAAACGCTGGCGGAACCTCTACTGCACAACTTGTGAGAAGTCCAGAGAAAATCAGAGCGGGGAACCAAGTTAAATTCCCCTGAGAAGATCCTCCCCGGCGGGTGAAAAAACGGCGGGCGAACAACGCAGCAAACTACAGTAAATTGAAGCGGACCCTTGGCCAGATGACGGGGCGATACCTAGTGAGAAAGAGAGAAAGCACTGGAGCCACACTGAGAACCAGGAGCTACTCCGGGGGAGAACGGGAAGAAGGCGGAGATCACGCACCCCGAAGAGGGAGAAGGGCAGGACACGACCGCCACCGCCTGAAAAGTGCAGCAGACAGCGAAGCGGCCAGACCCACAGAGGCAGAGTGAATCCAGACCCGCAACAGTGGAGAAAAACTGCTGGAGCAGCAGACAGAGCAGCGCGGTGAGGAGAAGCCATCCGACAATGGCGCCCCGTCCCTCAGGTACGACACATCGTAGGACAGACACTCGCCAAGGAAGAAGGTTGCCAGTGCTGGGGAGCAGAGAAGACAGCCAAGAAGAGGCCCGACCCGGAAGACACACGGACGGTCCACGGCTGCAGCTATGGAGGAAAGAAGAGGCATGAGTCGGGAACGGAACAACAGACTCTGAAGGTTGCGGAACGGACATTGAATCAGGAAAGAGCCCGCGCTGGACATAACACAAAGCGATGCGATCAAGAAGCCCCCAGGATTGACAAAAAAACGGGGGCACAGGAGTGACAGGGCAGAGTTTTCGGCTACGTCCAAGCGCAAGAGGTTACAAGAGCAGCAGACAAACGCAAGGCAAAGAGGCCACATAGCCTCCCCCGCCCAAGAAGGGTGCATAGCAGTGACCAGATTTGCACCCCCATAATCCTTCATCATCAGGATACAGCACTCCCCTCTGATCCCCCTAACTAACCACATCACCACAAAACCTGTGCCCAGAGCACCAGCAAGTCATGCCTTCCACCAAAGACAAGGCAAAGGCATCAATAATGGACTCATTGGCAACACCCAAACAAAAACCCAAGTTGCAAGGAGAAATGCCTATACCAGAAACTCAAACACCCGCTGAAGCGGATAATCGAGATGGGCAAGTGCTGGAAGCCATAGCCCCCTTAAAGTCCTTCATACACAAGAAAATCGATGAAGTAAAGACAGATATGCAGCTAATGAGGCAAGATGTGAGGAATCTGGCAGAAAGGGTGACTGTGACTGAAGCTGGATTACAAGAGACAACTGAGGCCAAAACAGAACTAAAATCCAAGGTAACCGAACTGGAGAGGAAAGTCGCAATGCTAGAGGCAAGGGCTGAGGAGGCAGAAGGACGGGCCAGGCACAGCAATATCAGACTGCTCAGAATCCCAGAAGGAATAGAAGGCCTGAATCCGACCAAATACGTGGAATTCCTACTGCAACAGGAAATTGGAGCGGGCAAGCTCTCACAAGGCTTTGCGGTGGAGAGAGCCCACAGATCTGCCCAGTGCAAAGATCCTAAATTTCCAGGATTGGGAGCTTATACTAAGGTACTCGAGAGAAGGCGGGATAATAGAGCGGGGTGAATCCAAAATAACTATATACCCGGACTGTACTCAAGCTGTGCAGAGAGCCAGAAACTTGTATGTCCCGATAAAAGCACGCCTCAGACAATTGAATCTAAAACACATGCTACTCTACCCCTCCAGACTGAAGGTGATCCACAAGGGGAGAACAATATTCTTAGAAACCCCTGCGGCAGTCAACATGTGGCTGGAGCACAACAACCTGGCTGATAGGAAGGAGAAAGACCCTTGAAGCACACTGCTGCAGGAAAGCGAGAATCTGAGGAGAAGCAAGATCTGAAGGAGCTACTACTAACAGAACAGAACACAAAAGAGAATGACCGTGAGTACATTGCCTAAATGGCTGGGGTAGAGCTCGGCCACCTAACCTGTGTGTTAACACCCAACCCTCGGAATGACCAGAGCTGGCCTGTTGCCGGCACAATCACATCCGCGCTGGATGCCCTGGAAAAGGCCAGACAGTGCGGAGACACCCGAGCACAACACCGGTTGTGAAGTTGCTGGGTGCAACTGTTCGGACTGCATTTGTTGTTGCAGTTGTTTTTTTTTTCATACCAGAGTCTTCATGCTGCACAGAAAGGGAAAATGGTGGACAACAAGACGAGAACACAAGAAATTAGGTTAGGGGGCGAGAGGGAAGGGGTGATCTGGAGTTAAATGCATGAAACCGGAGGAGTGGAGAGGGAGGGGGGACCTGGAAGCACCGCAAGTCCAAAAATGACAGCGCAACTTAAAATACTAACATGGAATGCACGCGGGCTGGGGTCCTGCTTGCGCAGGAACAGGATCAGGTCCTATCTGCGCAGGAAAAAGGTGCACATTGCACTTCTCCAAGAAACCCATCTCACAGCAGACACTGAGTCTAAGCTACAAGAATATTTGGGGAGAACAGGGAAAGGGACCCCATACTCTAAGTATGCGAGGGGTATGTACACTTGGATCAGCCCTGGGGTGCCCTTCCAGCTAATGGGGGCTGAGGCAGATACAGAAGGGAGGTACTTGATAATATGGGGAGCAATTGAGCAGGTTGAGATCTGCATAGTGAATACGTATTTCCCTAACCAAGGTATATCAGCATACGTCGGTAAACTCCAGCCCAAATTGACTGGGCACAAGGAGGGCCTCTACATAGGGGGTGGTGACCTCAACTGCGTGAAGGACCTGGACTTAGACAGATCCGAGCCCCCACAGAACCGGGCAGAGAAGACCCCAACTGCACTGAACAACGCACTGGGACAACTAGACCTTGCAGATGCTTGGAGAGAACACCACCCCACGGATAGGGTCTATTCGTACTACTCTTCACCACACGGCCTTTACACAAGAATCGATTATATGTTCATCGACAGGGCACACCTACCCCAGATGGAGTCAATACAATACATGGGCAGAACAATCTCTGATCATTCGCCCTTGCTAATGCACTGGACAATGAATGGCCCCCGGCCTCCCATTCCACTATGGCGAATGCCTACAGAGGCACTAACGGACCCAGCTTTTAGGGATGAGCTAGGGGAAAATCTTGTGGAATATGTCACAACTAATAGCGGCAGTGTAGACCGCTGGGGTACAGTGTGGGAGACTCTGAAGTTGGTCATGAGGGGAGAGATCATAGCAGGGGCAGGGGGAATCAGGAAAATGCTGAAGAAGGAACTAGAGGAGCGGGAGGAGGAAATAAAGCAAAAGGAGACAACCAACTCAGGGTAGAGGAGGAAAGCCTACTAGAGGAAAGGACAAGCTGTCAGCAGGCGTGGGGCTGCTGGCCAAATTTGACTACATAACGCGCACCACTAGGACACATATAAACGGTGACAAACCAGGCAGGCAGTTGGCATGGCTATGTAGACGAGAGCACCCGAAACACCCAATGACCATGCTGAAAGATGATGCGCGGGAAACAAAAAGAACACAGAGCTCAATAAACAACACTTTTGCTGACTTCTACTCCACACTATATGCACACAACACCCAAGTACCGCTGTCAGACATACACAATACCTTAGAGGAAATCGAACTCCCCAAGCTGAACGAGCAACAACAGGAGACACTAGAAGAAGCAATTACACCAGAAGACATCAAAGAAGCCATCAGATCCCTGGCTACATGTAAGACCCCTGGAACAGACGGGCTTCCCCCAGAGTTCTATAAAGCATACGAAACAATGCTGACCCCGGTGCTTCATTGATGTACCAAGAGGCCTATGAGATAGGAACCCTACCCAAAAGCATGAGAGAAACACTAATAGTCCCAATACCCAAACCACACAAACCAACAGACGAATGTGACTCATATCACCCCCTGGCCATGCTAAATTAGGATAGCAAAAAACTGACCACCATACTGGCTAAGAGACTGTCCAAAGTGATAGGAAGCCTGGTACACGAGGACCAAAATGTCTTTGTGCCTGGCCGTAACAAGACTGCCAATTTACGCAGGCTACAACATATAATGACACAAACAGAGGGGGACCAGGATCACCTAGCGGTGATGTCACTAGATGCCATTAAGGCATTTGATTCCATCTACTGGGAGTGGCTGATAGAGGTGTTGCGTGAATTTTGGTTAAGACACTGTATAAAGACCCCACGGCAAGGGTAAAAACTGGCAAAATGGTCTTAAGAGCTTGGAACAAACAGAGAGGAACCAGACAGGGCTGTCCCTTATCGCCCATGCTCTACATTCTGGGGCTTGAACCAATCACAATTTACATAAGGAAACAGTTCTGGGACGCGGGAATATGGATAGGTGGGAGGTACCATATCATATCGCTATATGCAGATGATGTCCTGATTCTATCTGAGGGACCCCCAAAACAATGTCCCAACGATCCTAGAAGTACTGGACAACTTTGCAAGCTATTCATGAATACACTTCAGTAGACAAAAATCTTGCATGTTCCCACTAACGGGCTTAAGGGAGACAATAATAGAGAACTTACCGGAGGTGGGGATACAGTGGCAGCTAGATACATTCAAGTATCTGGGGGTCAAGATTAGACACACAACAGAACTCATGCATGAGTATAACACAATGGCGGTAACACAGGGACTCCGCAACTCAATGAAATTCTGGTCTAAACTTCCGCTTTCAATGATGGGGAGGGCATCAATAGTTAAAATGATCATCCTGCCAAGATTCCTATACTTCTTTCAGAACATCTGCCACTATATCAGACCACCTTTTTTCCGTAAATTAGACGCCCAGATCAGAGACTTTATATGGGGGGAAGGCACTGGCACTGTCCACACTGACCCTACCACATGGGGCAGGGGGCATACAGCTCCCAGACTTCGAAAGACACTATCTGGATCTGGCGGCCCAGCTGAGCCATGTCAGCAGATGGCTGTCGTATGACGTCACTAACGAAACGGGTCTCCTGCAGGACCTAATTAAACCGGCTCACCTGAATAAAATACTGTGGATATCACAAGACCACACTTGCAGTGCACCTGCTCTAGCTAAACTGGGCAGACAAATATGGAGAAGAGTTAAAACCATCACGCATCTGGAGAACCCTTACTCCCCTGAAATACCAATTATGGCAGAGATGAGAACAACATTAACCGACTTCAACACCATTAGACAGTGGGAAAGAATGTGCATATACACCTGGGGGGACATGTAAGAGGAGGGGGAATTTAGGGAATTGGAATTGCTGGATGAGAAAGAGGCGCTCCCAACGGGACAACTCTTATGGTACCAGAAGCTCAAACATAAGGCCAAAGGGAAGTGGGGAGAATGGCCAGCAGAGCCAACAACAAACCCGCTAGTGACGGAAATGTACAATTTGAGTGACGGGTGGAGACCAGTGTCAAGGCTCTGTGCTCAAATAAATGACAGGCCCAACCCCCGCAGCACCACACTAAAAATAAAATGGGAAATGGACACTGGCGAAAGCATCACTGACAATGAGTGGGAAAGAGCACTGAAACACCCGAAGGAAGTGTCCAGGAACGGCAGATTCAGACTAATACAAACAAATGTCCTGTATAGAACATACATGACCCCCAAAAAAGTAGCAAACTTCAGGAGGCAAACAGAAGCGCAATGCCCATGGTGCACCTGTGACGAAGCAGACCCAATACACATGTTCTGGGGATGTGAGAAAACGAGTACCCTCTGGACAAACATAGAACAGACATGCAACAAAGGCAGAATCAAAAGGTATGCCTGGACCCCGAAAGAATGCCTCCTAGGCACGTACCGCAGACTAAGCAAGATCAAGCATATAGTGAGAGTAATGGACATAGCATGTATACTGGCAAAAAGAGAGATAGCAATATCATGAAAATCAAAAAGAGGCCCACAATATGCGAGATGGGAAAGGGAAATGGAACGATGGACAGCTGCAGAGACAGAAGCATGGGGCCTGGGGACTGCCAGGGGAGAGAGAGACACCAATACCAAATTTGAGGCATGGAAGGCAATAGTAAGAGACATGTTCCTCCCATCCTGAAGGGGCCCCTAGGGGACCATCGCGTATGGAAACAAGGCACAATCACCACACACGAACTGATACGACAGACACGAGGTTGTTTTCCCAAAAGCTAGTGTTTATTCTAAAGCAAATAGTCACAGTTGGCCAACTGGGTCCCACGGCCTGCAACGGGTATTTCCAGACCCCGGGGGAGGCAAGAGGCGCTCCCAACGGGACAACTCTTATGGTACCAGAAGCTCAAACATAAGACCAAAGGGAAGTGGGGAGAATGGCCAGCAGAGCCAACAACAAACCCGCTAGTGATGGAAATATACAATTTGAGTGACGGGTGGAGGCCAGTGTCAAGGCTCTGTGCTCAAATAAATGACAGGCCCAACCCCCGGAGCACCACACTAAAAATAAAATGGGAAATGGACACTGGCGAAAGCATCACTGACAATGAGTGGGAAAGAGCACTGAAACACCCGAAGGAAGTGTCCAGGAACGGCAGATTCAGACTAATACAAACAAATGTCCTGTATAGAACATACATGACCCCCAAAAAAGTAGCAAACTTCAGGAGGCAAACAGAAGCGCAATGCCCATGGTGCACCTGTGACGAAGGAGACCCAATACACATGTTCTGGGGATGTGAGAAAACGAGTACCCTCTGGACAAACAAAGAACAGACATGCAACAAAGGCAGAATCAAAAGGTATGCCTGGACCCCGAAAGAATGCCTCCTAGGCCTTACCCCAGACTAAGCAAGATCAAGCATATAGTGAGAGTAATGGACATAGCATGTATACTGGCAAAAAGAGAAATAGCAATATCATGAAAATCAAAAAGAGGCCCACAATATGCGAGATGGGAGAGGGAAATGGAACGATGGACAGCTGCAGAGACAGAAGCATGGGGCCTGGGGACTGCCAAGGGAGAGAGAGACACCAATACCAAATTTGAGGCATGGAAGGCAATAGTAAGAGACATGTTCCTCCCGTCCTGAAGGGGCCCCTAGGGGACCATCGCGTATGGAAACAAGGCACAATCACCACACACGAACTGATACGACAGACACGAGGTTGTTTTCCCAAAAGCTAGGGTTTATTGTAAAGCAAATAGTCACAGTTGGCCAACTGGGTCCCACGGCCCGTGACGGGTATTTCCAGACCCCGGGGGAGGCAAGAGAGTGAGAATCGTACAACAGTTACATATATACAAAGTAAGCATCTTACAATCAGTGGTGACACATTCAATACCGCCCATAATGTATTTGCTTTGAATTGGGTTCGGTGATTGACAATTGTGACAAGTATGACATCTTCAGACATTTATTTAGCAACAGTTTGCAATTTCATGAGCCTGCAGACACAATTCTTTGTTATAAGAACACACTGCTTCTGTTCTCTGCAAGCAAGCTGCATGCAGGAGAGAGACACATTCCAGGCCTCGCTATCTCCTAGTTTCTATTCGTGTACAGGGGGTCAACTCGCTCTCCAGGGCTTCTACAGGGCTCAGGAAAGGGGGGGCCGCAAAGAAGAGCTTAATTCAAGCCATTAAATGTTCGTTTCTAACATTTCTACTGTATTAGCGAGACTAGCTGGCACCTGTGTACTGATTAAATACCTTGCTGCTTACTTCCAAGGACTTGTGAGGGAGGAGACTGGGCATTTCTGTCTGGGTCGCTGCGTCATTTTTCAACATGTCTCTTGCGGCCTTGCTCTATGCATGAACAATAATGTACTAGTGGAGCAAAATAAGTTTTCAGCAAAGCAGTTTTAACAGAACACAAGAGGCAAATGTTAGAGAACAAAATGGCGATTTCAATCACTTCAAAATGGCCGCACTTTAGTCAAGCTTATAGGTATGTGTCTCTAATACTAAACACATGAGGCGATTGGTCTTCGGCCAACAGAATACATTGCCTCTATCATTGAGGGGTGTTTACGTTTTCTGGACTGACAAACCCTCCTTTTGGCCGTATGCCGAACACCTCATCCGTACATTGCATCCTCTTCCGACGAAGTATCTGATTCTGAATCTTGCATACTACTAGTCTCCTCCTCGTCCTCATTGTCATCAATATTGATTGACATGAATTCTTTTACTGTCTTCAATTCATCATTACCGTGAGTACCTGATTTAGTAGTGTTTTTTTTTCTACCATCTGTACACACTCCTTGCTTACTTCAGTACACACTATAGGTAAGCAGTGTATACAACAACATGTCATGAATATTCCTAGCACTGCCACTAGGATCGCAAATAATTTCCACCCCCATGAGCGTAATACTTCCCAGAACCAGGAGCTTATGTTCAATTCCCAACTCCCTTCAGGGGGGTGAAGGTCAGAGCTCAAAATGTGCAATTTACTTATTGCTTCGAAAATCATAGGGGAGGAGTCGCTTACAAATACGCAACACGCTGATCCCACGATTTTACAAACTCCCCCACGATCAACCAAGATTACATCAAGAGCCATCCTATTTTGGAGTGTCATTAATCTAAAACCTTTTTCCTCTATTTGTCATATTGTATAATATATCTGTCGTTCCATTTATTGTTTTCATTAATATTCTGGACAGCTGTCTTATATTATAGGAGTTTATTGCTTGGCCCCAAAATGGTATGAATGATTTTGCTATGTCCTCCGCAATGAAACCTCCTTCCTTATTTCGCCGTGGTCTTGACCTGGCCAATTTTGCTATATCTGCTGCTCTTGAAAGGAATACCCCCGGGAACAAAAATCCCAAGTAACAAGTACCTTCCCAGTTTCTAGGTAACCAGGGATACGCTTTTTCTCCACATATAAAATAAACAGGATCACCTACATAAACTGGCTCTACCTCTTTATCAAGGAATGCTATATTCATGCATCTAGTGAATGTCCCCACCGAATAGGAACCCTTTTTCCTCAGGCAAAAGGGGAGAGAGCGTGGACTGTAATTTACTGTATAGGAGGGGGGCACTGTATCTTTATTTTCTTCTGGGTTCATATGAAACTTGATTACGGATGATTTATAAGGCATAAATAATCTGCCTTGTGGCATCACTACTGGTGTGACCAGTCGTGCTTTGTGAAATATAGAACAACCTACAGGTTTCATAATAATTTCTTCGAATTCATTCATATTTGTTCTATCAAATTGACCAGTTTCACTTTCGTTCCATTTCCCATAGTATAATGCACTCAAGGATGCATAACATGCAGAACTCAATGTCAACGGCTGCACATACCAACCAATTCCCTTACCGCCATGCTGCGGTAAGTGGGCACATACCCAGCAATTATTCTTTCTCAATATTGAGTGAGTCATATTCATTATTAGCAGTAATGTGTTATTCCCATAACCTTCCCTAAGTCTTTCTTCCATTGGGGACAGAGCGTAAGTAATTACATGAACCGGGCTTTCAGTAGTGGAGATGTTTCCAACAGGCAAGAGTACTTTCAAGGGGTGTATTTCTTCTAAGTACCATAATACCAGTACTGTCATTATTGGGGCTAATATACTCATTACACACATAACTATTGTTAAGATCAGCATACAATTCTTTCGGCAATCTCTTTTTTGTAACCTTCCAGTCTCTATAGTTAACTCATCATCAGCTGTGGTGCAGGAGGGGGCAAAAGCTGGTTCCGGCATTTTTCTCTCACTTTTCTTCTTCTCCAACAATGTTCGTTGCGATTATCTCTTATCGTTGCACTCGTTCGAATGTCAATAGGTTCGGTAAATGTCAACAGTCTGTTCTGTCAGTTCTTAGTAGCCTGGATTGCTACACGTTGGGCAAGATCTCTGTGCATCTGCACATTGGTCAAAGAACTCGAGAGCAGTTATCAATTGCCTTCGTACCATGTGAGCCCCTCTTGTCCGTAAGGGGTGATCTGCACATGGATTTGTTTTAGCATCGAGGAGCCTCGCTCTTGGGCTGTCCGATTTGCACAACCCTCACGCTGCTCTCCCCTAGGCCTCGGTTCCTACTTCATCTGTCATAGGAAAAAGAGGCAACAAAGATCAAAAAGAAATGTATATTTGATCACTCCTTCTTTCGCGGCCATAAATTTCCAGGCTTCGCTCCAGACTTTATTTCAGGATCAGACAGATTTTGTGGCAAAGAGCTGGCAACAGTTTCTTTCGTTTCTGGAACCGCTGTCTCTTTCTGGTCGTCTCGATCAGGCAGCTTTTCGGACGGTGATGGGACTTTTTTAGCGTGCGTTGCATGTATCCACGCTTTCCTTCCATCCACGCGGATGGCAGTTTGTGTTGCTAAAAGTATCTGGTAGGGTCCACGCCATCTAGGTGCAAGTGATGTTTTTCTCTCAAAATTCTTGACCAGCACCCATGCTCCGGGCTCCAGTGAATGCCCCGGACCAGTGTTTCTGATGGGTAGAGCCTCCTGCACCTGCTGATGAATCAAACGCAATTTTTGAATTAACAGATTACAGTAAATGCTGAGCACAGGATATTCAATCTCCTTTAGCCGTCTTGGCTGTGGTACACACCAAACATTCGCCGGCCTCCCCATCACTATCTCATATGGGGACAGCCCAGTTCTTGCCTGCAAGGATGTGCGCATGCATAATAACGCTAGCGGTAATACGTCCACCCAGCTCAATTTGTTTCCTGCACAAATTTTACTTATTTTGGCCTTTAAAATGCTTTTGTGACGTTCAATAAGACCGGCACTCATAGGGTGCCTAGAACAATGGAATCTCTTGTCAGTCTGGAGACCTGCGCAAATCTGCAGTATCACTGCGCCCACAAAATGAGGGCCATTATCTGACCATATGACACGGGGCAGACCAAACCGGGAGAAATACTCCTTTAACATTACTTTTGCAGTGCTCATCGCGGTGCAGTCTTTTAATGGATATGCTTCCACCCACTTACTAAATGCACATATAACCACTAAAACGTACTTCAAGTTTTGGCACCTCTCCATCTCTATGAAATCAAAATGGATTACGTCAAATAGCATAGAGGGAGGGCCGAAACTGCCTGTTGGAGTCACCGTTCCCTTCCCCACATTGTGTTGTAAGCACGTGAGACAATTTTGGACCAGCCTCTCTGCATTTTTCTTTATTTGTGTGTTCTCCCATACTGTGGCTAGATGCTGAACTATCTTTTTACCACAAATGTGAGAAGGGCTGTGGGCCATCGTGACCATTGCAGTCACATAAGAGTTGGGCAGCATCCAATTTTTACTTTTCTTGTTCACCCAACAACCTTCTAGATCTAATTCTGCAGAGCCCTCAGCCCACCCTTGTATCTCGTCAGCAGTGGCTTCTGTTTGCATCTCTTTGACAGAAGCAATTCCATTTTCTATCATGCGGGGCACTTCCTCAGACTGTACTGTCAACATCTTGGTATTCAAATCAGTGGCAGTTTGTTTCGCAATTCTGTCTGCAAATGCGTTCCCCTCTCCCACTTTACATGTTACTTTTTTATGCGCCTCGCATTTCACTATTGCTAGGCGCTTTGGACACGTAAGTGCAGACAGTAACCGTACAATCAAAGGGCCATGTTGAATTCTGGCTCCATGTGATGTCAAGAAACCCCTCTAAGCCCAGAGTCGGCCAAAGTTATGAACCACGCCAAAGGCGTATTGGCTGTCAGTATATTTGTTCACACTCAAATTTTCAGATATCTCACAGGCTCTGTTTAAAGCTATTATCGCTGCGGCTTGTGCAGAGTTGTAGGGGATTCTTTTATTCTCTACAATACTCTTCAACGTAGTGAAAGCATAGGCAGCAGTTGATGTGCCATCAGGTAATTTAAAACAGGAGCCGTCACAAAACAGTTCTCCAGGCTCTTTCTGCAGGGTATCTGTTAAGTCAATTCTTCCTTTTGTTTCTTCCTCAGAAACCATTAAACAATCATGGGGAGGTGATTAATTTTCACCTACTTCTTCCGTGGGCAGTGGCATTAATTCTGCAGGATTCAAAGCGCGACACCTCATAATTTGGATGTGTGGCGCAAAGAGGACAATTTCGTACCTAGTCAATCTAGCAGAGGTGAGGTGTTGCGTCTGCGTTCTATTTAATAGAACGTCTATGGCATGTGGCACCATCAAAATGAAGGTGTGCCCCAGCACCATTCCTTCAGTTTGTTTTAGTGACGCAGCAGCCGCTGCAACAGCTCGCAAACAACGTGGTAGTGCACGCGCTACATAGCTGCATGGCCTATTTCTTCCACCTTGTTCCTGTGTCAAAACAGCCAACGCGCAACCCTCACTTTCATGTACAAACAATCTGAAAATGTTCTCATAATTTGGTGTGCCCAAAACTGGAGCAGAACACAATGCAGTTTTGAGCAGATCAAATGCTCTCTGACATTCTCACAGCATCCTTTTTCGTCAATGCCACCATTAGCTTCACAATCAATGCAAAGTTCACAATCCACTGCCGGCAATAGAAAGCCATGCCTATTATAGCTCTGACTCCTTTCTGTGTCTTTGGAATATGCATACCAGAAATACTCCCTATTCGTTCTGGCATCAGTCTTCTCCCTTCTCTCGAAAGTAGGTAGCCCAAATAAGCCACCTCCTTTCGACAATATTGGAATTTCTTTAAGCTTGCTTTATGGTCATGCGTTGCTAAATGTGTCAATAATGAAACAGTACCTTTTTTACAAATCTCCTCTGTATCAGCTGTGATTAATAGGTCATCTACATACTGTAACAGTACACAACCTGTCGGTAATTCTAGCATATATAGCTGTTCTTTCAATACTCTGCTGTAAATACTCGGACTCTCTGTGTAGCTCTGTGGAATGCGCGTGAATGTAAATGACCGTCCTCCTAATGTGAAGGCAAATAGATATCTGCTTTCCTTGTGTACTGGAATACTGAAGAAGGCGTTTTTCAAGTCAATAACACTAAAGTACTCTGCCGAGGCAGGAATCATTGTCAAAATTGTCAACCACTTTGTTTAATGCGCGCAGATCAATTATGAAACAATATGGTACCTCATTACCCCCTTTCTTATATACCGGGAGAATGGGGCTGTTACATGTACTGCCTGTAATCTCTTCAATCACCCCCAATGTTACCAAATCAGAAACAATACTTTTCAATCCTTTCTCTCCTTCTGCTGAAATTTTGTACTGTGGAATGCGCGGTAACGTTACTCCTTCTTTTAAAACAATCTTTACTGGTTCTATTTTCAAGCATCATTGTCATTCATCGCCCATATACAAGTTGGCACTTCACTCAATTCTCCTGGCAAAGGTTTGGACAGAAATTCAGATACTGGTAGAGTCTGTGGCGAAATTGTCAAGAACACTCCATCAGGAGTGCCATGGATAACTGCACTCAGTGTTTTCAATAGATTTAACCCCAAAAGGTTTTCCCCACAATTTCCTGTTAAGAGAAATGGACAATATTCAGTGAATGGACCTAATGTCACTGCTACTGGTTGGGACACTGGATTGATCACTGGGGTACCTGCAAACCCTACTGAAATATTTCTTTGCCCCGACAGTGGTATTTCCGGAACCAAGTGATGGTCTATCGAGCACTTTTGCACTCCTGTATCTACGAGAAAGCTATGCTCTCTATTCCCGACTTTCATTTCTACGTAGGGTCCTTTTTGATTCACGGGAATAGACACTGGTTCCGACCCCTGTCTTGGGCTGTCCTATTGAGGAAATAACACATCATCCGATGTGTAATCACTACTATTACTATAGTACGTATTTGATTGGGTATCAAAAATGTTCCTTCCTCTATTTTCACTTTGCATGTTCTGATGGCTCTGATTCTGGCTATAAGCAGTCTGATTTTGAACTTGGTTCTGATTCTGGGTACAATTTCCTTGACTATTTCAGTGCTGATGCATGTGGCTGCTTTTCTGCCCATTTGTTCCTGGGTGCCCCCTTGTATACTGCCATCATTTCGGGGGGGGGGAGGGGTGGGCTGGCTTTCTTCTCATCTATATATTTGTCTATCAAATACTCAACCATTGTCTGCAGTGCTTTTCTTTTCATAGGCAAGGGGTATCCATCAAATATCCCATGTATTTCCATTGTGGGAATACTAGGATCTGAAATTCATCTTAACGCCTCTCGTATACATACTTTTAGTTTATCACCCGTTTGTGTTGGCGACGGCAGAAATCGCCGCTGTACATATGGTAACGCCGCTTCCCTCCTATCTCTCCTAATATCTTTATTCCTCTTCCCCGGTGTGGCAAACATTTCAGCATATTCATCATCAAGTTCATTCTTAAATTCAAAATGTCTGTCTACATGCTCCCTTATTTCTTCATCTCTCTCTCTAAAACATACTAATGCATTCAAATCCAACAACTGTTGCGGCAGTAGCCTCCCAATTATCTGTTTCCATCTCCCCATTAAATATTCCCCCATGCATTCCAACAATACCTGTCTTTCACTGCTATTCCTGAAATCATACATCGAAGCTAGCGTTGACGTTTCATCATTCCCGTTTATATACATCTCTGCCTGTTCTTGCAACTCTCGTTTTCTCTCCTTGCTGATCGCACTGCGGGTCACTCTAGTGCATTCACTTTGTCCGGTCCCCTCTCTCGTTTCAATGAGTTCAAGTTCAATTATTGGAGGGGCGGATGGGACAGAAACAATCTCTTGGGAGGGAGGTGCGGATGGGACAACGAGAACGGGAAGTGACTGTTGCGGTGCTGGCTGGCTAATGGGAGGCGCTGATTGTAGGATCTGTGGCTGTGCTGTGGTATGAGCAGTAGGGAGGGGCTGAGCAACTGGAGGGGGCTGAGCAGTAGTCACTGGCGCGGTCTTTTTAGTCTCTCTCCTTGGGCCTCGCTTTGTATCAGTTAATATTTTGTTTATTAATTCATCTGATGAATGCAACTCTTGTTGTGGGTATATTTTTTCTATACTCAACTGACCATGTCTATTTTATTTTCTCAAACTATCATCCCTCTCCTCCTCCTGCTTTTCTTTCACTCTTTCTGCTTTCGACTTATGCCTGCGTGCGCTCTTCTCTCTACTTTTCCAACAAAGCATAGCTTCCATTCTCCAGTCCCTAAGGATATCAAATGCCGCAGGACGCGTTTTCTTTTTCAACAACACCTTCTCCAAGTAATCTATCCTCGTAATCTCAAAACTCCTGTGATTCGGCCATTGCAAATCTTCCTCTTTTCTGGTTTGCCTATGCCAAATCTCACAAACAATTATCGCCCCTACACCATACTTCACATACATCTCATACGCCAGCGACCCCTCGGGTGGCGCGACCTGGCCAGTTTCCAAAGATTGTCTACCGCAGCGGAAAAACCCTGCTAAGGTGGATAATTCCCCAGGCATGTTTTAACCTTACCCTCGGCTAATCAACCTTACACTGGGTGTTTGATTTTGCAAAATCAACTCTCAACCAATATCAGGGTTACTTCGAATCGGGGAACGACTCACCTGATCAGTTAAATCATCTTTCAAGACCCGATTCGTCCGTATACTGACGCAACCAATAATCGTCGTGTCTGCTTATCTTGGCTCACTCTGCCTCGTTTTGGGACCCTCGCCTCCTTGTTCTCTGGCCAGGCACGTCGATCAGGGATCAGTTGTGTGCAGATCTGCAAAGGAGTCTCTCATCACTTTCACAGGGGCGCCCCAAACACCTCTTGATCCCGGGTCGATCGTCGCGTCCTCGCTGTTATCTCCGCCTTCTTTATTTTACAACGTACACGATGGAACAAGTGGGGGAGGGTCCCTATTCGGGCACCATCTTGAAGGGGCCCCTACGGGACCCTCTCATATGGAAACAAGGCACAATCACCACACACACGAACTGATACGACAGACACAAGGTTGTTTTCCCAAAAGCTAGGGTTTATTGTAAAGCAAATAGTCACAGTTGGCCAACTGGGTCCCACCCCCACGACGTGTTTTTCCAGACCCCGGGGGACGCAAGAGAGTGAGAATCGTACACCAGTTACATATATACAATAATACATAATGTATTTCCTTTGAATTGGGTTCGGTGATTGACAATTGTGACGAGTATAACACCTTCAGACATTTATTTAGCAACAGTTTGCAATTTCATGAGCCTGCAGACACAATTCTTTGTTATAAGAACACACTGCTTCTGTTCTCTGCAAGCAAGCTGCGTGCAGGGGAGAGACATATTCCAGGCCTCGCTATCTCCTAGTTTCTATTTGTGTACCGGGGGTCAACTCGCTCTCCAGCGCTTATACAGGGCTGGGGAAAGGGGTGCTGCAAAGAAGAGAATAATTCAAGCCATTAAATGTTCTTTTCTAACATTTCTACTGTATTAGCTAGACTGGGTGGCACCTGTGTACTGACTGAATGCCTTGCTGCTTACTTCCAAGCACTTGTGAGGGAGGAGACCGGGCATTTCTGTCTGGGTTGCTGCGTCATGTTTCAACAAGTCTCTTGCGGCCTTGCTCTATGCATGAACAATAATGAACTAGTGGAGCAGAATAAGTTTTCAGCAAAGCAGTTTTAACAGAAGGCAAGAGGCAAACGTTAGAGAACAAAATGGCGATTTCAATCACTTCAAAATGGCTGCCCTTTAGTGAAGCTTATAGCTATGTATCTCTAATACTAAACACATGACGCGATTGGTCTTCGGCCAACGGAATACATTGCCTCTATCATTGAGGGGTGTCTACTTTTTCTAGACTAACAGTCTGATGACATGCCCCCATGAAGAGGCGAACCGGGAATAAGCAGATGTCACACAGCAAATAGAGAGTGATGAACCCAATCACCCTTGCAGCCACACCAATAACGGAAACAATCAAGCCACCAATCTACTCCAGGAAAATAAACTAGCTACAACTGTTAAAACGCATGAAGAAAGTTAATGTTCGGTACTGGTTTATAATGTTAACCCAAAAATGTACTGCAAATGTGAAAACGGCAATGGACATCAGGGGGGAGGGGGGACCAATTGCTAAGTTATGTATGATTACAAAAATAAAACTAAGGACACTTACTAAAAATGAAACCCGACACGTCAGCACGCTGGCAGAAGCGTGGGTCACGTCACCTAGCAATGCCCTGAATCGTAGATATCGGGGATCTCCTATAGAAATGCCGGCTTCTCCGAGCGGCGTAGCACAGCATTTGAACTGCATGACAGCAGGTAAGCCCATACGGATAGACGACTAGGACTAAAGCACTAGGTATAATGGTATCCAACTAAAATAACGGACTGAGAACCTCTGATCTTTATTTGATACAGCGTTACTTCATGATTAGCAGATGCTGCACGACAAGGTAGGCGGTATCTCTTCTCTGCATCATAAGGCACTACCGTACGTCCATAGGATTAATGACACTAAGGATCATTGCTTGTGGTTGCTATAGATTTATGCCGCTTTGAGATCCACACGCCAACTTCATGCCACATGGCAACACTATCAGGTATTAATGTATTTTACAACAGGTACTATTAATGACAGATTCATTACTGCATTAATGGTAGAACTATAGGGTTTTTAACAATCTGTTGTCTGATTTATTTGATTTTCCCTTGGCCCTACGATACTGCAACTTGTTGACACACGGTATGTGCGATTTCAATTGTTATATTGGTACTAATGGTTTCTTACCGATTTTTATCACAGTGGTGTGTTCTATGTAATTTTGACACAAATCTGGTGAATGTATATATATGTATACTGATTGGCCTAATGCTATGGGTTTTCCTAAAATGGATTCCATTAAATTCACGCAGTGCCTTAAGCCCTGAAGACGGACATAGTCCGAAATGCATCGGCAAACAAATACAATATGATTTGATATGGCATTTATACAAGTGTTTCAAGGTGCGAATTGTTGGGCGTACTTCTAGCCTCTGAATGAAATTTTGGAACTTGACAAAATCATAATAATCTCTTGTCTGTTGATTCAGACCACAACTTTGAACACTTGTTATCAAACAATCGAATTGCAACTCCAGAGATGACGAAACCGGGAATCAGATACATTTCTGGTACTTTCTTTTCTTGCTTACTAGTAACCTTGTGCCAAGGCCTCAAGGTGCACTCCGATACATACAACCTTAGATTTAATGCATCTTGATAAACCATTGGTGCCCACCCCCCATCACCCAAATCTAAGCAGATGACACACAAATCCTGGTAGATCTTCACTGCGATTCATAGGATGTTCCTATGGCTTGTCTTGGGTCGGATCAACGTTGGATGCATTTGCATCTTAACATTGAGAAAGGCTGAAGTATTGTTAGTTGGCTGTTCTTTTTACTCTCCTCTCCCATTTCATGGCCAGCAGTGGACTCGGGTTAGCAATCTTTGCGTCCTGTTTGATAGCTGCCTGTCATTTTCTCCTCAGGTGGAGGCATCAGTGAAAGCTGCTAATTTTCATCAATTTAAGTAGATGTAGTCAACTGCTTGTCAATACAAATCGTAAAACTTTGGTGAAAGCAGCGGTTCTTTCTAGAATCCAATACTGTATATCGCTCTACTTGGGAACTGCTAAAAAGTCTTTCTATAAGCGTCAAGCAGTTCAAAACAGACCGTTAAGGTGAGCTTGTTTTTAAGGGAACATGATCACGTCTCTCTTCCTTGGGCTGGATTTCCATTGAGGACCATATTAATGCTTGTGCAATGCTTCAAATTTGGAAATACTCAACTGTTTTGCCCCTAACTATTTGTCTTCCCTGATTGATCTCTGTGTCTGGACTTCTTCTCTGAATTGACTTGGTGTGGGTACATTTCAGAGATCACTTCTGGGAGGAAAAATCTCTGAATGCGAGTATGCCCTTGTTTGGAGACATTTAAACATTGTTTAACACAACTTCTGCAATTATTATGAGTACTTACATGTATATAGTTCTGTAATTATTACAAGTACCTGGATTTATATAGAGGTTTTCGTGAATTCTGATCAGTATTTTTCAAGAGTTACATTTTTTATACGTTATGTTATCATCACTTATATAGCGCACGGTCGCCCAAAGGCATCATGGTGCTTAAGGAGAGAGAGAGTGGCAACGAGGACAGTTAGAAAAAGTGGGTTTTAATCCTCTTTCTGAACTGCAGATAGTTAGAGATTTGTTTAATGGCCAGTGGAAGCTTATTCCACAGAGTAGCTGCGGCAATTGAGAAGGCTCGCCCGCCTACACGTTCACGCTTGTATCTAGGAACTAGAAGCATTGCAGCAGTGGTGGAACGCAGATTGCGCGTAGGATAATAGCAAAAATATTTTGCTTGGAGATACTCCGTACCCTGATAATGAAGAGCACAATGAACAATACATAGGGCCTTAAACTCCACCAGTTGGGCCACCGGGAGCCAGTGCATAGTCCGAAGCACCAGCGAGATGTGGACTCCGTAAGGGGTATCAGTGGCCACCCGAGCGGCAAGTTCTGTAGGAGCTGCAGTCGTTTTATCAGCTTCTTGGGTTGGGCCAGATATAGAGAATTACAGTAGTCTATCTGCGATAGTACCATGGCGGGAACTACCGGGGGAAGAAGAGGGGCCGGCATCAGGGGCAGCACCTTCCTAAGGGATTTTAATTGGAGGTGGCCAGCCTGACACACTGCCGTAACCTGTTGGTCCATAGACAGAGAGGCTGATAGCATGACACCCAGGTTTTTTACTTTCTTAACCGGGGTGGGTAAGGGGCCCAAAGAGGAGGGCCAGAAAGAGCACACCCAGAGATTAGGATCAGGAGGGCAGCCCACCAAACATCACCTCGGTCTTGTCACCGTTCAGCTTGAGCCAGTTGTGGCCCATCCAGTCCCCCACCGCCGACAGACACCCCTGCAAGCACGACAACACCTCAGATTGATCCATATCTAATCGAATCAGTATCTGGGTGTCATCGGCGTACGAGTAGCATCTGACGTTGAAGGAACGGATGAGACACACCAAGGCCCAGATATAAATGTTGAATAGGATGGGCAACAGGGAGAAGCCCTGAGGAACCCCACAGTTCAGGTGGCAGGGAGAGGAAAGGAAAGGAGGCATTGCTAAGATATGTGAGCGGTCTGCAAGGAACGACCTGAATCAGGCTAGTACCTGTATGTCGTTGTATGTAACTGTTGTTGTGTAATGGCTGTCGTTTTATCACCTTGAAACTAGTTTCGGGTACTGTTGTGCTTAATACACGTTTTTATGTTATAAATGGGTTCTCCTTAGGAGTCAACTAAATTATTATGTTAGGAGTCAGCTGTCGGTAGGCTGGTCGGTAGGCTGGTCACAGGTGCTGCTCCCTACAACTCCTCTCCACCTAATTGAGCCGGAAAGCTAGTTCCAGTGTTTAGAACCAGTCGAAGATATCCTTCCCCACTGTATATGATTTTAGTACGTCCTCAGGGATGTGGCTCCTAAGCATTCCTTTGGAACTACCACTGTAAACACTACCATTTCCACTGGAAGTCTTGCTGGCCTCCTTCTGGACTTCAATTTCTACCTTGCGCAGCATCACATAATCTCTATGCTTCTCCTCTGCAGCCTTCTTCTTTCGTTCTGCTAGAGCAGCAGAATTCTTCTGCTTCTTCTCAGACAAATTCACCCTTCTTTCCTCTAGAAGCTACTTCCTGTCTGCTACATCATCCCCATTGATGTTCACCCAGGATGTAATGGAAGCTTGGGAACGTGCAAAAGCATAGAACTTAACAGATGTGTGCGACTGGTGGGATGCTTGGGAATTTTTGGATACCATACTACCTTGTTTCTGGGAGGAATGCTGAGATGCGCTATCACAGTCACGCGCCCATCTCCTGTTACATCCCCAGAGAAAGCGGTGCCTGATTTGAGGGCACCAGATCACTACTGGATCAATGGCAACTCTCCATCCCCCGAGCATCCTCAAAATCTTAGACGCTCGATTCATTTGGCTTTCTTAACCTTACTGGCATGAGTGCATCACCTCTTACGACACACCTCAAGCTGTTTGCTTGTTTTCAAGCCTGCTGCGGCGCTCATGTTCAGTTCCATGGTAGCAAAAATGCTTGATAGTGTTTATAATGTTAAGTGCGTAAACTTTATTTTGGAACATTAAGCTGTAGGCAAAGTCTGTCTAAAATCCCAACTACTGCCACCAGTGTGACAAAATACCCTCTCCTCTGCATGAGTTCAAGGATAAGTAGTGGCTTAACTGCCTACTTAGACCCCACTTCTACAAACTGACATTGATCCTAATCATAAAGATAAAACATGCACAGCTAAGAGATATACCTCTTTCGTCTTTTGTGGAAAACCTGGGGAGAGGGAAGGCTGTACTCTCAGAAGGGGTTCCATGCGATAATGCTGCCTGGAAAAAGTCACCAGGTAGGCCACTTTTATTTTCCTGACCCCTAAAATACTTTCCCCAAATATTCTAGAAGAAACCCAAATAGCAATAGTACAACTGTTCCAAGATAAGAGAATGCTCAATCTAAGTTATATAATTAAACAAATCAATCATACATCTATTAAAAAGGCTATACAAACATATCTTTTTAAAAGAAGACAGAAGAATCAAAACAGAAGTGTTGAGGCCACCAGCCCCCCCGAAACCCTCCCAAGGAGAACAAAAGAGCCTGAGCGGGTAGTGAACCCCCGGGGCTCCCCCTGAGAGAAACAGCGACGTTCGGGGACCCCCGAAAAGGCAGAGAACCAGAACCGCGGCCTCAGCAGCGAAGAAGCCACAGGAGACCTGAGTGGCCGCGGGGCCGGAGGAGGCGCCGCGGCCCGCCGAACCTCAAAGACTGCGCGGGAGGGACCAGCCCCTCCCCTCGCGACTGGCACCCAGCCCCCACGTGAGTGGACCACAGAGCGGGGAAACCAAACCCCCCGCGGACCAATCCCACAACCCCCGATCGAGGCGGCAGCCGCCCTACTCATCATCCACGCGGGCGGAGAGAGGCGCCGGGGACCCATGCCCGGATAGCGCATTCCCCCGGACCAGGCACCCTCGGCACCCTCAACGGCGGCAATGGAGAGGGGCTTCGCCTCAATTCTACAAGAGATAAGGGACATGCGCTCCGACATTGCCCAAAAATTCAAAAAAATGGATCAACGGGTTGACAAAGTCGAGGACAGGCTCCTTCAGATTGAAACCTACCAATCGTCATCAGCAGCCCTAGAGGTATAGACAAATATGAGGCTATCTCCCTTGAGAAGAGGGAGGAGGAGAGGTCGAGACAAATGGACGATTTTGAAAACAGGGAACGGAGAAACAACCTTAGATTTTTCGGGGTCCCCGAGGCGGAGGGGGAGACGGAGAGAGAGGTCACTCGAGTGGTGCAAGACATTATTGCCCTCCTCTTTGAAGAAGAGATGACTACTGA
The DNA here is from genome assembly GCF_040938575.1 of Ambystoma mexicanum. Taxonomy (NCBI): domain Eukaryota; kingdom Metazoa; phylum Chordata; class Amphibia; order Caudata; family Ambystomatidae; genus Ambystoma; species Ambystoma mexicanum. The sequence goes on along the minus strand of NC_090922.1, from coordinate 1,334,314,314 downwards.
ACTCACTTTTGATCGGGTGCACAGAGCAGGGGGACGGGCAATTGGACCCCGATCGATTCTGGTCCGGTTCCACTACTACTCGGAAAAGACACAGGTGCTGGAGGCCGCCAGGAAAGCTCAGGTGATTACATACAACAATTCCCAGGTTTTCATTTTTCAGGACCTCTCCGCATATACAGTGGGCAAACGTAGGATGTGCCGCCCCCTCACTCACAAGCTGAAAGAGAAGGGGGTACGATACAGATGGGGCTACCCCTTCTCCCTAGCCTTCGAATACCTGGGCCAGCAGACAGTGTTGATCACAGAGGAGGACATCAAGGGAGCCATCCAGGACTATGTGACGGAACCGACCCCTCGAAGGGGACCAACTGGGCTGGTTCAGGGCGGAGCAAGCAGCCCGGGCCCGTCGGGCGAAAGAAGAAAGAAAACTGGCACAAAGAGTCCCCTTGAAAAGCGTAAAGCGGGGATGACTGAGGGGATGAAGCTGGGGTGGGGGGGGGGCTCACAAAAACGTGCTTTGCAATGAACGCCTGGCCGGGGAGGGCAGGCTGGTGGTCCGGCCAAAATGCCAGAAATGGCGGAACTAACTGGCTGGACGCCGGAGAGGGGGGTGGGGGCACACAAATTAGTTGGGGTTTGTTTGTTTGGGAGGGAGTTTGGGGGGCAGTTGGGGCAATGTTTTAAAAGTGTCCAAACGGTGAGACAATGGGAGCAAGAAGGGAGTAACGATGCAATGCTGTTGACCAATAGAGAGGGAAACATAGATTATGGCTGATGGCCAGGCCGGCCCTGGGTGTGGGTACACTGAATGTGCGGGGGCTGAACACCCCCAGGAAGAGGTCCCTGATTTGTAGGGAATTCAGGAGGGCGAAACTAGACCTGCTTTTCTTGCAAGAGACACACTGGGCGAGGGGGAAAGAACCCAAAATGCGAGGGGTGGGGAAATCGAAGAGGCATCCCATAAGGTAAAGAAAAGAGGGGTGGCCATACTGGTAGCATGGGACGTAGACTTCGAGAAAGAGGCCATCCTGAAAGACCCAGAGGGCCGATACCTGTTGGTACGGGGCTCCCTACAGGGCTCCCCCCTAACCCTGGCAGTAGTGTATGGCCCGAACGAAGGACAAGCCCAATTCTGGTAAGAAGTAAGGGACAGGCTCAAGCTGTTGGCGGTGGGGGGGGGGATTACAATATGGTTCTAGACCCAACCAAAGACAGAAAGCGGGTAGGCCCCCAAAACCTCAGACCCGCAGATGAAGCCATGGCGCGAAACTTTCGGAGGGTGAATGAGGATCTGGTCTGGGCCTGGTGGATACAATCCCGACCACCAGAACAGATGTCCCCTCCTTTACTTACTACTCGACCATCCACAACTCGTTCTCTAGGATAGATTGCATATTTGTGGACGAGATCCTCCGTCCATATGTCGCAGCCTATAGGGTAGACCCTGTCCCTTGGTCAGACCACGACATGGCCCGAGTTACCTTAGCGGTGCGTTGGTGTAGAGAACGCAGAGGACGCTGGAAATGTAATGATGTCCTATTAAGAGACGAGGTTCACGCCCAGGATGTCTTGGAAGCTATAACAGAGTTCTTTGAGCTTAATGATAACAGGGAGGTGGACACGCACACGCTTTGGGACGCCTTCAAGGCAACCTTATGAGGAGTCCTTATAAAAATAGGAGCTCGGAAGAAAAGGGAGAGAGGCCCAGGAGAAAGCCCTGCGAGAAAAAATAGCCCGTCTCCAGTCGGGGAGCTCCCTGGATCAGGCCCTAGAGCGCGACCGGGTGGCGGCACTGGAGGACTACAGGCTCCAGCTAAAAGACCTACTCCTTTGGGGTCTCCAAATGGTCAAACAAAAATACTACGATAAAGGGGACAAAGCGGATAGGATCCTAGCCTGGAAGTTGAGGGAGGTCCAGAGAAGTAGAAGGGTGAAGGAGGTAAGGGACGCCCAAAGGTCCCTTGGCTGCGACTCTCCCCATATTAGAGAGGCCTTTTGCCAATACTTCAAGACACTCTATTCGTCAGAATATGACGGAGGTGATACCCAGATAGAAGACTTCCTGAACTCCATACAGATCCCATCCCTACCGAGGGAGATGGCAGAGTGGTTGGAGGGCCCGGTGACCGAGGATGAGGTGGACAAGGTGATTAGTGGGATGAAGGTGGGATCTTCCCCCGGGGAAGACGGCTTTACTGTTTATTTTTACAAGAGATTTTGCTCCTCCCTGGCCCCGTACCTAGTGAGAGTTTTCAACGCTGTGCTGGAGGGGGGCATCCTCCCCGAGTCCATGATGGGGGCCATAATAGCAGTTTTGCCGAAGGAAGGGAAGGATCCCGCAGAATGTTCCTCCTACCGCCCCATATCGCTGTTAAACATTGACGTTAAGATCCTGGCCAAGGTGGTGGGGAGGCGGATGGAGGGGATAATGCCGAAGCTAGTCCATGGGAACCAGGTGGGCTTCATTAGGGGAAGGCAAGGGTCAGATAATATTCGATAAACAATAGACCTGTTTCACTTTGTCCAAACATCAGAGCTCGATGCATGTGTCCTCTCCCTAGACTCGGAGAAAGCCTACGATAGGGTCGAGTGGACATATATGGAACTCCTCCTCCAAAGAATGGGCTTCGGGACTAACATTATGAGTTGGATAACTGCCCTCTATAGAGCCCCCACGGCAAGGGTTCAGGTGAATGGGAAGCTGTCCGAATCATTCCCCTTCTCCCGAGGGACAAGGCAGGGCTGCCCACTCTCCCCCCTGATATATGTTCTTACGATGGAGGCATTAGCCATAGCGATCAGAGCTCACCGGACATCAAGGGAATTAGAAGGGGTGAGGTTGAATTCAAGCTTCCCCTGTTTGCGGATGATATTTTAGCCTATCTGTTAGACCCTGGCTTCTCGCTCCCCCCCTTCCTGACCCTGGTGGCTGCGTTTGGGCGCTTCTCGGGCCTGAAAATTAACACTGCAAAATCTGTCTTGCTCCCAATGAGAACAATGGACCCAGAGCTAGACCCCCTGGACAAGTTTCATGGGATTACAGTGGGGAAGGTTGCTATACGGTACCTGGGGGTCCTTCTTACCAGAGACATATCGAAAGTGGGCACCACTAACTATGACCCATAATGGCAGAGATCACATCTGATCTGAGGAGATGGGGTAAGATGATCCTCTCATGGTATGGCCGGATGACTGCAGTAAAGATGAACATATTACCTTGGCTTCTGTACCTTTTCACAGCACTCCCAACCACCGTCCCAGCACAGACTTTTAGAGATCTAGAAAATGCGGTACGAGACTTTGTATGGCAGGGGAAAATCCCAAGGACCGGGAGGGCCACCCTGACTCTACCGAGGGAGGAGGGGGGATTTGGGTTGCCGGATTTTCACCTTTATTTCTGCGCCGCCCAACTACGCGTCCTCCTGGAGCACATGAAAGAAGGACTGGGAACGTATTGGTCATACTTAGAAGATATGGACGCCCACCCTCTAAAGGTTTGTGACCTCTTATGGGCCCTGCGCAAGACGATCCCGAAACACCTACAAACCCACCTGACCCTGGGAGTTCTCTGGGACATCTGGAAAGAGGGCCCCCGGACTGCATACCTTACCACATGGCCACCACTTCAAATTGGGTAGTAAAGGGTTCCGGCACTCCCAAAACTGGTCAGACATGGGAATGGAATGGGCTGGGCAGATGTTCAGAGAGGGCAAATTTCCTATCCTATGAGGACCTGAGGGACACTCTCGGACGAGGGTCTCTTTCTATTTTCGAATACCTCTGCCTTAAGGGCATCCTCTGAGACCAGTCATGGGGTCCAAACCTGAGGAGACAGTTAACCCCCTTCGAGAAGCTCCTCGACTCGACGACCTCGAGAAAGGGTGCGGTATCTAGTATGTATACAATTTTAAATACTTATAACCTTCAGGGTAGGAGGAGCTTCTGCACGTTCTGGAATGATCTGGCGGGAGAAGAGATCTCAGAGGACGCCTGGGCTAGAATATTCAAAATAGCATTTCATGGGAACTTATTCACCTCAGACATGGAGCATAATTTTAATATCTTGCAGGGGTGGCACAGGGACCCAGCAAAACTGTCAAAGATGTATCTGGGGGTGTCACCAAGGTGCCCGAGGGGATGCGGACAGGCTCCAGAGGCCACATGTGGTGGCACAGCCCGAAAGTACAGGCCTACTGGGGGTCAGTGAGGGGCTGGATAGCGGACGTAACAGAGGAACTTTTACCACTTAATCCCCTAAAGATGTTACTGGGTCTCCGATATCCAAGGATGTGGGAAACCATGCTGAGGGCGGGCAGAGTAGCTCTCGCTCAGAAATGGAAGAGCCCGGAAACCCCTTCAAGGAAGATTGGCTGAAAAAGGTGAAAAACATGTTTTTGATGGACAAACTGACTGCTATGGTGAACAATGATACTAGTTCATTCATCACGAACTGGTTTGGAGTGCAACAATCCTGGGGTTGGGACGTTCACTGAATCCGAGGTATAGATCCCGGCCCGAGCGGGGCGGGATTAGTCCCAAGATGCATGACAATCGACCTGGGGCCTCACGACCCGGGGAATGGCGGCGCTAAGTCAGTCGGTGACGGTCACTAATCGCATCATCTCTGAGGCACAGGATATGGAGAGAACATTAGGAGCCTCCCTAGACGAATGCACTGATCTGGACACGGGGAAGGGGGGTGGGTTTGGGCTGGGGTTGGGGTGGGGGGATAAAGGGGGAACGGGGTAAGGGTCACTCAGTTGTTTACGATTGTTTGTTTTAAAAAAATGCTAATAAAAACCAAAGTTAAAAAAGACAGAAATGTTTAAGCACTCTGGATACTAGTCGGGGAGGAAAAACAGGTGGCAAGGAAATGCAGGAATATTCATAAAAAGCTTGTGTATTGGTGGAAAGATTTGTAAAACTACTTTCTAGAGACCCAACATGTGGACCGGCCGACACGATCTCTTCAAAGTACCTAATTCCAATGTTAGGCAGTTTGACAGTGTCGAACCACACTTTGAGCTATGGTGCTTGCGGGTCAAATCGGGTTTGAAGGTGTCGAGTTGCGTTGATCCCAAGTGGCAAGTCCGCCTCAAGGGAGATTTCAGCGGGTGCACCATGTGGTTTGAGGCAGCATGGAGGGATACATGTCGAATGAATCACTATGGAGCAGTTTGACGCACAAACGTGATTTGAAATGATGAGTATTGCTTGTTCTGATCTAAGTAGCAAAGTGGTGACACAGCAGTTTCAGTCGAGCTGTGAAACAAAGTTCTGGTGGTTGGGTGCTTGGGCCGATGTGGCGGTTCAAAGTCGAGTGCACTGGAGATCGAATTAGACAGGTGATGCGGCTTTGTTGGGGTGATGCAGCATAGAGTGCCAAAGGGAGCACCTCCGTGTGCTGTTAGATCGAATGCAGCGAACACGGCTCAAAGCGGTTCGACAGTGGCTCTCAGGATGCTTTGAGACCCACTGCAGGGGATCTAGGACAAGGTGAGTGTTTATTTAAAAAAAAATGTATTCTGCATTTAGTCTCCCAAAAGGACTTTTTACACATTGGGCCTCATTACAAGTCACCCGGTATGGAAATAACGGTGGCGTTAAACCCGTTGTTTCCATACCGGGTGATCTCGAGTCCTGCAGGCGGAGGTGTCATTCCCGCCAGATCTGACCTGACGGGTTTAACACCGCCAGCGTGCAGGCGGACGTGGAAACACCGGCACCATCACAAGATGGTGCTGGTGTTTCCATGGTCCCCATTGAGTCCTGCAGGACTCAATGGGAATTTACCGAATTCCGCCACCAGAATTCCCGGGTCATCGGGGTTGTAATGCCCCGGTAATTCCGGGAATCACAGATGCCGAATGGTAAGACGAGTCTGGCGGTAACCAGAATAAAAATAAAAGAGGAGAGAAGAATAAAGAAAAATACACTTTCAAATCATATACTTAAATCATTGGAAGCATACATAACATAATTGTAAAAAAGAAAACTAAAAAAACACGAAAATCAATAAAACAATTAATATTTCAAAATGGTGTTTTGTTACATCAATCAAAATGAGCAATTGATATATCCAGTAGTATACCTTATCAAGCATATTTGTAAAGGTTATATCATGGATTTTCAATAGAAGTCTTTGAGGTGTTTTGGTGAAAAATGATGAAGATAAAATTATAAAGTTCAGTTCATTCAGTAATTTCAACAAGGCAAATGATAATGAAATGCATTTACAAGCCGATAGTCGGGGCATAAAGTCTTGGGTTGAAATCTAAGAAGGATGGTGGACACATTTTGCAAAATATTTATCTCTGTGTGAGAGAGTGGCTGGGCAAACAATTAGCACATGTTGCATGTCTTGAGTGAGACCTTCTCCACAAAGATTACATTCTCCCCTGCAGGCATGATATGATATGATAGTTTATTTATGTAGCGTCCATACACAATGTGTTCCAAAGCGCCTCAAGGCAAAGGAGGGAACAAGGGAAAATACAATGACATTCTTACAGGCCATGAACAGTAAGGATGTGAAATTAACTATCGTACTCGGCCTGAGGACATTTCAGACAGTGCAAGAGCTAAGACATAGATAAGGAAGGGAGGGGGAGAGTGGAAAGAACATGGAAACAGACAGGCATCTCATTTGCTCTAAATTCGGTTGGTCTCATTGGTCTTTGTGAGACCCAAACGGAAACACAACAATTCTTTTCGCCACAAAGGTTTGGGAAATCTTCCAATATAAGGTAACAAATAGGAGCTCGGTTTTTCACATGAAGGAACGTTTTTGATATTTTTTATATTACAGATTGAAGCACTGGTTTTTATTCAATCTGTGCGTATAAGTGCTTTTTTGACCTTTTCATTATTTCCAATAAGAGTCTGATTGGAGCATTCACATTGCATCAGTATCTTTAGAGCATCATCCTTGATATTACTTAGGAAGCTGTTTTTACGAGAACTAGTATATTGACTTATGTCTTTGTATAGTGTTAGCTCAGGAGGAGTCAAAATCAGCCTGAACAAGGTCACCTTCCAGTGTAAGCCGAGCTCATATCTTAATCTAACAATCGGTAATGATTGAGGAAGAGATAATGTTTTCTTCCATATGCGACCTTCTAAACAAACCAAATCCATGTTGCGTGAATGAGGAGTGCATTCCATTCCATATAGCAGAGCTGGAATTATGTTCCCTTTATATACTTTTACTAAGGGTACCAACGAGAAATGGAAAATGTGCCATAGAGTTTTTTTTAACAGGCACATGTATTGATGTGCTTTTCTTTCCAGCTCTGAAGTGAGATCTTGAAGTGACGGCCGTGCCCTGAGATTAAATCCTAAATACTCTACTTCTTTGACTATGGGAATAGGTTGTTGTGCCACATGCCATTGGAATTTGTTAGACTTGTGATTAGGTTTTCCAAAAATAATGATGTGTGATTGTATTGGATTTATTTTTTATTCATTATCCAGGGTATACATTTCTAATGCTGAGAGTAGATGTTTTAATCCCAGAGGGGTGTTTTCTATTAGGGCTATGCCATCTGCATAAGCGAGAAGATGGATTTTGCACTTTCCAATAGATGGAGTAGCAAAGGTGTAATTTAGCAAAAAGGGGACTAAATCTGCGAGGTATAAGTTAAATAATAATATGGCAAGGAGGCACCCTTGTCTCACTCCGTTATCGATCAGGATGTTTGAAGACAGGTTGCCCTGTAAATATAATCTAACTTTGTAGGTGGTCTGATTATCTAAAGTGATTATTATTTGCAAAAGCCCATCATGTATTTTCCAGGACTTTAATTTCTGCCATAGTTTTGATCTATTAACCAAATCAAAAGCTTTTGAAAAATCTATAAAGGCAATATAGGTGGGAAGAGATTGTTTTTCCTGACTTTGCGCTTGTACAGTGTTTAGAGAAAGGCCATTCAAAATTGTTGAGAGCCCTTTTCTAATTCCTGTTTGGCATTTCGATAAAATGCTGTGACTTGTGGCCCATTTGTGAAACTCTTGCAGAACAATGCAAGAAAAGAATTTACTATCACAATCCATGAGAGCTATCGGTCTATAGCTTGTTGGATCTTGTATATCAGCCTTTGTGTGAATTGGAATTATTATAGCTTGTTTCCAATAGTTGGCAATTAGATGTTACAATTTCTTAAAGAGTTTTGTGAGAATTATTGACCAGGTATTAGGGTCTGATTTGAGTATCTGATTAGTAAATCTGTTAGGTCCAGCAGAACGTGATTTCGAGACAGTCTTGATGAAGTTTGAAATTTCATCTTTGTTAATCTGTAATGACCAATCACTGCTGTTGTCGATATGGGATTGTTTCAAGAAATTACTAGTTACCTGTTTTTTAAAATAGGACTCCCAATCCATGGCAGAGAGAGTGTTAATATGCTGTAAGTGTTGAGATTTATTTTGATTGTTTATCAATGTCCAGAATTCTTTCGTTTCTGATGGTACAAGCGTATTGAGCAGGTTCTGTCCATCATTGATTTTTCGGTTCAAGCAGGTGAATCCTTTCAGTCTCTGCTCTTCCAGCCTAGAGACGTTTGCACACAGAGTCACCCCCAATGTGCCCTGGGCATGGTTAGGGAACAGAGCTTGCCTCTACCTTGGATCACTCCTACACCTCAATGGCTGAGGTCTTTAGAAAGATCAACTCTCCTGAAAGAGATCCAAGTACATTCTTCCTTAAATGCTGGATGGTTCAAAAGTGAATAAAGGAAGAGGTGGGAGACCACCTCTTCTATAGGCAAAAGGCAATATGGGATTGGAGGAAAGTAAGTCTGCCTAAAAGGGTCCAATCCCTTTCCTTTCAGTTGCATCATACCCAAAGTGCTCTGTAGGAGACAGGAAGGAAGGAGATGAGTAGAGAAAAGCAATATGGTGGAATCCTTCCCTAACTATGTTGAGCTCCCTCTGGCTGCATTACCCCATCCTTCTCAAGCCCAAAGCATCAAAGGCCCTTTGGTATACAACAACCTGGTGTTTAGGGTGTGCCCTCTGAAAACTGCTTAATAAGCTGTTCCTGCTGAGGGGCTGGCAAGAGGTGTTAACAGACATCACAAAGTAGCAAAGAGAACCAGCACCCATAGGCTATTGTCTTGCTGGTTGCCCTTAGAGATAGCCAGTCTAAGAAGGATACACACAGCCTGTCAGTGGCTGGCCTGGGCTCTGTGACGAATTAAAGGTATTTGTCCTTTCTCCCCAAGGGGGAGCCACTCCCTTTGAGGCTGCTCTGCAAGATCCTCCCCAAGTGTCTGGTCAAGTGGGACCTCACTGGGAGTGACTTCCCCTTAGGGGACAATGACTCCCTGGTTCAGTCACATTATCAGCCTATATGAGACTGCCTACAGGAAAGAATAATGCAACAACGTATAAGTCGCTACAGGCAATGCTGAAGCAAAACTAATAGAGAACGTTAAAGAAGACGTCTCTTTAAGAAACCCCTCGTCTCCCTAAAAACTATGGGTTTGAAGAGGGGGACCTAAGCGTGCCCATTGTTGCACCTATCCCACTCATCTCAATGGCAGAGAAACAAAAGGTGTTGATCTTCCTGGGCCCCTCCTCCCCATTTTCGATGTATCACAGGTGTGAAAAATGCTACTCACTCAGACAACCGTCCAGACCCTATCCTGATGACGGTGTAGAAGAGATACAGCTGCAATCAATGGAGCAATCTGAATGACCGTAAACTTGAAGAAAGCTGATTCTGTCACAACTGGCACCATGACATAGATGCGCTAGACATTAAGCACATAGGCATCACTGCATGAAGTTATGCAGACACTTAGATTTATTGCTGGCAGACCTGAAGAACATGCTTATGACTAAAGTTAGAGGTCTGACACATGTACACCTTTGTCACACGGAAACCGCAAGCAGCGTAAGAATATACATTAACTGCATGCTGACACTTAAACGCAACTGACATAGGCAGCCATGTAAATCAAGATGGAAGCCATAAGCACATTGGAGTGAATGGAAGGAGCAGAAAAGACTTGAGGATACAGAGAAAAGCTGACAGGCTGATCCCGCTAAAACACGCCAACCGGGCTTCCATCGCAGCCACCGTGCACAGCCTTGCCAAGGACACTGAGGGATGGACATTTTCGAGTCAGCAGAAGAGATAGGTGTGAGGCAGGCACGGTATCACAAGCAAGAACACAAACACAAAGGTACACGTTTCAACACCTTTATTAAGCTTGACTGGGGTTGGAGACTTCCTAGCTGCCCTAATTCTATAATGGGAGTAGTCTGGACCATCAAAGTAAAATAAATGGTGCAAGTCAGTCAGTCAAACAAAAGAAAAAGTCTGTGTCAGAAATGTATACTTGTCCTCATGTTTCACAATAACCAATTGTGGGAAAATGTGTGAAAATAAAGAGTGCATCAAAAGAATGTCAGAATGGCAATGAAAGTGGCTCACCACTCCCTTCACCAATTTCAGTTTACTGGGGTTGTTACAAAGTTCCTTCAAGGTGGGTAGAATGCACAGTTCAAAGATTTCCCATAAATCTGTTAGGCTTCCCTTGCCTATTTCATTGTCAGTTCAATATGCATCACAGTTCTCTTCAATGGATTCTTTCGGGCTTCCCTCACCCGAATTCACAATTCTTGAACAAACAGATATTCACAAAGTCCCTTCTTAGTTACTTTCCTTCAAACACTTAAACATGGCTGAAATACTTTCCAGCCAAACAGATGCGCTTCACGGAGCCCACGCCTACTCTGTTCCTCGTTTCGCAAAAATGTCACTTTAGCCTTTGAGGATCTCTGCACGCTCTCTTTCCCTCGTGCCCTTTCCTTCAATGGCTTTCAACACATTTTGCTTTCATTATTCACTGTTCTGTTATCTTTCAAGAAGCGTTTAACAATGTGCCTTCTCACACAGCACCGCTCCGTTACTTTGTTTCGCATCGGCTCCCTCGCCGGCTAAATACATTCAAGCTTTCAGTTCAATGTCTTTTATCCTTGTCTTGCGTGTAACACTGTAGCTTTCCACAAACGCACGTATCACAAACCCTGCTCTCTTTCTTTGAGCTCACCGTCCATGATTGCTTTTGCGTGTCCTGTTTCCAGCTCTTGCCCACCTGCCCCTCAGACACTCCCTGGCGGCCTTGCGGCCCTGGGGAGAAAACAAGCAGGTTGCTGGCGCATGGAGGAAAGGGATTAGCTGCCCCTCGGCACCCTCCTCTGAATTCTCCTGGCTTCTTGGAGACACGGCTTCCTCACCACGCTGTCTCCTGCTTCAACTTGCAGCCTGTCAGCGTCTCAGGACCCCGTTCTCTCTGGCCTGGTTCTCGGCATCTCTCTCTAAGCTATTCCTCTGTCTCGCCACCCAGCTTGCCTTCCTTTCTTGGCCCCCGTCTCGCTCTCTGTGTCTTTCTGTTTTCCACCTTTTCAGGTGTGTGTGATGTGACTGGCCTTATTAGTAGACAAGGCAAGTACATGTTACTAGAGGTAATCTCCCTAGTCTCAGTCTTCCTCCTCCGCGTCTCAGTAGTTGGGCTGATAAGGAAAGGAGCGGAGTTATGGGAGTTGTAGTATCCCACAAAGGTAGAGGGAATATGGGGTACATAACTCTCAGAAAATGAGGGATACCATGTCTCACCTTACAGTGTCTCCTCCGCACTCCCCAAGGGCCCCCTACCCAGGTGATCCTCCATCGCTTGTCCAACCCCGGGGTCGGGATCCAATAGCTATGGCACTTCCCTGGCCACCTGTATAAGGGATTCTCAGGGACTGAGTCGTGAAACACCTTTAGGTTTTTCACATACTCTTCCCTCTTGTGATATGGACTGGGCTGCTTCATACCGGAACCTCGAAAGGAAATCCACATTACCCTGGTCTTTTCCCTTTCTATGTTCCACTGTGAAGCAGTAAGGTTGCAAGTCCAGAAACCATTGCATAACCCGTGGATTTGATTCCTTGCACTGACTTATCCATACAAGTGGAGAGTGATCAGTGATTAATTTGAATTTTCTTCCCAACAGAAAGTACTTGAGATGTAGGATGGCCCATTTTTTAATTTTTCTATAACTTTATTTAACAATTAGGCAGACATGTTACAATGCACAGCAGATAGGCCATATCACATTCTTGATTTCACACAAGAGTTTGGCATTGATTGTTCGTACCCAGCAATGTAGCTCTGTTCATATTGACCTTTAAACTTAAATATTGTAGCACATCAGAGAGCTGCTTAATCTCCGCCCCTCGTCCCACTGTTTGTCCTTTGCGAGATAGTAGGAAGGGCCCCCAAATGTCTTTTGGCCTGCACCTCGGTACAACTATTGCAGTATATCCCTCCTCCCTTTCACTGACATATGTTAGCACCTTAAACCATTCTGCCCCGGAGTAGCTACTTTAGAATCCCAATACTTCAATATAATTTTTTTTGCTACTATACAGCTCAGATTGAAGAATCTGCGCACCAGCACAGAAACCTTCCCAATGTCACCCAGGAGGTACTTAAGGGGAGAGAACACAGGGGTTATCTGTACCGTCACTTCCTGACGAAACCGCATAATCAGCTGGCAGTGAAAATAGTCCACCCCTACCCTTCCGCACTTCGCACATTCATCACTGACGTTTGGGGCAAATTTGGAAATACACACTGGTGTGTAGTGTAGCTGATTCAACACCTTAAATTATATCAGACAGAACCCCACATTGAGCAAGACTTACCTCGTCAATTGACACGATCTCAGCCATTGGTCATCCCGTATTTTGATGTATAAATCCTTCTCCCACTGTCATGCCCTATTTACTGAAGTTTGCCCTGCCTGACACAGTCGGTATAACCTGGATACCAGCCTGCTGGCGTTTCCGTTAGATTCTACTGCTAGACGCTACTGCTTCCATGCCTTTATGTGTGTCTGGCTCCCGCGAGAACGACAGCCATCGATGACGAACTGCCGCCCTCAGCCTATAGTACTTCAGCATTTTAATGCGACTGTCTCCCAACTTCGCTGCAAATTCCTTTGGTATCACAAACCTTCCCTCTGGGAACAAGTCAAGTAGGACCATACACTCTTCAGCGTCCCACGACCTCTGGATATCGAGGTCATATGTTGGGGGAGTCGGGGCAATTCAACAAGCAAATTGCTCCACAATACAGAGAAGTCACACCTTGACCACGCATTCACTGCCGTACGGACTGGGTCGAAGGTACCGAAGTGCACAGTTAGCTCACCAAGAATGAGCGACTGTAGATCCATTGGTGCTGCACTGGAGGATTCCACAGCTCGGTGTATCAGCCCCGGATCCGAGGAATACCAGTGCCCAGCATATTGCGCCTGTGCTACAATGTAATATAATGTGATATAACTTGTTATATGGTTCCACTAGCCCTTGCCAGCTCAACCGGGCCATCCTCATTCCCCAAACATAGTCAATAGCCATGGATCGAAGTTTAGTAAAAAATAATCGTCCGGGCCATTTTGGAATGGTGCTAAAATAATATAATAGTTTAGGGACCACCACCATCTTAAGCAGAGATAGCCTCCCATACAGTCACATAGGCGACTGGGTCCACAATTGCAGCTTAAGAGTGAGAAAGTCGAGATAAGCCTCATGATTATCGACATACAGGGAGCGATGCCAGTGAGCGATGCCAGTGAGACACTATCACACCCAGATATTTGAAACTTTTAGGGACCCATAGGAACTCCAACAAATCAGCGGGTTCCAGCGTGTTGCCTGTTTGTGGAAACAGTTCTGACTTGGCATCCTTTATTTTATAACCGTAGTATTGTGTACGTTTACGGACCTCTTCCATTATCGGCCCCATATTCTGCTCCGGGTCTCGAATATGTAACAGAGTGCCGTCAGCATACAATGATATGATTTGAGGCGGGCCTGCTATTCTGACCCCTCTGTGACCATGTCTATCCCGCATCAGTCGCACAAGGGGCTCTATCTTTAGTGCAAACAATAATGTGGACAGGGGGCACCCCTGTCTTGTCCTACGCCCCAGCAGAAAGGCTGTTGATAGTATGCCATTGGTGCAAACCCTGGCAACAGCGTCAGCATATAGAAGCCGTACACAGCCAATAAAGTAGTCACCAAACCTAAAATGCTGCAAGACCTCAAACAGGAAGTTCCACGACACAGAATCGAAGGCCTTCTCCACGTCCAGGGAAGGGGCGACTGCCCCGGCCCATGTTTTAATCTGTGATATGATACAAAAATGCTGTTGAAGGTTAATCGTGGTAGACTGGTCTGGAACGAATCCCGACTGATCTGGATGTACCAGCATCGACATATATGGCAACAGCCGAGAGACCAGGATTTTCGCAAATATCTTTGCATCTGTATTGATCAACGACAGCGGCCCATAAGAGGCCATGTCTTGCGATGGTCTATTCGGATTCAACAACACCGTAATGATAGCCTCAGAAAGCGTTGGTGGGAGCCTGCCAGATTCCAATGATTCCTCCCACAGCTTCAGTAGTCTCTGTGCCAACACTGACCCAAGCTCTTCATACAATTTGATACCAATGCTGTTGGATCCTGGGGCTTTCCCAGATGCCAGGGACGCTATTGCATCAGCTACTTCCTCCACCATGACCAGCTGATCTAGGGCGAAATGCCCCTACTCAGGTAAACCTGGGAGAGCAATGTCCCCAATATACCCGCTGAGCTTGTCCTCCAAACACATTTCTGCATTAGCATACAAGGCCACATAAAAGTACCCATTAATTCCCACATCTGTGGTCAACATGTTCCCTGCTCGTCCCCTGATCCCAGTGATATGATGTGCCCTCTTCTTTCTCCGTATCACTCCTGCCAGGAAACATCTTGGCCTGTCAGCTTCCACATGTCTACGCACCTGGGAAGGTCGAGCTATACATCAGACCTCCTTATCCACCAGCTCCCGAAACTTCAATCAGTTCCCTTTGATCAGACCCTACAGTACCCTGTCATTAGTTGTGCCGTACTCATTCTCAAGTTGTCTCAGACGGTTCCATGTCATTTCATCGCGGGATGTTTTTTCGCAGGGTTTTTTACCGCATTTGTTTTTTGGGGAAAATACCCATCTAATTTTTTTTTGATGGGGGGGGCCCTACAATCCCCCCATTTTCTTAAAAATTAGATCATTTTTTTCAGAAAAAAATGTGCGGTAAAAAACCCTGCAAAAAAACATCCCGCAACGAAATTACGTGGTACCATCTCAGACTTATTTCAACCTCATGCAATTTGTGCCAGACCTCCCTTAATACCCCAGTAGTCACAGACTTCATTTCCCCCCACAACCAAAACTTAAACACATCCCACACTGTGGCATAATGGAGCACAAACCCCTCATTCCTCTCGAAAAAACCCTCAATTTTGTCCTCTAATAAGAGCCACAGACCATCATCCAACATTATTGAAGGAGCCATCCTCTACAATGGTCGAGGAGCAATAGGACCCTCCCACGTCACTAATATCTCAACTGGTGAATGATCGGATGAATTACACAATTGCGCACCCGTGTCAGCCATGCAGCTGACATTAACCAATAGTATATCCTGGACTGCGCGTCATGAACCAGCGAGTAGTAAGTATATTCGGCCACCACCCGGATTACGGTCCCTCCAGACGTCCACTAGTTCCATCTGGGACATAAGCTGGGTGATCATGCGCACCGCTCCGGACAGACTTTGCTGAGTGGTTCTGGACCGGTTCAGTACGCATTTCAGAACTGTATTAAAGTCTCCTCCCATATTATCGGGGTGGTTATCCCCTTCATGAGTCAAGGTCATCTATATTTGGGCCATATGTATTCACCAATACCACCTTTATACCGAGGAGCTTCCCCAGACTATCACATAGCGCCCGTGAAGGTCAATGCTCCTAGCTTGTGACAAATATTCTGTGTAATATCGCTGATTAACCCACCTCAGTGCAAATCCCCTGTTTTATGGCCCTTGGACATGCGTTTCCTGTAGCATTACTACTCTAGGTCGATGTCGGTCTAAATATGAAAGGATCTTCCTCGCCTTGGTGGGTTATTAAGGCCACAGACATTCCAGGTCAGTAGTTTCACATCCTCACCTGAAACTTCCCAAAGAGCTAATAACATACACATGCCATCTCCAACAATATTTGCGGGCCATTCCACTTTTGTGCTCGCCTAGCAACACGCCGGCCAACCTTTTAAACATAACTTTCCCCCTCCATCTCCCCCCCCGTGTATCAGATTTTCACCACCCTGTACTCATGCCATCCCTTCCTACCCTCGTCATATGCCACAACGTGACGACGTCCATCCTTCCCTCCCTCATCATCTCCCCCAACCTGATGATGTGTCCCCATAACAATAATGGAAATCTCCTGGGGTGTGTTGTGAACAGCAAAAACATATGTGGCCATGCACCTGGCTTCGCTTAGACATCAGTTCTGTGTGCCATTACATTGATGCGCTATACAGAAAAACTCAACCGTAAAAGATTTCCAGCTCAATCTCCCAGATCATCCAGTCCACCACCTTCTTCTGGACCAGGGCTACGGTTGTTGCTACACTCTCCTGTGGTGAGAGTGTGATTGATGCCTCCACATAGGCGATGGCGTCAGACGGATTTTCAAAAAAGGGTGCACGAACTTCGTGTTGTATTCGCAGCTTGGCTGGAAACATAAGGGCATATGGGACATGTCTTGCCCTGAGCAGTCTTTTCACCGGGTCATACGATCTGCTGCACTTGGACCCCACGGCGGCAAAGTCTGGATAAATATGGACATTGTTGGCTTCATAGCGAAGTGTGCCCTGCTCCCTGGATAGTTTCAGGATGAGGTCTCTATACCTATAATTCAGCAATTTTGTGACAATTCTGCGCAGAAGGGCCCCCGGCTTAGGCATCGGAGCAAGAGCGCAATGTGCACATTCAATCAGAAAATGCGGAGAATCTTTGCTGCTCCAAACAAGATCTTTAGTAGATTTTCTAGGAATGGGTTCATAGGCCCATTGATTGGTGCCTCAGTCACTCCGACTATGCACACATTATTACGCCACAAACGCGACTCAAGGTCATCACATTTGCCCCGGATCTTTGTCAATTCCGACTGTAAGTTCGCTATAGCACGATCATGCTGAACTACCTTATCTTCCACCTTGCCGATCCTGGTTTCAGCCTCAGTGATACGGCCACTTTCCTTTTCCAATTTGGATTTTAGTGAACCTATAGTCGCCATGATGTCGTCCAGTTTGACATTGACAGATATTAAGACATTCTGCATAGCCGCCATCAGCTGTTCCTCACGGGTGTCAACCGGAATCAAGCCTGGGCCATCACTATGCCCCGGGTCCTCGGATCTAAGGGTCCTCGCTGGGTTGTTGGTAAAAGAATCCATGGGGCCCGTTTCTTCCCCGTGGCCTTTGTCATGATATTTCCCGGCATTGGTGCCTCCCTTGTATTGTCCCTGGATCATCAGCCAGAGGTTGTGCCCAGCTCAATCCCCAAGCCACCTCTGTGATCCGGTTATATCTCAAAGGAATCAAGAGCTACGTACCCCCTCTCAGTTGAATTTAGTTATCAACAAACAATCAGCGCTTCAGGGCCAGATCTACAGAAACACGCCGCGCTCCCAGCACTCCAGCACTGTATCCCGTGGACGGAGCTATTCAGTGGTTTTGCACTATTCAACTAGCCTCCAGCCGCCTTGACCGGACACAGTTCATGGGCCTAGAGGCCAATCCCTCAGACGTCTCAGGAGTGAGGAGTCCAGAGAACCAAGCAGAGTCCTATCCAAAGAGTCAATGATATTAATCCAGTAGGGCCACTAGCACCTGTACGTCACGCACTCCACTCGCTAGTGCCAACCCTGTTGGATAGTGTTGTCAGGCGCTGCAGCTTTCATATGTTGTAAATTAGCATGGGAACCCACCTACTATTCTTGCTCTCACAGATCACGGTCCCATGCTTGTCTAGCAAAACGACTCCAGCGGCCGGTCCCAGGCCAGACCATACCAGTATAACTGCAACAGAGATGCCTGAAGTCTGAGACCACCCAGTGGGAGATTGTATGCACTTCTACGTCGGATCCTATACTATTGCCAGGAAATATATCCCTGGGGCGCCTCACCCCACTCACCTCCACCAACAGGCCCAGTCATTCTGGAGGCCCAGACCAACAAGCTCACACCACCCATTAACATACTCAAATCTCTTGTGCTGTTGTATCTCCTGAGCCTGGAGTGTATCCAGGGCACCGAATCACTGCAGCGGTATTGCGCTACAGTAATATTGGCGGCAGGTCGCCAGATGATGTCAGGGAGCGATGCACAGGCTACAAGGATGACATGCGCCGCCAGTACTACCACATTGGCCTGTGTCGCTATCCCGGCCCACCGGCGCAGAGAGCCTGCACCCGTAAACAGCCTCCCTCAGATGGTAGGACAGATCAGACTGCCCGCAGCTGTCCGACTCACCGGTGTGGAGCCCCCCGGCTGTGCACGTCCCTCTCGCGTCTTCCTCAATGCATAACTCCCCAGCTGTCTTGGGACAGCGCCACTGCAAGAGCAGTTCAGCACGGGCTGCAGGGTCTTCCAGCCCCACCCTAAGTCAAGCCAACACTGCGGCGAGCTAAATTAGCTGCCACTCCAAGTCCTGCAGAGACGTCTGCTGGGCCGAGCCTCCCTTCCACAACGCCTGCCCCTCTCGGCGGCTCCGAGCTCCACTTCTGTATGTCAGATCAGGAATATATTCGGTCAGCGGTTGCTTCGAACCTTCCGCTGCTTCAGTATCCTCATTGAGCATGAGAAGCAGGCTCACAGAAGGATAATAATTAATTCAGGATTATGCCGGGTCTGGATCTCTCAGTCAAGCCGCCATTTCTCTTGCTGCTCAACAGCGCCCCCTCAAGATCGCCCATTTTATAGCGAGAGCTTCTAACTCCAAAACTGATACTTTCCCTAGGAAAGAGTTTTCTACTGTCAAATAGTATAGGGTGTTCTAAGTCGTCATGAATCTGTGATAAGACGGCACCTACTCCCATTAGGGAAGCATCAGTTTGAAGAATGAAATCTTTGGAAAAGTCTGCTACTTTTAAAATGGGATTTTGGCATAGGGTTTGCTTTAAGTTGCTATAACAAACTTCATCCTCATCTTTCTACTGGAGTCTTTGTGGTTCTGCATTTCTAAGCTTATCAGTTAGTCTGGTGGTTTTATCAGAAACGTTTGTGAAGAAACTACGATAGTACCCTATCAATCCCAAGAAGGCTTTTAGATCTCTTTTGGTTTTAGGGTTTGGTGCTTCAAGGAATGGTCTTACTTTTTACCATTTGAGATTGTACACTACCGCTCCCTACGAAGAAGCCTAGGTGTTTTACGGCTGACTGGGCCAATTTACAATTTTTTGGGATGGCTGTGAGCCCAGCTTTACGCAGAACACTTATGATGGTATATAGGTAATGGAGATTTTCTTCCCATGTTGTGCTATATACTACAATGCCATCAATGTATTCCCCGCTAAAACTAGAATAAGGGTGACAAATTATATCCATTAATCTTTGGAACGTTGCAGGGTCCCCATGGAGTCCAAAGGGCAAGACTTTAAATTGAAGCAGTCATGTTGGAGTTGAAAAAGCCGTTTAGTCTTTGTCAGGCCTATGTAGCAGGATCTGTCAGTTCTCTTTCGTAAGGTCTAGGCTCGACAAATAGACTGCATCTCCCAATTTGTCTGTTAAGTCGTCAATACGGGGCATGGGATAGTCATCAAAGGAGGAAATGGAATGTACACTTCTGAAGTCCATGCAGAATCTCCAGCTCAGATCAGGTTTGTCACCAATACTATGGGAGAGGACCAGGGACTGGAAGAGGGTTCAATGATGTTAGCTTTTAACATATTTTCCACCTCTTCGATGACCGTCTTTTTGCAGGCTTCTGGTAGTCGGTATGTTTTTAAATGCACCACATTACCTACAGGAGTACGTATGTAATGGTAGGTTCCTTTCACTAAAGACACTAAAGACATCAGGAAACTGTACAATAAGATTGGTTAGATCTTCCTTTTGTTCTTCACAAAACATTTATTTAACGTACTGTGGGAAGAGACACATACATGTACACATTCCTTGCATTTCACAAAATCACATGACTCAGAACACATTACGAGTGAACAGATAGAAGGAAGAAAACACCAGTGCCAGCTCTTGCGTACCGGAGCACGAACACATCACATCAAGAGGCCGATCCAACAGAAGCAACAGCCCGTTCCACTCCTGTTAGGCAGAACTACATGCAATACCCTTTGGGAACACTACACACAATTAAGACTAAAAGTGTAAGCACAATTTCACCTTTGGTACAAGCCTGTACTACACAGTTATGTGGTAGCAGTGGCTGAGCAGCCAGACTTATCTCAAGAGCAATGTGAGCAGACACAGATGTTACACAAAGGACTTGCAATCACAGTACTTCAATCAAACACTATTCAAGGTTTCTTGGTAAAAGAATATACATTTATTTACACAGTCAGTTGGAAAACATTCCACTAGCAAGAAAGCAGCTCAATATCACACACTAATATACTACAGTACACAAACAATACGTTTCTGAACAAGTTAAACTCCCCTGAAGTGGGAGCAAAATGGCACGTCAGTTACTTTCAAAAGGGGTAGAAAGACAAGGTTAAAAGAAGTGTTAAATCACAATTACTTTCATAGGCAGGGCAAATAGTTTCAGTTCACTAAAACCAGCAATTCAATTCAATAGGCCTGGGCCAAAGTCAATGGTTCAGAGTCTTGGATAGGATAGCACAGAACATAGCCCCAAAGTTGGGAAAGTTTCACAAACTTTCATTGCGGCAGAAACAAGTTCCACGCCGTGTTTGCACAGTACCTTAGGTATGAAGAAAAGCTGTAGCTGAGGCAGTTGTTCCTGGAAGTTCCTGCAGATCTCGCTGTTCCTGAGCTTCAGTCATGGGGACAAGAAGGAAGATGTCGGGAGGTTCCTGCACTGCCCAGCGAAGAGGCCACAAGCTTGGCTAAGCGTCGGTTTAAGGTGTGAGTGCCTTAAAGCCCACAGACTGGTATCCTTCTCACTGGCTATCCCACCAGCTCAAGGGAAGAAGTCGTCCTTGAAGGAGATTCTCTGTCGATGGAGTTTCAGGCAATTTGGACCTGCAGCAGGGCTTCACCGGGCAAACCAACGGTCCAGGAGTTGCAGCAGTTGTCTTCCTTCAGCTCGTCTTCGGTTCTTTCATTCCAGTGGTCAACTCTGCCTTCCAGTCCTGGAACTCGCCTTTTAAACAGTTTTCTCCCATTCATCCCAGCCTAGCTGCCACTCACTCAGCAGGGTGGCTGTCCTTGCCGGACAGTCAGCCAGCCAATCACACCAGTTGATCGGAGTCTATTTTACAGAGGGGTCATGGGCGCCAAACTGAAAAACATTGCGGTCAGGAAAAATCATGGTAGTTTGTTCTAAAACCACTGCCACCAGCCATTTCAAGAGGAAAGGGTAGCATTTGACTGTTACATGAGTGTTTAGACACAGGGGATGCTAAACAACCCCTCCAGCACTCTATAGGAAGATAGTGTGTGCTGGGTCTATGAATTTTAAAGGACTAGTAAAGTCAATTTAACTTCACATGCTCTGGGAGACATTAGTTAGTCCCAGAGAAGGTATTTAAACCTTGGGGAGTCTGAAAGACACCCTTGTGCCACTGCACTGAAGGTGCTGTGTGACACACAAGAAAACAGATGATGCCTATGGAGTTTGTCTAAAAACTCCATATCCAAAGAACACAAAAGTAAAACACACATCAAAAATACATGAAAGTGTGGGAAAAAAGGCTCACACTCTTTCCAGGTAAAAATTTAAATCCTAGAAATCCAGCAAAGTTGCTGGGGGTCTCAAAAGGTAAGGGAAATGAGCACATGCTTGAGAATTCTCCCTAACAACTCCCTAGGAGCAACATGCACTGTCAGATATATTACAGTAAGGCAAAATGTCTCATCTGTGGGGGCTTACCCCGAATCACTAGGCAGCTGTCCGAAAAAAGTAGATGAAAGGTCTCCACACAGGCAAGTATTTGGCGTATCTCCCCTCAGAAATTGCAGTAATTTTGGCTGCCACTATAATGTCCCAAATTTTAACCCACCACATTTGGACCAGGGGGCCCTCCACGGTTTTCCTGTTGCGTTCAATAGTCAGTTTGGCTGCCAAAAGAAGGTGCCCAACTAGTGTGCCCAGCGGACCCGACAGAGGAAATAGCCTGTCACGTGTTTCCCCCAGCAACACCTAAGAGGGATTCTTAGGAAGAGACAGAACAGTAATCTCCTTAATTTTGATAGCATCTCCTTCCAAAAGAGCGCTACCTTTGCATGCATCCACACCATATGTAAGAGTAAACCCACCTCCATATAACCCCACCAACAACTCGAGGAGTAGTCTAATGACATACGATTAAGCGTTTCTGGCGTAAGGTTCCACCTAAGGCAGGTAGTGCTCGACAAACACGCAGTAAGTGGGGTATAAGGTTCATCTTCACTAGCAATCCTCTCAAACCACGAAATGTATTGTCCATTCCATCTACTTAGGTCATCAGATATTGTTTGGAAAATCTGAGGGAGATTGCAACGATACACTTCCGAGACCCTGCAAGGTATGTGGACACCCACATAGGGGATCGATTTCCGGGACATTCCCTGTATAGGTGCCAGGGCCTCAACTGCTGATCTGTCCTGGGCCCCCAACAAAATATCTAGTCCATGCGATTTCTCAAAGTTAATTTTGAACCCTGAAATCAGGCCAAAGCTCTCCAGTTCCTCCAGCAGATGAGCCAGGGAGGTATGGGGGTTGCAAAGAGTAAGTAAAATGTCATCAGCATAAAGGGAAACCTTATAACTGGTCCCATCCACCTCTATCCCCTCAATGCCCGCGTTTGCTCTAATACGGCAAGCCAAAGGTCCCATGCTTAGTGCAAACATTAGAGGGGACAAAGGGCATCCCTGCCTAGTGTCCCTGGTAATTGGCACCCCGACCGATAAGCGCCCATTAACCCGCAGAGGGGTTGATTGGTTTTGATAAATGGCCATCACCCACTTCATGTATCCAGGACAGAACCCGAACTCTGTTAAGATAACCCCAGCATACCCTGTCAACTGCCTTGTGCACGTCTAATGCGACAATGCCCACCTTGACCCCTGATCTCTCCCCTACCTCCAGCAGGTCCTGAACCTGCCTCACGTTGTCATGGGTAGTGCTATCCACAATAAACCCCGTTTGATCCCCGGCTATAATTCTGGGGAGGACCTCCATCATCAAGTTTTCCTAAGCTTAGCAACCATGAGACGGTTGGCCCGATTCTTGTTTGTATAATGAAACTGTTTGGTTTTTAACATAGCCTGAGCAGGCCTATCAGCCGGATGTTCCTCCAATTTATTTCGTGCCAGCCTCATGCTCGCAGATCACGGCACGATCCTGTACTCTCATGCGCCTGCTCAGCCTACTCCACTTCCCTTTCCTGCCACACTCGTACTAACTGTCTCACCCCATTGTATGCTGCCGACTTACTAATAAATGTTCCCCGTACCACTGCTTTCATTGCATCCCACACTATACCCAGAGAAGGGCCAGAATTCCTATTCTCCCAAAAATAGTTGGTGATTATCTCACCTAGTTCCCAGCACATAACCAGATCCCACAATACTGGGTCATGCAACCTCCAATGGTGCTGTTGCCTCTCCGGTCTACCTACGATGGACATAGTAACCAGCACTGGTGCATGGTCAGACAGTGTTCTGGTGTCAATGTCTACTCCTCAGACGCAGGGAAATAGAGCGCTAGGAATCAGTAGTAGATCCAACCTAGAGAAACCCCTGTGAACGTGTTAGTAAAAATCCCTCTCCCCCTCGTGTGCCAGCCTCCAGACATCCACCATCCACCATCCCCAATTCCCGGAGCAGAGTCCCGAAGGCCACAGCATTCTCATGGTCCAGCTTGGTAGCAGTCAAAGTTTTATCCAATCGCCCACTATCAAGATCTGTCCCTCTGCAAAAGGAAACACCTGGGATAGAAACTGCTCTAGGAACCAGTCCTGCGCAATGTTCGGGGCATACAGAGAAACCAGAGTGAAGGGACGTTCCCACAGCAAGCACTGCACACATATAAACCTCCCCTGGGGATCCCCCAACACCTGCACTCTGGACACTAGGACATGCTCCCCAATCAATATCGCTACTTCTCTCTTTTTCTCACCCTCGATGCAAAGAACTGTCGTGGGAATGCCCTGGCTCGCAGCCTCTTTTCGTCCTGAGCAAGCAGGTGCATTTCTTGTAGGAACCCTATAGATAAAGACATTTCCCCCAGTTTGCACATGACCGATTTCCTCTTCATTGGAGAGTTTAACTCCTGTACATTCCATGTTCCAATAACCATCAGGCCCCCCCGTCCCCTCGGTCGGCAGTCATCTCACCCATGAGATGTTGTGTCCCCAAGCCATATCCATCCTGCGGACCAATTCCCTTCATCCGCATACTTATACATACGTTCTGAATTCCCTACCACAGTAGACTTTTCAAATGTAAACACCCACTCACCTCTCCAATCCCCCCAAACAACTAACTGTGCTCAAACAGGAGCAATAATTGGACACCTCCCAATCAGACAGGGAAAACAATTTGGAAGGCAGCTTAACAACCTGCACATGTACCCCCCTCCCTAACCCTGCTCCTTGCTGCCAATACTAGAACATGGTTTCTTCCCAAACTCGGGGCTCCAGAACCCCTTCATGTTACAACCCACTGACTCCCACCCTGACCGTGCATCAGAATGCCCACAGGCCTACAGAACCCCTCACGTTTTCCTGGCTGGGCCCTTCAGCTTTTTCGCCAACCCCATCTTCATCCACTTCTGCGTCCCGAGCAGGAAATGACAGGACCCGATCCCGGGTCCTCACCCACATCCTCCTGTGCAACCCCTCCCCAAGATTCATCAAACTCTCAGCCTCTTTCATCGACCGAATAATCCACTGCCTGTCCTGGTACACAAAGTGTAGCATGGTGGTGAACCCTGTTCAGTTGGATTTCTAAACTCTGACCTGGTGGGCAGACGTTTAGGAGGCCATCCTCAGTTTAGTGAAAAAGGGGAACCACCTGGACAAGCCAGACCAATCTAGCTAGCTTGGCAGAAGGTCAAAACTAAGTCTCAGGAGGGGTGAGAGTGATTGGAAGCCCACAATAAGCACACACAGTAACGAACCACAAACTGCTCTTAGACAAGTGCATATGAAAAATATCTATACATTTATGGTCGGCCGGACCAATAGACACAAGTAACTTTAGTTATGGAAAAACTGTTATCACACAAAATCGGTATACTATACAATATATACATACACTACATTTCCTAATGCAATTCATTGATAAAATACAGCCACAAGCTGTAAAGAGAGGGTTGAGTTAACACAATAGCATTAGGCAATTCTTCGGAGCTGTTCCTTAACTTTCGAGTCCAACCCTAAGAGGAAGGGAGCCTTGTGCTCAACAGTACAGTTGTGCGTAAAAACACACGATCACGCAGGTAAGGCAAAAAGAAGGTCTTCTTGGGAGGGCTGTACCAAGTCAGAAAGGGGGTTGAGGCGAAGACAAATTGGTTCCCACTATTCGAGTAGTGTTCAGCAGCTTTGCTGGATTTGAATGGTTTATTTTTTTCTCCTGCTAAGAGTGAGACCCTTTTTTCTTAGACAGATTGCTAGTGTGTATTTTAGGCTATCTTGTTTGCTTCTGGTCTATGGGGTTTTTCTCACCCTCATAGGAATCATCTTTTTAACATGTGTGGTACACAGCACCCGCCGTTCCATACCACAGGGGTGTCGTAGCGACGTCCAAACGCCATACCCTGAGACCGACTACTGTCTGCCAGGGCATGTAAAGTCCCCATTGACTTTACTAGTCAATTCTTATGAACTAAACCAGTACAACCCATCTTACTATGGAAGTACTGGAAAGGGTTAATAGTTTTTCCCTAGTGTTCTTTTTCGAGGGGGTACCGTACAGTCCCTCTCTCAAAAGTTTCTGGCTGGTGGCAGTGGTTACTACCGTAAATATTCGACCACAAATATTTCCCATTGTTCGAGGCTACCACTTTTACTGACAGCCTCTAACATAATGCCGGTTTATTTTAATATTAACTTTTCTCCGGTAGGTTTTTATTGCCAGAACTTTAATAATATTTCTTTCTCGTGTCTTTCTCTATAATCCTAACCCAGGTCGGGGATCCTGTGTTCGTCCTTTTGGCGGGCTTCTGCACAGAAGCCCTCCTCTCGGCGCCACTTAGTCTGGGGTAGACAGGATGTGTGTGAGGGGGAATAGGCACTCTGGACAGGGTTGCCTACGCAACCCAAGTCGCACTCTGCCCTGATAGGCTGGGGAGGTTCTCCTGCCAGGAGAGCCACCCCACTGTGTGAGTGACAGCTAGGCTGTATGAATGGGGGTCTTGCTGCATAAAAGCAGGGTCCTGAGGACTGGTGGACAGGACGTCGCCACTGGAACTAAGAAACCGAAGAGGAGAGAAGCTGAAGACATCTACAACGACTGAACCACCAGTGAAGCCCTGCTGCAGATCCTCACCACTTTTCTCCAACGACTTGAGAAGATCTTCCCCTGAAAGAGTCTTCTTCTCTTGAGCTGGTGGGGCCAATCAGTTTGCCAATCGCCTTCCCAGACCTGCCTTGGTCAAATCGCCAGTGCAAAGCACTGGGAGACCGGATAGCCAGGCACCCATCCACACGGACCGTGATTTAAAGGAGCGTACCCTTTATTCGTTTGGCAGCACCGCGGCTGGTTTCATCCCTGGGCAGTGCAGTAACTCGAACCTTCCTCCACGACGAGAGCCTCTCTTCCTCTGCTGGATCTCCCGAACTGCAGGAACTGCCAGGAACTACCGCCACCGCAGGAGTCTCTTCTACTTTAAAGGTACATTGTTCCGCCAGGCCTCCTGTTTCGTTGGGTATCGCTAAAGTTGTTTTAAATCCTTTACTTACCTACTGGGTTGGCCGCCCCTATCATCTAACATTGTCTTTCACCTTCTGCAACCGCCTTTTCGAATCGGTAAGCAAAGACTTGACTGCAGCTACTAGAACATTTTGATCCTGGGCACATTTCCTTGAACCATTGACACTGGAACAGGCCTATTGACTCTGGCTAAATATGTTACAACTGCCTTCTCTAGATTGCTTCTCACCTAGAAATGTGTTGGTGCACCTAACTCTTATAACCACCTTTTCCTTCCCTCTTTTTAAACTTGTGAAGTGCCATTTTGCTCGGTTTTCACCTCAGTATTGCATATGCTAAAGTACTGCCTTGCCTAACTTGTTCACAATTTACTTGGGAAGTATTGCTGGTGTGTTCAAGAGTCTAAACCTGTATAACTTGTCCTTTCCCTCCCTTTTGGGAAATTGATAGAGTACCATTTCTGCTTGGTTTTCACTGTGCCGTTTTGCTCAGTTTTCACTCTTGCTCAAACTTGTCTACAATTTACATAGGGAGTTGTGTATACTTTTCTAGACTGATTTAACTTGCTTTGATAATAGTGATTTGTGTGTGAACATCAGAGTGTATAAAATAAATATATATATTCTTTTTGATACAAAGCTTTGGTCAGTGTTTCCTTGTTCCATAGTACCGTAGTCCTAATGTGTAAACCCTGAATACTGCTCATCTCCCTCTTGAGATAAGTCTGACTGCTTAGCCACAGCTACCAACTAAATATTTGTGGTACAGACTGATACCAAAGGGGATTTATTGCATATACCTGTAGTCTTAATCGTCTGTAGTGCTCCCTAAGGGAACTGCACAGGATTCTGCCTAACACTCACCGACCCTCGGCACAGTCTGGACCGAACTTTGCCAGTTTAGATAAGGTCACTAGTAGGGTCGAGTCCTGCAGTTTCGCGATGATCTGGCTCTCAGCGGCTGCAGGGGAGACCGACTGTCCATGACGGGACAGTTGCCTTTTCTCAGCTTCCGAAGGATGTATGAACAAAATTCTGGTGCAGCAGGCTTCAGGGCACAGAAGAGCAGAACGGCAAATGATCTACAGCAACCGTCACCAACAGATAGTGACGAGGAATCACAGATGCGGGCAGTGTTACACACTCTTCTATTTCAGGACTCAGAGAAGCTAAGCCTGCAAAATTTGGCGGGGGAATGCACAGGACCACAAACAAGCAATGTCCCAGGTCTCGGATTTGCACTCGAGACAGCAGCGGTTCTGCGGGATAACCTGAGGTAGAGTTGGACAGTTCACTGGATGGCCCAGGAACACTTCCGAAGGTGCTCGTTCGGTGGGTATGCCGGGGCCGCTGAGAGTAGTTTTTCCCACTACTCCAAAGGGGTGAAGCACCTTGGCAAGCCTTCTGTATCAAAGAAGAAAGCAGGGGTCTGACAGGACAGCAGAGGGCGAAGGGTGCCAAAACCTTCCAAAGCGTCTCCGGATGGTTTCACGAGTCCGTTTTTTCATGCAGGAGGCTTGGCTCATTCTGTAGTTCGGTGAGAACACAGGTGATCGACCTGGAATGGATTCAGAGCCCCTTCTCTTATCCAAGATTAATTTTGTGCCAAAATCGAGGACTTCCAATCAAAGATCTGCTCTTCTGTGAGCATCCCAGGCGTGGACCAATCACGGTCCACAGTGATCTCAGTCATTCATGCACTCCAGACATCCTGGCACCAGTAGTGTGGATTGGGACCAGACAATCCCAGCCCGCTTCCTGGGCACACACAAACTTGACAGGCAGAGGCCTGCCAAAGAGATTGGTTTTTCGCAGGAGGCTGCATGCCCAAATAAGAAAAACCCAGGTTACTCGACATGGGTGAAGGCAAGGGACAAAATGGCCATGGGACAGAACAAAAGACTTTGTGGCTCTGCCATTTTTGGACCTGGCCACAGTCTTGAACCAAACGCGGTTAACGCAGTGCAATTCAGTAAAAAGAAGTAAACCATTATAAAAAGTAACTGCTGCCACCAGTTTGTCCCAGGCACACTCGTACAATCACCAAGACATCCTTTGAGGGTGTTTAGGGCCATAAAACAAAAAGGGACCCCAGTTCATGGTAGTGGAAGGTACATTGTGCACTGTTAAACACTTACCAAGAAATGGCAACACAGTCAAAGACCAAGGGAAACAAAGAGGGTAATTCATAGAATTTCGCATAAAAGTGTCGCAAGCGGCTGGCGCAGAGTGTCCGCGTGCGATTGTCTGCGCAAGGCACGTGCGCTAAAACCGATTTCCGCGCACAGCGTATTCATGGATTTTAGGCTCCCAAACCAGCCGTGGCGCAGAGAATC
Organism: Ambystoma mexicanum; assembly: GCF_040938575.1. NCBI lineage: Eukaryota > Metazoa > Chordata > Amphibia > Caudata > Ambystomatidae > Ambystoma > Ambystoma mexicanum. The sequence continues at coordinate 1,334,285,029 of NC_090922.1, read as the reverse complement.
GCAGCGACCCTGCAGCAGCGCCAGTAACGCCCCCAAGAACGCCCTCGCGCAAGGAAAAGCCGTCAAAATCGCTAAATCATCGCAAAGGGCTGCGCTAACCCTGGACCAGTTCACCGGGCTGGCAAACAGCAAACGCCAAGCGGGGAACGTGTATTTCAGGGGTGCGCGGGAAGTTCCACACGCGATTGTCCCAGTGCGAGCAGGGTACGTGTATTCCATGGGTGCGCGGGAAGTTCCACACGCGATTTCAGCAGGGTACGTGTATTTTAGGGGTGCGCAGGAAGTTCCACACGCGATTTCAGCAGGGTACGTGTATTCCAGGGGTGCGCGGGAAGTTCCACACGCGATTCCAGCAGGGTACGTGTATTCCAGGGGTGCGCGGGAAGTTCCACACGCGATTTCAGCAGGGTACGTGTATTTCAGGGGTGCGCGGGAAGTTCCACACGCGATTGGGCCAGTGCGAGCAGGGTACGTGTATTCCATGGGTGCGCGGGAAGTTCCACACGCGATTTCATCAGGGTACGTGTATTTCAGGGGTGCGCGGGAAGTTCCACACGCGATTGTCCCAGTGCGAGCAGGGTACGTGTATTTCAGGGGTGCGCGGGAAGTTCCACACGCGATTGGCCCCGTGCAAGCAGGGTACGTGTATTTCAGGGGTGCGCGGGAAGTTCCACACGCGATTGGCCCCGTGCAAGCAGGGTACGTGTATTTCAGGGGTGCGCGGGAAGTTCCACACGCGATTGGCCCCGTGCAAGCAGGTGTATTTCAGGGGTGCGCGGGAAGTTCCACACGCGATTTCATCAGGGTACGTGTATTTCAGGGGTGCGCGGGAAGTTCCACACGCGATTGTCCCAGTGCGAGCAGGGTATGTGTATTCCATGGGTGCGGGAAGTTCCACACACGATTTCAGCAGGGTACGTGTATTTCAGTGGTGCGCGGGAAGTTCCACACGCGATTTCAGCAGGGTACGTGTATTCCAGGGGTGCGCGGGAAGTTCCACACGCGATTCCAGCAGGGTACGTGTATTCCAGGGGTGCGCGGGAAGTTCCACACGCGATTTCAGCAGGGTACGTGTATTTCAGGGGTGCGCGGGAAGTTCCACACGCGATTGGGCCAGTGCGAGCAGGGTACGTGTATTCCATGGGTGTGCGGGAAGTTCCACACGCGATTTCATCAGGGTACGTGTATTTCAGGGGTGCGCAGGAAGTTCCACACGCGATTGTCCCAGTGCGAACAGGGTACGTGTATTCCATGGGTGCGCGGGAAGTTCCACACGTGATTTCAGCAGGGTACGTGTATTTCAGGGGTGCGCGGGAAGTTCCACACGCGATTTCAGCAGGGTACGTGTATTCCAGGGGTGCGCGGGAAGTTCCACACGCGATTCCAGCAGGGTACGTGTATTCCAGGGGTGCGCGGGAAGTTCCACACGCGATTTCAGCAGGGTACGTGTATTTCAGGGGTGCGCGGGAAGTACCACACGCGATTGGGCCAGTGCGAGCAGGGTACGTGTATTCCATGGGTGCGCGGGAAGTCCCACACGCGATTTCATCAGGGTACGTGTATTTCAGGGGTGCGCGGGAAGTTCCACACGCGATTGTCCCAGTGCGAGCAGGGTACGTGTATTTCAGGGGTGCGCGGGAAGTTCCACACGCGATTGGCCCCGTGCAAGCAGGGTACGTGTATTTCAGGGGTGCGCGGGAAGTTCCACACGCGATTGGCCCCGTGCAAGCATGGTACGTGTATTTCAGGGGTGCGCGGGAAGTTCCACACGCGATTGGCCCAGTGCGAGCAGGGTACGTGTATTCCATGGGTGCGCGGGAAGTTCCACACGCGATTTCAGCAGGGTACGTGTATTCCAGGGGTGCGCGGGAAGTTCCACACGCGATTTCAGCAGGGTACGTGTATTCCAGGGGTGCGCGGGAAGTTCCACACGCGATTTCAGCAGGGTACGTGTATTTCAAGGGTGCGCGGGAAGTTCCACACGCGTTTTCAGCAGGGTATGTGTATTTCCGGGGTTCTGGGGAGTACTACACGTGAATTGGCCGTGTGGGTCCTTCCAGGTGTACGCTCCACAACCTCCACGGCCCCTGCAGGCAGCCCACACCACGGGGGACTACCCTGCACTCCTGCTCATGTCCCGCAGGCAGCCCATCCACCATGGGCATGCCCCCCAGCCAACCCACATGTCACCTTGCACTACTGATCAACAATGCATGTCACCCACCACCCCCACCCCCCAGCAGTGCACGGGCACCCTCCACCAGGCCCCCACCCATGTCTCCCACCACCCCCACCCCCCAGCCACCAGGGGCACCCTAAACCAGGCCCCCACCCATGTCTCCCACCACCCCACCCCCCAGCCACCAGGGGCAGCCCCCACCAGGCCCCCACTCATGTCTCCCACCCACCCCCACCCCCCAGCCACCATGGGCAGCCTCCACCAGGCCCCCACTCATGTCTCCCACCACCCCCACCCCCCAGCAGTGCAGGGGTACCCTCCACCAGGCCCCCACCCATGTCTCCCACCCACCCCCAGCCACCATGGGCAGCCTCCACCAGGCCCCCACTCATGTCTCCCACCCACCCCCACCCCCCAGCCACCATGGGCACCCTCCACCAGGCCCCCACTCAAGTCTCCCACCCCCCCACCCCCCAGCAGTGCAGGGGCACCCTCCACCAGGCCCCCACCCATGTCTCCCACCCACCCCCACCCCCCAGCCACCATGGGCAGCCTCCACCAGGCCCCCACTCATGTCTCCCACCCACCCCACCCACCCCCCCAGCCACCATGGGCAGCCCCCACCAGGCCCCCACTCATGTCTCCCACCACCCCCACCCCCCAGCAGTGCAGGGGCACCCTCCATCAGCCCCCACTCATGTCCCCCTGCACCCCCACCCCCCAGCATCCAGGGGCACCCTCCACCAGGCCCCCACTCATGTCTCCCACCACCCCCACCCCCCAGCAGTGCAGGGGCACCCTCCACCAGGCCCCCACCCATGTCTCCCACCACCCCCACCCCCCAGCCACCATGGGCAGCCCCCACCAGGCCCCCACTCATGTCTCCCACCACCCCCACCCCCCAGCAGTGCAGGGGCACCCTCCACCAGGCCCCCACTCATGTCTCCCACCCCCCCGCCCCCCAGCAGTGCAGGGGCAGCACCACCAGGCCCCCACTCATGTCCCCCTGCACCCCCACCCCCCAGCATCCAGGGGCAGCCTCCACCAGGCCCCCACTCATGTCTCCCACCACCCCCACCACCCCAGCAGTGCAGGGGCACCCTCCACCAGGCCCCCACCCATGTCTCCCACCACCCCCACCCCCCAGCCACCATGGGCAGCCCCCACCAGGCCCCCACTCATGTCTCCCACCCACCCCCACCCCCCAGCCACCATGGGCAGCCCCCACCAGGCCCCCACTCATGTCCCCCTGCACCCCCACCCCCCAGCATCCAGGGGCACCCTCCACCAGGCCCCCACTCATGTCTCCCACCACCCCCACCCCCCAGCAGTGCAGGGGCACCCTCCACCAGGCCCCCACCCATGTCTCCCACCCCCCACCCCCTAGCAGTGCAGGGGCACCCTTCACCAGGCCCCCACTCATATCTCCCACCCCCCCCACCCCCAGCAGTGCAGGGGCAGCACCACCAGGCCCCCACTCATGTCTCCCACCCACCCCCACCCCCCAGCCACCATGGGCAGCCCCCACCAGGCCCCCACTCATGTCTCCCACCCACCCCCACCCCCCAGCCACCATGGGCAGCCCCCACCAGGCCCCCACTCATGTCACCCACCACCCCCACCCCCCAGCAGTGCAGGTGCACCCTCCACCAGGCCCCCACTCATGTCCCCCTGCACCCCCACCCCCCAGCATCCAGGGGCACCATCCACCAGGCCCCCACTCATGTCTCCCACCACCCCCACCCCCCAGCAGTGCAGGGGCACCCTCCACCAGGCCCCCACCCATGTCTCCCACCACCCCCACCCCCCAGCCACCATGGGCAGCCCCCACCAGGCCCCCACTCATGTCTCCCACCACCCCCACCCCCCCAGCAGTGCAGGGGCACCCTCCACCAGGCCCCCACTCATGTCTCCCACCCCCCAGCAGTGCAGGGGCAGCACCACCAGGCCCCTACTCATGTCCCCCTGCACCCCCACCCCCCAGCATCCAGGGGCACCCTCCACCAGGCCCCCACTCATGTCTCCCACCACCCCCACCCCCCAGCAGTGCAGGGGCACCCTCCACCAGGCCCCCACCCATGTCTCCCACCCCCCCCACCCCCCAGCAGTGCAGGGGCACCCTTCACCAGGCCCCCACTCATGTCTCCCAATCCCCCCCCACCCCCAGCAGTGCAGGGGCAGCACCACCAGGCCCCCACTCATGTCTCCCACCCACCCCCACCCCCCAGCCACCATGGGCAGCCCCCACCAGGTCCTCACAATCCCCAATCATGTGCGTTATGGTCAGCCTCCACAGCCAAAAAACCCTACCAAGTAACCCATTCATCCACATGGAAATGGAAATTACATGTTACACCCCCAATGTTCATAAAGCTAATGAACCCATGTCCGTCACACACAATGGTTGCAATTGAATGGGAAAACACCCAACATGACATGCATGAAACCAATGAGATGATACCACACAGTGAAGTATGAAAACAAATTTGTATTAAAAAAAAAAAGAATGCAAAAGAAATGAAACAAACTACAATGGGAATGAAAAAAAGATAAGCTGCATGTCCGTTTAAAAAAATAAAAACACCAAATCCTAATCCAAAAAAATGTTGTCCAAAGTCAAATGAAAAATAAAATCAATCCAATGAAGAACTATGTACAAAACATCCAAGGGTCCATGAGCCCAACTGAACAAAGGAAACCTACAAAAAACCCTAACTAAAATGCAACTATATACAAAAAGTGGAGCAGTGTCCGTCGACTCCAAATCATAAGAACAAACAAAGGAAACCTAAAACTAAAGAACTATATACAAAGGCGGCGGGCAAGTCCAGCGGCTCACTCCGTGGTGTTCCGGGCCAGGGCATCATCGAACTCCTGTTCGATGTCCCGGAGGCGGTCCTGTTCCATGGGCCCGAGGGTCCGCAGGGACGACGCTGTGTCCTCCTCCAACCCCCTGCGGATTGCCTCGAGGCACTCGGCCCGCCTCAGGGCCCTCCGCATGGAGTTCTCCGCCCTGACCATTGTGAGCCGCGCCTCTTCCGCCCGCCGCCGCTCCGCACCTATGGCGTGGCCCAACCGCTGCCACACGGAAGACACTCTCTGTCCTGGGTCCTCCTGCCCTCCTGCTGATGCCTGCCCCTCCGATGTCGAAGGCCCCGGGCCTTCATGGCTCCCACCATGTTGCTGCTGCTGCTCTGCCTCTGCCCGTGCACTGCCTCCTGCTGCCTGCACATCCTCCGCCGGCTGGGGTGCAGTCGTAGATGTGGCCACCCCTGCTGGACGTCCGACTCCCGACTGTGGCAGGGATGCCTCCTCCACCAGCCTGGCCGCACCGTCAGAGGCAGCACCACAGGGCACCCAGGTGACTGATGGGTGGGAAGATGGCACAGAGGACGACTGGCGCGTAGGGGGTCCAGTTGAGGAGGGGGTCGGAGCAAGCCCCATCAGACGGAGGAATCCGGCCTGGGTGACCTGTCCCAGCAGGCTGACGTGGTCAACGAGCCATTCGAGATGACGTGCAGTCTCTCCATGAAAAGACTGCAGGTCACCTCGCATGGCCCGTTGACGCAACGCCACACCAGCCAGGACAGGCTCAACCCGGACCTGGATGGCCACGTCTGCAGGCAGAGGAAGGCCAGTTGACGTCAGCTCATCCCCTGCCTGAAAACGGGTCTGGACGTAGGCATCCCTGCTGGTGCAAGATGATGCAGGGACAGGATCGGGGACAGGATTGCACACAGGCACCTCCGCGGCCGCCTGTGCTGCCTCCTGTCCCTGGTCCTGCACTGCACCACTAGCACCAGTGGGATCCCCACCTCCAGACCCCGTCTCTGGTGCTTGCACGGCCTCCTCCTCCACCAAACCCCCCACCAACCTGGATGACTCCGTGCCATCTTCCCCTGTTGGGCCCTGTGGGGTCCCAGCTGCCCCTTCTGCTGCCGAGGAGTCCAACTCCAACCTCCGCCTCTTGGACCTCCCCCCGGCAGCTGCGGCCTGGGACGCGGCACCGGACTCCTCACTCCCCGACGAGATGACAACACGGGAGGGGAGCCGGGCCTTGCGTCTCCGGCTGGCGGTGGGATCCCCGCCGCTGTGCTCCACAGCACCTTCTCCGCCCTCTTCATCAGTTGACGCTGCAGACAGGGAGAAACAAAACACAGGCATCAGGGCACTGTACAATGGACACATACACACATGACAGTTGCACATGAGTGGCATTGGCAAACCTCAGACATGTCATCACAATCCCCAACACACATGTCATTACAACTCGCACACATGAGCCACACCACAGCCATATCGCAACTGCCACCACCATCCCTACACATACAACAGCATGAGCAGCCAAAGGTGAGCCAGACATCACATGCAACACAGGAAGTGCACCACACATGTACACACACCACCACACTTGCATGCATGTCTACACCTCTGCCAAGTGTCGCACTGTTCAGATGGGCATCCATGTCACATCTGCCAATCAGGCTTCCACATACCGCTGTCACATGCATCCATGTTGCATCACTGTTGCACCCTTGTCAAATACACACACATGCACATGTACACAGTGCTGATACATGCAGCCGAAAACAACATACATGCGTGACATCACGGACATGTCTACTTACATACACATTCATCCAAACATGTGTGCCCGCACAACTGCATTTGGCATGCAAGCCTACACACACAAGCACCATCCATGTCTCACACATTACAGCCCTCGCATGTGTCAGCCCCACGGCCCTGTACACCCCCACCCATACTCGACCCCATACAAACAGATGTGCAACCTGCACACTACCGAATAATCACCACACGCACTGCTCACAATCAGGATGCATGCACACTCACCGCTCGACTCCAGACAGGTCTGCTTCTCTAGGACCTGGACGTGGAGCGCTGGGGATATGCGTTCCAGGACCCTCATCTGTTCTTCCGACAAGTGGCCCCGGCGCCCCTTGGCATCCGCTGCCTTCAAGAGGCGCCGGGCCATGTTCAGGGTCCTGGACCTGAAGTCCTCCCAGCGCTTCCTGACATGTTGTAAATCGCGGACTGCCATCCCCTCCGCGTTGATGGCAGTCACGATGTCAGTCCAGATCCGAGTCCGTCCTTCCTTGTCGGCGCGGGAACTTCCGAAGAGGGCATCATACTGCCCCAGGACTTGCTCCACCAGGACACCAACTTCGGTAGCACTGAAGCTGGTGCCCCTCTGCCTCTCTGGCCGGGGGTTGTCAGTGGTCACAGATGGTGTTTGCCCCGACATGACAACCCCAGAGGCAGGAGTGGGTGGGCAACTGGGTCCTGGGGCTGGGCTGTGGAGCGATGGAATCCCAGTCGGGAGTCTTCGGTTCCAGCAGGGGTGGTCACAGCAACAGCACCCCTGGCTGATGTGCAGGCAGCAAATGGCAGTGCACGTGGGCAGCAGGCAGGCAGCAGCAGATGGCAGGTGGGAGCGTGCTCGGGGCTCTGGGGGGCAGTAGTTCGGCCTTCTGGGCAGGAGCGTGGTCTTCCGTGTGCATACGCGTGGCCTGCTTGATACGGAGTGATTTGGCACGTGAAAAGTCTGCACGTCAGCGTGTAATTCGAGGAAAGGCCCTTAGCGCGTAAGCGCGTCTGCACGCATACGCATTTTCATTGGACAGAAGGCCCCTCAAGCGCAAGCGCCCCTGTGACAAGTCCCCCTCGTCCGGGCTCAGACCCCCTTTCTACAATTCACAACTTGGTCTTCCTCATCCGGGCTCGGACCATGGATCCCCCTGGTCCGGACTCAAATCCCTTTTCACACAATGTTCACAATTTGGACTTCCTTATCCGGGCTCAGACCATGGTCCCCCTCTTCTGGGCTCAGATCCCTTTTGACACCAGTATCGAAGACATTCGACTGTACGCAGGATTTTGCTTGACCAGTCACAGGGCCACTTCGATTTACAATTCTTTACAACTCTTTAACTTTCACTTCGGCCACTTCTCAGCTGGATGATTTACAGAGACTTTCGATTGGGCACACACGCAGTGCCAGACCACTCTGCCTCACAGCTTTGCACTTTTGGACTACAAGTCCCAGAATGCACATTCAAGGTTGTGTTCCCACTTCGCGAGGCACCATTGGGATTTACACAAAGTTCTTGACACAACAGGTTATCCTGCCTTAGCTTCCCTCGAATCACAGGGTCTCCATCTTTCACCTTCAGTGATGAGGTGTTATCGGGTCCTCAATGGGGATTCACTTGAGGTCAGGGCCCAAGCACCTGCCCCTCTACCTGGATTTCTGGAACTCACCAAAGGAGCAAGCAGTGATTTAAACAATACCAGAAAGGTGTAGCTGGAGTTTTGGCTCCCTGGAGCGCGGCTCCCCTTCCACACTGTAGCCCCCTTTGTACTCATAGGCTTCAGTGTCTTGGCAGTGCGTCTCCCCTTCTGGCTTCCCAAGGTTCTCCCAGCTGCTGACTTCTCCTTCTGTCTTCACGGTTCCTTCAGCATGCCCTGCTCGCTCAGAGTGTGCCTGGGTATCTGCCCTTTTAACCTCTTTGAAAGAGTTGATTGAGTGAGGTGTGAGTAGTTGCCCCCCTCTTACTGACTCTGCCTGACCTCATGATCGGGGCAACATGGACAACATGGAGACTGACTATAGGAATCCATTGCCCATTGATTCCAATGGATAATCCTCATGACTCCCATCTGCCTCTTCTACGTCCCAGTAGTTGGACTTCTAGAATGGAAGTTGGGATTGTGGGAGTTGTAGGTTTTCTTGGAGATTATGGAAAAACCATGTTGGTTTTTGTCAGGATGAAGGGGGTAAATTTATTGTGATGGGTAAATGGATTTTCTATTAGGTTTGAATTTCCCTTGTCGTTTTTCCTTTTTCTTACAGAAAGATATTGAGGTATGATGGGACTGTATTCGTACGGGAGGAATACAATGTCTCATCCGAGGGCATGTCTCCCATAGTCCCGAACACTCCCTGCCCAGGTGATCCTCTCTCGCTCGTCCACCCCCAGGTTTGGGATCCAAGAGCGCGGGCCCTCCCCTGGCCTCCTGAACAAAGGATCCCCGGGAATAGCCTGGGAGAAAGGCCTCAGGTTTCTCACACTACTGTGAGAAACCGGAAGGGTATGCTCACTCCTGTTCCCAATGGATCTTTTGCGCATGTGGCCAAGGAAAGGCCATCGCTCTTGGATCCTGACCCTGCGGGTGGACAAGCGAGAGAGGATCACCTGGGTGGAGGGTCTTTGGGGACTGGGAGTGGGGTACCCTTGCTAGAGAGATGGAATCTCCCCTTTCCTACCAACAAGCCACCTGACACTGACCAGACCTTTATGGGCTATTGAAGCCCGTTTCCCAGACTTTCCCTAATTTGACATATTATAGTACTGTGACAAGGAAGAGGAGACTAAGAGGAATGAACAACACACATTTTCACCACTTAGGTACTGGGACGAGGGAGCTGCATCCCGAGTATTGGGAAGGTCATGCATATCTTCCCAAATATGGTTAAGCAGATCAAGTTATGTATTGTTAAGTTTTTCCTGTACCCACAGAGCAATGGTATATGTTTAATGGTAAAACTTTTTCAGATGATGTTAAATGAAGTATGGTCTATGTGTACGTATGTTAGGCAGAATCCTGTGCAGTTCCCTTGGGGAACACTGCAAAAAGATTAAGACTACAGGAGTAAGCAGTAAACCCAATTGGTAGAACTCTGCAACACCCAGATTTACCTGGTAGCTGTGGCTGAGCAGTCAGACTTCTCTCAAGAAGAGTAGGGCAGTATGTAGAGTATACACCATAGGGCCAAAACACAGTAGAGCAAACAAACACTGACCAGAGCTTTGTATAAAAAGTATATAATTATTTATTTAAAACACACTTTATGGCATATACTAGCACTCTCAATCAAAAGCAAGTTAAAACACAGTCAGGTAAAGTTTACACACCTCCCTTAATAGTTATCAGACAAGTCAGGGTTAAAACACTACTATTTGTTAGAACAGATGTGAGCGCTTAACTAAGATGGCACTCTGGTAATGTAGGTAAAGGGAGAGAAAAAGGCATAGCATAAAAGTAGAATAGTTCCCAAGACTTTTAAGAGTCCAGAGCAAGGGGAGAAAGCCAGGTTATACTGTAGAGCCAAAGTTCATAGGCCAGGCCCACTTTAAATGGAGCAAAGCAAAATGTGCCCAGGATCACACGGTTTAAAGTGCACTAAAAGTCTTTGCAGGATGTTCAAAAGAGGTTGGGGGTGATTCAAAAGATACAGTCAGAAGGTCTGGAGCCAACCCAGTATAGAAGCCAAGGATTTAAGGGTCACCTTTAGCAATCTGTAGAAAGGGAGGCCAGACAGGACACAGTACCTTAAAGAGAAAGTAAGCTCCAGCGGGGGCAGCTGTTCCTAGCAGTGGTTGAAGTTCGAGGTTCCTACCAGGGGAAGAGAAGATCTCGTCGAGGAGGGAACGTGGAGACGTTACACTGAACAGGGATGAAACCAGCCGCAGAGTTCCCGATTAAAAGGTGAGGTCCTTTTATTCGCGGTCAAAGGTGGTGAGCTTGGCTATCCGGCCGCCGGAATGCTTGCCCCGGATATTCGACCAAGAGCCGTCTTTGGAAGGCGAAAAGGGCGAACAAGAGGTCCCGGTGCAGGATGATCCTCGTCGCACCGGCGTGGCCGAGACAGATCTGGTTCCCGGACCTTCTGGACTTGTCAACGTCCCCACCAGTCAAGCTGCCGACGGATGCTGACCTTCTCTCCAGAGAAGGAGGCACCATTCTTCACCACAGCCTGGAGTCGCTGACCTTGCAGGCCTGGCTCCTGCAGCATTAGAGTTTGGAGGGTACGACATCCCGGCCGACTGCAGAGAGGTTCTTGCAAAGGCCAGGGCGTCCTCAACTCTCAAGTGCTACGGACATAAATGGAAGAGGTTCTCTGTCGTGTGCCGTGCACAGAAGATTAACCCTCTGCGGATTACAGCCCCTCAAGTACTGCCGTACCTACTGTCGCTGGCCAAAGCTGGACTGGCTCAGCCCTCCATCAAAAAACATCTGGCTGTAATCTCCCGATATACCAGGACGACGGGTCGGGCGTCCTTGTGGTCTCATCGCCTGGTGAAAGAATTCATGAAGGGACTATTCCGATCATTCCCGCCGGTGAAGGCTCCTGCCTCGGCGTGGGAACTTAATGTGGTGCTGACCAAGCTCATGGGGGCCCTATTCGAGCTTATGCATTCGGCGCCTTTGAAGTTCCTGTCATGGAAGACAGCTTTCCTCGTGGCCATCACCTCTACATGACGAGTGGGAGAGATCCAGGCCCTATCTTGCAAGCCTCCATACTTGACTTTTCATGACACGAGGGTGGTGCTGAGGACACACCCATCCTTTATGCCCAAGGTGCCGTCGGACTTCCACCTCAACGAGCCCTTGGTGTTGCCAGTTTTCTTCCCGTCGCCTTCGTCGCCGGCCGAGAGGACTTTGCACTCGCTGGATGTAGCTGGAGTGCTGAAGTTCTACGTGGACCGCACGAAGAGTTTTCGGTAGACGTCATAGCTGTTTGTGAACTTTGGGACTGTGAATCAAGGGAAGGCTCTCTTGAAGACTTCCATTTCCAGATGTCTCTCCGGCTGCATCATGCACTGTCACCGGTTGGCAAACCGACAGTTGCCCAGCCGTCTGAGAGCCCATTCGACCAGGGCGATCGCTGCTACCACGGTGTTCCTGTCTGGTGTGCCCCTGCTGGACATCTGCAGGGCTGTGACGTGGAGGTCGACGCACACCTTCACAAGATTCTACTGCGTTGATCGGGACTCCAGGGAGGAGTCCAGGGTCGGCCAAGCAGTGCTGCGCAACCTGTTCGCCTAAGGTGAGCCTGGTGAGGAGGTAAGAGTTGCTTAATGTTGAGTTGTTGTATTGCTTAATGTTGAGCCTGTTGCCACCTCCCATGGTTATGCATGTGTGTACTGCTATGTATTCTCTCATTCATGAGCATGTGAATCCATGCCAGACCCCATGCTGGAGAAGGAACAAGTTACTTACCTGTAACTTGTTCTCCAGCATGGGTCTGGCATGGATTCACATGCGAACCCTCCCGCCTACCCCTCTGCGGCTCTTCACTTGGTCATACTGCCACTTTATGTGCTACCAAATCTGAGGATGGCTGCCGGAGGCGGGGCTTAGGGAGAGGGCAGTCATTGGCTGGGGGCAGTATGACCCAGAGACCAGTGATTGGTTACTACTAAGAAAGACAGATCAGAAACGAAACTGATACTGATTTTTTTCTATACCGAGGATTCCCGGCCTGACAATGGGGAATATTCATGAGCATGTGAATCCATGCCAGACCCCATGCTGGAGAACTATTATTATTTTATTTTTTTTATTTATTTTTATTGGTTTAAACAAACCTTTAAAGAAAAAATAACATCACATTTAATTATTCATAAAAAAGAAATCACAATTAACAAATAAAGCAAAGAGAAGCAGAGGATATCACACAATAAAAATATATAAACAATTAAAATAATAAAAAGTAATGAGAAGAAATGAACACTGAATTGGGCAAAGTGCATCATTAATCGCAAGCCAATATTTAGGTCAATTTTACGTGCAATTTGGCTAGTTCATCTTCAATGTTTTTAAGGAGAAATGTCAGGGCGTATGTTAGTTTATTATTTATCTCTGTAAAACATTCCACCCACCATTCTTCCATGGTATTCTTCCATGGTATGAAGAGGCTTATTTGCTACAATTGTGCTAAACAGTGTCATTCTTCTCGTGGAGAAAGCTTCACAAGTTAAAACCAGATGTTTGATATTCTCTTCAAAATGGTCACAGAATCTGCATTTTGGGTTCAGCTTCTCATATTTGCTCCATCGTCTAATTACGTCTTTTGTCTGAAATTGATTTAGCTTGAATAAGCAAAGTTCTCTTTTGTTTGTCCGGACATTTTTCAAGATATTTGTAGGTTGAATTGTAGGCTTTCCCTTCTGGAGGAACGTCCTTCAAGAGCGAATATTTGGCTCTATTTGTGCAGGTGCTGATCCAATAAATTTCCCACAACTTTTTTTTTACAGCATCTGGATTTCCCATCATAGTGATTACATTACTATTTATATCCATTAGAATTTGATGACATTGATTTATCCAGGCCGAAAAAACTGTTTTTCATTGTTTGGCAACCAATTAGTGTAGAATTTTCATTTGCGGTGCACCATTTGGCAAGATTATCTTGCGAAAAATTGACAAGTGTTCCATGTAACTTTTGCATTTATTGAGATCAGTCCCAATTCGTACCTTACTACAACTGCCGGCAATCCTCTACCGACTTTCAAAATTCTGCCCCAAAAGATATTTTCAAGGTTATCCCACAGACTTGCAGAGCATCCAAAGGCAGTTTCGGCACCATAAATTATAGCAGGCACCGCTTTTTGTTTGTAAAATTTTAAAGTCGGAACCAATGAAAACTTGCCATATTTTGTATCTAAGGCCATAGCTTGGGCACTTAATTGACAACATTTTGATTTTGTTTTCTCAACCCAAGTATGATCATTTATGTTGGAGTTTAGCCACGTGCCCAGGTATTTTACCTGTTTTACCTGTTGTAGTGGTTCGCCGTCAGTTGAATTTCTTGGATGTACCTTTAATTTTGTAATGTTAAAATGACAGACTTACTTGGATTTATCTGTAGACCATTAGTTTGGACATATTGTTCCAGCACGTGCAGTTTACTTTGTAATCTAATGGGTGTAGGTCCATTAGGACTAAGTCATCTGCATAAAGGATCCCATTTAAAGCAGAGTCCATTATTTACGGGTCAAATCCTTTTGCTTTTCCAGGTGCTTCACCGATATCAGATATGAAGGCATTGAATATTATGGCCGCTAGAGGACACCCTTGTTTGACTCCACAATGAGTACGAATGGGTTCCGATAGAGTTCCACTTGCATCCAACCGAATATAGATCTTAGTATCGGTATGCAAATCCTTAATGGCATGTAAAAGACTGTTTGGACAATTCCAGCTTTTTAATTTTGTCCAAAGGATTTCTCTGTCTATGCTATCAAAAGCATGAGACAGGTCAACAAATGCAAGGTACACTTTCGTTTTTTTCATAATCATGTCCATTTTTATTAAGTTGATGAGTATTCAGTTTAGGCAGCAGCCAACGCCCTTCACAAATCCACTTTGTCTGGCATCAATATGATTGGTCAAAATTAACAATTCCATCAATTTATGCTGAAGTTGTGTTGCATAAATCTTACCTATTACATCTAGCAAGGAAATAGGCCTATAATCCATTGGGTTTTTTTCGATTGCCCTTTTTAAATATTGGGACAACAATGGCTTTTTTCCACGACACAGGGGTGATACCTTCCATGGCGATTCTATCAAACAGTACCTTACAGAAATCAACCCAGGCTTCTGGATCAGATTTTAGCAAGGCATTTGTTATGCCATCTGGTCCAGGTGCTCGAGAGTTAGAAAGTTTTCTGATGTCTGATAAAATTTCTACCTGATCAAACTGAATATCCCAAGAAGAGAGAACAGGTAGCGGAGGGTCAGGAGTGTTTCCCTTTTTTGAGAACAGGATTGAAAAATGCTCAATCCATTTTTTTTCAGTGACCATGTTCTTGTTTGATGCTCTCTGTATTCCAGATTCATTGTTGATAATTGATCAGAAATCTGCAGAATTTTTCTCTTTCATGGACTTTATTATTTGTTCAGCATCATGTTGTTTGGTTAGAGCACAATGTGCTATCAGCCAATTCTTATAGTTTTGTTTGATCATTTTCCTCATCTTCAGCTCGTCCATTTGACTGTCATTTTTTAATTGTCGCAGGGCCCTGCGCATTTCTCTTTTCCTCATGACAATTTCAGGTTTGTAAATATGAGAGTATTTTTGAGACTGAATACCACTCGGATTTCTCAAATCCACTCGGATTTCTCAAAATCTTATATTGTTCTAACAGGGGGTATAATCTACACCCAACAAGTCAATTTGTTTCTCATAATCATTTTTCAGTATATTCACCTGCTGTGAATTAAGTTTTAATCTGTTACCACTACAGTTGGGAATTATATTCCAATTCCATGTGGTTGAAAACGATTGTTGTGGCATTTGAAGATGTGCTACGATCATATTGTGATCACTGACTTGTGTGTTAAGCACTTCGAAATTTAGAATCCGTAATGATACTTTTTCAGTTACAAAAATGTAGTCCAAGATGGAGTTTTGTTCATTTCTTTGCCAGGTTGGTTTGGTAGGTATGTCTCCCTTGACATTACCATTCAGCCTGGAGATTCTGCGTAAAGTTAGTTCTTCGGACCAATTTTGTATCAAATTCTGTTTCCTTGAAAGGTTATTATTACTTCTTTCTATAAAATCCAAATTAAAATCTGCACATATAATCAGACCGGCACTGGTATCTTTAATCATCAGTTTGTCAATTATATCCATAATTTGTTCAACAAAGGACAATGTTCCAGCTTTACTATGATGCCAATACAAATGTATGACAAAAAGTGTCAGATGTTTATTGTCATTATTAATGTTCCTTTTGATGGTAACAACTTGAATATAAGATATGTTGTTATATTCGATCAGCCTACAACCAGAGGCTTTTTTCACAAGAGTGAGGATGCCTGCGCTTGGATGTCCTTTAATCCCTTTAATAGCAGGGTTGAATGCTATTTAATAATCCTCTGTAATAGGACAGATATCTAACCAAGTTTCTTGCAGGCATATTATATCTTTCTCATTTACCCATTTATCTTTGAAGTTATACAAATGAGTATAGCCTCTTGTATTCCACGAGCCAATGGCTAGGCCAACATTTTTCGGCTTCAATAAACATTAACTTCGGCTATTGTTTGCTAAGATTGCTGCTAACCAATTCCACTCGTTATGAGGCACTTGGTTCTCTTCACTTCTTTTTTTTTTGAGGGATTTGATGAGTGTTTGTTACTGTAATTCAAATTAGCTCGGATTGTTTTGCTTTTTGATTATTAGTATGTTCATTTCGAAGCAGATTGAATTGTTTGTAGTCCGCTTTCCAACTTTCATCTGCCATTATTTGCGAATTTGACTGACTTTCATTTGGAACTTAATTTTCGCTGACATTCAGTCAAAGGGACTACCTCATTTGATTTTTTGGTCAGAATGGTACTATCTACTTCGATAATGTCAAAGCCGCAAGGTAATAGGGCTGCAGCACCTTGTAATAGAGTTTCACACACAAGTCTGGAATTTACATATAAGAACACTCTATCCAAAGCAATATCATCCTTGAATTCCACAGCCTGAATATCACTGGACTCAATAGTGCGTAACACAGGAACATGATGGAACAGACTTAAGACATTTTTTCTGTTCATTATGAGTCCATCCTGAACATTCAGAATTCTTTCAAGACTTTGGCAGTATTTTGCGTTTATTTTGTTGATATTATTTTTCTCACCATTTGGCATTATTTCCTTGGGCTTTGGAGAAGTCTCCTTTCGCTTTACGGGAATTAAGATCTGCAGGCACATTGTTGGTTTGTCCTCTTCCAATATTCTTTCTGCATCAGCTGGTTTATAACTCAAAGCCATATTCATTTTTGGGTCGATGTTACCTTGGTTTAACGACATAGATAGAAATCTTTTCCTTTTTTCGTCTAAGGTTTTAAACGGGCTCACTATTTCTTCGTATGAGTCAGAAGTAGGCTCTTTTGGTTCAAGCACCCATTCACAAAAACGCCCAGATACCGATTCATCTTCTTTCCTTGTTGGATCGATGGGCTCAATCGATGTCTTAGACGGAGCCAGGTCAATCTCCGCATTTTCCTTATCACATCTCATTTTTTTCACTTCCTGTGGATCTTCATACGTTGAGAGATTCATCAGAGTCTCAATGTCAGCTGCTTCAGACTCCATTACAGAGTCATGATCTGGAATGGAAGGTGTAGATGTTTCATTTTGTGTTTCAAGATCTTGCAAGGGCATTTTTCTTTGTTTTTCTTTATTGACATATGCATCCGGGATATTTTTCAAAGTATCGCAGTTGTTGGCTGATACATTAACAGTAACTGATTTCAAATTTCTTAAGAAAGCTCGAGCCACATTTGTTATTTTTCCTCTTTTTTGATTTTTAGATTTCTTTTTTTGCAGAACTCCTTTTAGAACTTGCTTTGAGTTATTTTTCCCAAATATATCGAAAAGCATCTTAGGTGCTTCTACATTTTTTTCTTGCAAATCTTTGATCTCACTTGAAGCATCTTTTGTTTTATCATTTGTTGTTTTTTTGTACCAAGATCTTCATTTGCACTGACATTAGCGCATGTTTTGGGCTGATCTTCAATGACATTTTGTACATCATTTATTTCTATTATTTCAATTATGTCTTCTACCTGAGGTTTTCCCAAGGTTCCAATATTTCTATTTTCACTCTGTTTGTCTTTTTAGGTACAAACGCACTCTTTAGCTGAATCGTTCTTGTCTTTTTTAGATCTATCCAGCCTTTTCTCTTGCAGACCATCCACTAAAATCTCACGCTTAGCCCTGGGTGCAGTAAAGGATTATTCTGACAGAGGGAGGCACCCTTGCCATATTTTTCCTATATCCTTTTCTGCAAGTACTGTTAGAATTTCTTTATCCTTTTCCAGGAATGTGCAGTCTTTCTTTTTGGATACCTGTTCAATAGTTCCGCACTCAAAATTCGGTTGCACTGTTGGCAGATGATATTTCTCCATAATGGTAACTTTGCAGTTGTCTAAATTAGGGCTGCAATTTTTACCATCATTTGAGGCAGGTAAGTGTGGTTTATTAAAAAGCTTCAGCGCTTCTCGAGCAACTTCTGCTATTCATTTTTTATCCTCACGTGAGTTGTGATTGGCGTCTAAGATTAATTTCAGAAAGTTGGCATTTTGAGTCTTGTCTTGTTTTTGGTTGTCCTGACTTCTTTGTTGTTCGACTTCCATGTTAGCAACTTTAGTGTTTAGCAAGGCTGTTAACGTAGTTAGGTCTTTAATGTTTCCATCCATTTGTTCATATAATTTGAGGTACGGAGAAAGTACAATGTTCATGGAGGACATAACCATTGTTTGGATGTCCGGTATATTTATTCCAGATACGCCCTTTTCTCTTTGTGAATAGGACGTTTTCTTTTTCCCATACCCACGTCTTATTTTAGGAAAAGGTCTTTCCATTAAAGACGAATCATCAGAACCAGAAGTACAAGAAGAAGATGATGTAGATTAAATATTTCTTTTTTCATTTGCAGAAGCCGAAATTTCGCTTAGACCTTTGCTATGCGTTTGATTTTTGTTTTCGGTCGCTGTGAATCTTATATATTTTTTTTTTTTTGCTTACAACCTCAAGGGTTTTAACAAAAGGTTGCTGGTTTCCGTTTAGATCCTTTGCCTGCTACGTAGCGACACCACTGATAGAGGAGAAGAATTTAGATTGTTGGTGTTAGTGTGTTTTGGTGGCTTTGTGGAGAGCTTGGCGTTTCGCTACGGACAATAGTGACTTTTTTAAGTGTCACTTCAAGAAATTTGGCCGCGGCCCTCGACCATCTGGCCGAGTCTCCTACTATCATTCTACACCAACAAGTTTCATCGTCGAGGCTTGCAGACTGGTCGCTCAGTGGTGTCAGAAAGGCGTGCCTTTCTTTTATTAGGCCTTGATAGGATCTGAGGAGGTGGCGGATTGATTCAACTTCGTTTTGGATAGCGCAGAAACGACAGTCTTGCGTCGGTGCAAGAGCTCTGATGAATAGGATTTCTCTTGTAGGAAGTAGATTTAGGCGAGCCTGCATGAAGCTTTTTCTTACCTCTTTTTCCGGGAATCTCTCGCAGTATTTTAATGGGACTTTTAGCCTGTTGTGCATTGTTGGTAGATGTTTTAGCGATTTGTAGGACTGGCTTTTTTCAATTGAGTTTATCCAGTCTTGCTGTTCCAATTTGGTCTTTACTCGTCCTGGGTTGTGGATTAGCGTTTCTTCGTCACACGCTACCTCTTCTAATTTTGCTTGAATTTTTGCGACCCAATCCAGTAATGGTTTACAGGATCCCTTGTTGATCTCGGCAGAGACCACCTGGAAAATTGGAGGTGAATCTGGGGTCAGGATTTTTCGATACAGCTGGGTGGCACTCTGTGTTACCGCCGCCACTAATGAAGCCAAACCTAGCTCTCTTCTAATCGCTGGCATCGGTGCTGCTTTTGGCAACCCCAGTACTGATTTCCAGAATAGACCTTCCAGCTGAGTCCATAGTTCTTCTTCCAAACACAAGTTTGCCGCCATCCCATAGGTTACTGCAGGAACCACTTTAGATTTGTAGAACAGGATTGTAGGGGACCACGAGAATTTTCCAAACTTTCTGTCTATTGCACGAGCTTGCGCAGTTAAATTTCTCATTTTGTCCCATAGTGTTTTTTGATGCAAGTTCTCTTTTAAAGAGTTGTCGAGCTGGATTCCCAAGTATTTATATTCATTTACTTGCTCGATTTTTGCATTTTCCATGGTCCAGCAGTTGTTGGTTTGTTCTTTCCTCGACGCTTTGGTCCATATTAGAATTTTTTGTTTTTGATATATTTACTGTTAAGTTGTTGCTTTCCATGTACGTGGCTAGGTTTGTCAATTGTCTTTGTAGGCCTATCGGTGTCTGGTCCACAAGGACCAGGTCGTCGGCGTACCACAGTCTTGATATCTGCTGAGCACCTACTTTCGGCAGAAAAGATCGCAATGTTCTCTCTGAATCTTGGAAGTCTCCAATAAATGCTATAAATAGCGCTGGCGCCAGTGGGCATCCTTGTTTAACCCCACAATTAGTTAGGATCCTGTCTGAGAGCGTGCCTTGCCGGCTTAGGCGGAACCAAAGCGATGTTGAGGTGTGGAGAGCTATTATGGGCTCAAGCACCGGTCCTGGGCAATTCCATGTTATTAGCTTCGACCAAAGTCGGCTCCGATCTACCATGTGGAACGCTTGGGATAGGTCCACCATCGCCAAGAAGACCTTGGGTGCTCCACTTTTTACTTTCGCTTTTATAATGTTCAGGATCAAGAGGTTTATTGTTGTGCCAGCCCCTTTCTGAAAGCCAGTTTGAAAGATGTCTGCCGAGGGAGAATTTCTGGCCCAATTCTTGAAATGAGGCAGCAAAAGTGACGCAAAGATCTTGCCGATGATATCCAGGAGTACTATTGGTCTATAGTTTGCCGGCGCACTTTTGTTTCCATTCTTGAAAATTGGGACTAGAACTGCCTCTGTCCACGTTTCTGGAATCTGCCTCCGAGTTTGACATTGCTTAAATAATTCACTGATGGCATGGGCCCATTCCATAGGGTGTTCTTTAAGGTCCAGGTTTGACAGCCCGTCCGGGCCCGGAGCTCTCGATGCTTTTAGTTTGGTAATTATTCTAGAGATGTCTTCAACGTCGGTCAAGTTGATCTATTGGTTTGTGCTCGGCAGCACAGTCCGTGGTTCCCGGGTTAGCGGTGCTTGGTATAGATCTGTAAAGTGCTGTATCCAGCTTTGTTCTGTTACTGAGTTAGAAATCAATGGTACGGTCTGGCCATTAGCAGTTTTTAATAGTGACCAGAGTTCTCTTGTATTTCTTGAGGCGAGAGTGCGTAACATGGCTTCAGCGTCGTTTTGATATAGCATTTGTCGTCGTGTTTTTAGCCATGATTTGTAAGATCTCGCTAAGGAGGCATGGGCGGACCACAGAGCGGCTGTTTTCGTTTTTATTGCCAATCGTTTGGCTTTTTTAACTTCTCGTTGTTTTTCGGCCACTGTGTTGTTAAATACGTGGGTATGTGGAACCTGGGTTTGTGGTTTTCCGTTGAAGGACACTTTGTGGGCTACCAGTAGGGATGTATTTTCAGGTCTTGTTGGCTCCCCCGGCTCCCGGTCGTGGGTCCTTTTTAGGTTTTCTCTGAAGGCTGTAATGTCTGATGCAGTGAGCCGGAGGCGATTTTGATGTTTATTTGTCTCCACGTCTGGTAGAGACTTAGGTCTTTCCAGCGAGGCTCCGGACCATGTCATCTGAAGCAGAGTGTGATCGCTTTCAGTCGTTTTCTTTACTCTGAAGTCCACGAAGTAAGGAATCAAACTTTCTGAGATAAATATATAGTCTAATGTGGCCGAGGGTTCAAGTCTTTCCCATGTTGGAATTTGGGGGTCTCCGTCGCCTAGCTCTGCCGCGTTGTAGAATTTTCTCGATTTCATTAGGTTTCCCCACGCGCGGCCCCTTTCATCGTCCTGGAATGTGGCCGTTTGTATTGCCTTCTTCAATGGGTCAACCTTACACTTTGTGTTCAAGTCGCCACAGATTATGATATTTTGGACTTTCCTGTCCATCGTTATTTCATCAATGCTCTCGGCTATTGAGTTACAAAAATCATCTGTTGTTGTTCTTTCTGGATTCCAATAAAGATTTAATATTGCCAGGTCGGAGTTTTCCCAGGCGTCTTTTGCATGATTAAAGTGAAGCCAAGTAGCTAGTGACGTCAATTTGCCGTAGCTCGCTGAGAGTATGCCCTTTGAGGTGAGTGCTGAGCCTACTCGAACGGCGGTCAGTATGCCCGCTGAGGGTCGACCAGCGTTACTTCTGGTTGCCCGGGATATTTCGATTTCGTATCCGTCTAGGGATGGTTTGGTCGTTAGCCAGGTTTCCTGTAGGCAGATCAAGTCAAAAGCGGCTAAGTTTAGGTCGTTTGCTCTGGTTAGGTGGCGGTGTCCTCTGGTATTCCACAATGCCATTTTTAAGGTGCTGTTGTGGCACTGGGTCAGTGGAGATGTGATTGTCTTTCTGGCTTCAGAGGGACCCGCTGGTCGTTCCTATTTTTTGTTGTTGTCGGGAGAAGGTATCTGTAAGCCAACTCCATGGTTTTGAGGTAGATACTTCTTTAGATTCTCTTATTGCCGGGGTCGCCCCTCGTTCTGAGTGTCGGTTCTCGTGATGCCGCTCATCGCACCTGTATTTGCTAGTGCTAAGTGCTGACATTCTCCGGTTCCGTTTGTTTGAGTATTCTGAGTCAGCTATTTTTCCCTCCATCTCCGTTCTCCTCTCTGGCCTTCTGGGGTTGGTGGACGGGGGGATCCTGTCTCGACGGCTCTCCAAATGCTCTCCTTCCTCTTTCTCTCTGAGTCTCTGGTCTATTTTTGGTTTCGCAAGCAGTTGAATTTTGAGTCCTAAGCGCTGGAGATCTTTTGTTATTTCTGGAGTGATTGTACTTGTCGCCTTGCTTCTGATATGAAGATATGCTTTAGCTCTATGTTCTCGATGGTAAGGCTCAATTAAGGTGAGGTCGTCAGATGTTATATGCCGGAGGTTTTCAGTTTTCCCTAATAATCTTAGGACTGTTCTTCGGTTGAGGACCAGGTAGCTGTCTTTGGCTGACGTTTGCTCTAGTTTGAAGAGCACCGAGTCTGCCAATTTCGAGTTTTTTCTTGTTTCTGCCTCCCGTGCTCTCCTATAGTTCTTAAATGAGTGCGTTCTGGGTCTCGGAAAACGTTGGTTTGGATTTGGTCTCTCTTCTCGTTCTCTCTTTGGTCGGTCCTCTTCAGTTTCGTTTAAGTTCTTTGCGGCTTCCAGGACTGTGCTTGGGGAGTCTGAGCGCACCCTATTCTTAAAGTCGGTCGGCTCTCTAGCAGGACGCCCTGTTTTGGCCATAGAGGGTGTTTTTTCTTGCACGGTTGCAGAGACTATAGGTTTTTTTTGGGTGCTCGCTGTGTTTGTGATCGGAGTGGTAGCTACCGTTTCATCTCCCAGGTGCTGAGAGATGTCCATTAGATCTGCAGACGAGTCTTGGGCGTCACTTATTATTAGAACCACGGCTTGCTTCTCGTTTTCTTGCTCATTGGATGGTGTCGATCTGCTATTCGTATGTTGTTTTGAAGCTGTTTGTACATTGGTGTCGGAGCTCAGTTGGGAGTTTGGTTCTTTGGGCTTTGTTTGTTTACACAGGTTGGAATTTTGAAGGTTTTTCGTCCTTCTTTGGGGGCCGGTTTTTGATTGTTTGGATTCTGAGTCCGCTGATGCGTGCGTGGCCGGTTTATTTCCCGGATTGATGAAAATTGTGGCCATGTCCGGTTCCTTCTCATGCTCGTCCGTCTAAGTTGACTTTGAGGGGGCAGATTTCGGATTTTCGGCCTGGTACGTTCTGATTTTAAGGATCTCCTCAGTCAGCTTGTCTATTTTTTCGGCCAATATAGACTCTCTAGATTTAGAGTTCTGGTCTGCAGCAGTTAGGTAGCCCTCGATGTAGGACAATTTTTCTTTCATGTTACTTACCATGGCTCTGTTATTTGTCAGCGCCTCGTGAATGGCTTCATACAATTTCCCAAATGGATTTAGGGCAATTGTAAATGCCGACATGATGGACAGCAGGTCAGTTTTCTTTTTTCTGGGAGACTCTTTTTCTGTGACGCTTGTTGTTTCACTTGGTCGCCGTGGTTTGGTTGGGGTTTTTGTAACTTTGTTAGGTGAACTATGATGGGGTCTCTCTGCGGATCTTCTTACTGTGAACGGTGTTTCACCTTGGATGATGTGTGGAGGTTCGTTCAAGCGTCTCC
This sequence comes from Ambystoma mexicanum, assembly GCF_040938575.1. NCBI lineage: Eukaryota > Metazoa > Chordata > Amphibia > Caudata > Ambystomatidae > Ambystoma > Ambystoma mexicanum. The sequence continues at coordinate 1,334,261,305 of NC_090922.1, read as the reverse complement.
CAGGCTTGCTCACAGTGTGCGGCCGGGCCCATGCGTAGTTATCTTCGGCCTGGCCATTCGTGATACCACTTGTGGACCTTTCTTTTGCCAGTGGTTCTGAGGAACTCATAGTTGCGCTGAGCGTAAGAGGCGTGATGTTGTGGCTGTCTTTTGCTGAGTCGATGTTATTTCCTTCTAGGAGAGTTTTTTCTCGCTGAGGCAATTTGCCGTGTGTCTCAGAGTCGAGCTGATTAGATTTATTTTTTTCTACCCCGTTTTGGCCCCCAAATAGGTCTTGTTGAGCAGTTCCCTTTGGGGTCGGTGCAATCAGGTCTGTTTTTCGCGCTTTAGTCCTCTGAGGTGGCTCTACAATCGCCTCTAAGATTTCCGCATCGGACAGCTCTGGGTCCTGGTCTAATTTTCTCTTGTGTTGAATTAGAAAATATTCTTTTAGGGAAGCAGATATTAGGGGGGCGGGCAGACATTTTGAGCCTCCCTGGTTTTTCAATGTTGTTTTCCTCTGCTTCTTTGCCAGTGGTTTTTCTAGGAACAGACTCAGACGTCTGTGAGTTTTTTTCAGTCCTATTCATGATTTTAGATAAGTTGTTGTTTCCTTCTTGAGACGGCTCCAATGGTTCGGCGCCTGGCAGATGTTCGATTTCGCCTACCACGCCAATTGTGGCTTGTGCGGGTTCTTTATCCTGATCTAGGGGCGGATCTGCGTTAGCCAGGTCTTGGTTGTCGGACCGCACCAGTGAGGTCCTCTGGTCTGCGGTGCCCGACTCCTGGGACATTTCAAATACTGAGTCATCTGAGGAGTAAGTTTGCTCCTCGTTTTCGGTGTCCCATGAGTCGTTGGAAGCAATGTTTATTTGGGCGATTTTTTGTTTCTTCATTAAGCTTTGTTTTGGTCGCTTTTGGAAGTTTCTTGGCAATTTTGTTGATTGATGAACTTGGGCTGTGCTCGTCGTGCCCATCCCGGCTGTGGCCGATGATTTCGACGCGGTGTTGTCAGGCTGGATTCTCCCAATTGTAGCGTGGAAGCGCAGTGCGGCTATGGGGAGCCGGTGGAGCATTTCGCTCGTTGCCGCTGGGGATAATGTGTGAGCCGCACCCGGGGTTCAGGGCCCAGTCGAGACCGTCCTCCGACCGTCAGCGACGTGGGCTCCCTCGTCGAAACGGTCAGACTGCCGGGAGCAGCGTGTGTCACGGATCCCTGCGGTTGCGATGAGGAATGTTCGAAGGTGACTTCTTTCAGTGGGGTTTTGTGAGAGTTTTCCACCTCCCGATTAGGCACGGCGGCGGAGTGTACACTTGCGCCGCCCGCTCTCTCTTCTCTCTCTTCGAGCGTCACGACTGCTGTCATGGTCGCGCTACCCAATGATCTTGGATTTAGGGGGTGCGATGCCTCGCTCGGGGGTGATGCAGAGTTTACGGGAATCAGCGGGGGGGGGAGGAGGACCTAAAGCGCTCTCACCACAGGATACCACGTCTATGACGGGGATTCCCCTTGCCGTTTTCCAATTTTTCCCTGACTTGGTTTCTCTAGGGTCTTGAGGGTCTTGTTGCGAGCTCTGCTCGTGGGTCGATTTGCTGCCGCCGGACACCGAAAACACTGATCCGCACCTGCGCGGTGTCTTTGTAGGAAGTCCTTCTCGAAACAATAGAGGTAGAAGTAGGACTGTGGAAAGCAGGAGAAGCAGGAGAATTCACTCAGTGGTCCGTCCTCACCGCTCTCACCAGACACACTGCTTCGCACACCGCGCCGCGCTCCGCGCCTGCGCGATGTCTTTGTAGGAAGTCCTTCTCGAAACAGTAGAGGTAGAAGTAGGACTGTGGAAAGCAGGAGAAGCAGGAGAATTCACTCAGCGGTCTGTCCTCACCGCTCTCACCAGACACACTGCTTCGCACACCGCGCCCGCCGATCCATTTGAGTAATCTTATTGGTGAATGAAGCGTATATGAATGATTTGGAGTTCTTGTTTGAGAACAGGCTATTTCGCCCGAAAGGCTATTTCTGCCTCTTTTTCTTTTGCGTGCAGGACTGCGAGATATTATAGTTGTGTCAAGGTCTACCGAGAAATTCTTTCTTATTTCAAAATGTTCAGTATATGCATCGTCATGAGGTAACTGTCGTGTCATAACGCCTCCTTTATTTAATGTGGATAGACTCTTGTGTTTGTTGTTAGTCCGGTTGTTGAAATCGAAATTCATTTTTAATAGAGCTTTCAAAAGTTTATCTGCCACACTAATAGAGTCCCTTCTTTCATAGTTTGATATACCATGATTTTTGGTAAGTGGTTGCTGATCCAATATGTTGCAATTGCCAAATTGGGGTTGTTCATCATCACTTATTTGTAATGGAATTGTTTCAGTCGTGTGATCTGTTCCAAGTCCAAATCTGACTTGGGTCCGCTCGCCACACATTCATTCTCCAGATTGAGGCAGAGTATTCAGTTTGTTATCTCCATTTGTACATTGCACAATTTTTGCAGCTAAAACTCGCAATTGAGGAAAGATCTCTGCTGGTACCATTTTTTTAGTTTCTGTATTACCATCAATTGGAAACTCGGAACACGAATAATATTTACATTCTTGGACTCCATCTTTAGTGGGAGCGCTAGGTACAGGCACAATACCAGTGGGGTATGGAGATTTGTTTGTTTTAGTTGTTTTAAAAGTTTCAATTTCAATTTCGGTTTCAGCTTCAGTAATAAAGCAATCATTATCACCTTCGTTGATAGAATTATTGACCAAATCAGCACCGTTCTCACCATTCTCATTCTCATTCCCGTTCTCAAACTGCTCATGCTCGCCAAAGGCGCAGCGCTCATCAATCTCAGCAGACTCACCAAACTCGTCATTCTCGCCATTCTTACAATACTCCTGCATACAATCCTGCATACACTGTTGCATACAAGTCACGGCGCTACCGCCTACTAATGAATGCACTTGAAGAGCATTTGATAAATCCGCAGTATTTTAAGCTGTTGTTATGTCAACGGAATCATTTTTATCGGCTCCTATTATATGTGCCAAAGTTTTCCTTCTTACCGCGGGTTTGGAAGAACTACCTTCTCCTCGGCAAAGGCCTGATCGGTTCTGAGGCAGGTCCATTGCTTCATTATTTTCCATCAGAATAGTTAAAGGACCTGCACTTGCTTAAAAAGCAGGTGGCAAAAACAACCAAAAAATAAAAAAGCACACCAGCGTGGTCAGCGGAACCAAAGGACCATAAGCACCAAAGACACTCAAGACTCAGTGCCGACTCCGCGCCGCTCCGCGGGTGCACTGGGTTTTTGAAGAGTATAGCTCCGCTTCCTGGCTGACAAGGAGCTAAAGGAAGGACTCCAAAGCAACAGCAAAACGAAAAGCACAGTGCCTCCAAGACACTCAAGACTCAGTGCCGACTCCGCGCCGCGGGTGCACTGGGTTTTTGAAGAGTATAGCTCCGCCTCCTGGCTGACAAGGAGCTAAAGGAAGGACTCCAAAGCAACAGCAAAACGAAAAGCACAGTGCCTCCAAGACACTCAAGACTCGGTGCCGAATCCGCAGAGTCGGCACTGAGAGCAATTCACATCCAAAGTATATTAAAAACATTAAACAATGTACCTGCAAAGCCCAATAAGAACATTGAAAACCAACCCCAGAGGCTTCCAAAGAGGAAGCCAAAAGGAGTGGGACATTGTATACAAGGCCATCATCCCACCTAAAGACATTAAGCAGAAACAACTTGGTGCACAGGAACACGCACCAAGAAAACCCTTTGGCACACTGGATTAGGTGCCAAGGAGTCGACAAGAGGCTGAAGAGCCTGGTTGCGTGACCTGTAATCGGTGGACCATATGGTCTGACAATTGCGCCTAGACCAGTGAACCCCGAATACTAAAGACAGAATATTGGGAAAAACAACTGATAGAATGAACAACAAGTACAAAAGGTGAAGTTTAAGTCTTGGGGAAGGGAGCCCTAAGACTGAAAAACCTGTTCATGCTGTCTTGAAAGCAAGGTCTCAAGAACCCCCCTTTTTGTTTGGAATTGTGTTACATGAGACTTGAGGAAGGGAACCCCGAGGAATATCTTGAACTATGTTGCTTGGAGCTCAAGAGAAGTGATCTTGAGACTTTTGTGGGACTATCTTATACTTGGTGAATGAAAGCAGAAAGTTGGAAGCACCGAACGTTGCATTGAACTTTGCTTCTTTAGTCATTAACAGCGCTACACATTGTTAGTCTAAATGGTGAGAGCAAGTACAGGTTATGGACACAGACAGACGTTCGAATGGAACTATTTGACTCCGACTTTTCTTAGTTTTATTCCGATAGGGAAATCCCACCTTAGCATAGGGCAAGATAGGCCTTCAACAGTCCTGACATTTGATTTAATAAAGTACTTTAGTTTGAAATAAGTCTGTTGTCTGTGCCTTGCTTCATGATGCCTTCACAGTACTCTGACTCCGCCTACATGATGTCAACAGTACATGCAGGACTGTCACGTTGGAAAATGAGTGGCTACTGACGTGCGGACGGCACACCAGTGCAGCACATGCCCCCATTGGCTAGACTCACAGATGCGCTGCAACTCCAGCCATAGCAGTCGTGAAGTGCCAAGCACACACGAGGGGGTGAGGGGCGCGATCTGGCGCAGCAACGATGCTGCAGACACAGAAGCAAAATGAGGAGCATATTTTACAGAAATAAATTAGTTTGGCCCCCCACCTAATAAAAACATACGAGTGCTTAGAATGACATTGCGAGAAGGATACAGTTCATTTTCTGTTACCCAAATAGTGGAATTTCAGGGGCAAGCACCAGCAGAGGAGAAAGAGTTGAAGATAAAGAGAGGGTGCTCAAAATTCCCTACAGATGCACTGTGGCGGCAGGAAAGCTAGTGATTCCCTCAGGGTTGTTGCAGATTGCTCTCACGCAGCTGCACTATCCTATTCAGCTTAGTAAAGATGTTTTTGCAGCACATATTCGGGAAGATTGGTTCTGTCCCAATTTGGCGGAATATATCGCCACTTTTATGAGTAGTTGCATAGTGTGCCGAAAATTCAACGCAGGTCACACCTTGCGCGTAGTGCGAGGAGCAATACCACGCCGTAATGGGCCTTTCGAGCATCTCAACGTAGATAATGTGGATATGATACAAGTATGGAATGGTTACAGATATATGATCGTGGTAGTGTGCCCTTTTTCTGGTTTGATCGAAGCTGGTCCATGTTCACACCCGATGCCCTCAGTGCAGTGAAATTCCTGGTCAGAGAGGTGTTGCAACAATGGGAGTGTGCGAGTACCTGTGTACAGACATTCTTTGACATCCTTTACTCCCTTGGTATCTCTTATACCAACTTTGCAGACACCACACAAATCCTCATCCCCATTTCTGATGACCACACCTCCGACACAACAACCGTTAACAATGTCTTCAGTACTATCCAGAGCTGGATGGCCTCACACAACCTCTGTCTCAATGACAAGTAGACAGAGGGCCTCATTAAAAGGTGGCCGGTCCGGTAAAATCGATGCCGGTATGACCATACCAGCATCGTTTACCGGACCAGAGTATTAGAAGGCACGATGCCGGTGTCACCGGCATCGGCAGGGCCCCGTCGTGACCAGCCTCACCCTTGCCGGTATGAGCGTCGGCACGCGGCAGCCGTGCTAGTGACACCGGCATGCCGCAGTTAGGTGCACATTAAGAGGTGCACGGACATGTAATTGCCGGCATGGTCATGCCGGTAATAACGGATACAATGATGCCGTTAACATCGGCATCAGGGTGCAGGCGTTAATAGGAATCTGGTGTGTAGAAACCTGCCACAGGTGCCGGCAATGCAGTCTTGCACAGCAGAAAAGGAGCCGCCCACACACCACACCCCTCCCAAATCTACCATTAGACCTTGTAGTACTGGAGCTGGAGGACATGCATGCACTGCTACTGTTTGAGGCCAGAGAATGCAGTGGAGGGGCCGGAGGAGAAGGAGGGCGAGATTGGGCCAGCACATACCTATTGTGCAGGCAGTTGTTCCCCGCAGGCAGCCACCAATCCCTTGCCGAAGGGCCAGCCCATTCAACCTAACCCCTGCTCACATCCACACCCTGTACCGGCTGGACAGGGACACCATCACCACAATAGTGGACCTCATTCATGATGACCTGGTGAGCCTGATCATCATCCGGACATCCATCCCCCCCCTTGTTGAAGGTAGTGTCTGTGCTACACTTCTTTGCCACAGGCACCTATCAGCACACAGTGGGGCAGCTGCCTGGAATCTCACAACCCTGTTTCTCCCGTGTGCTCAACCAGGGGCGAGATGCACTCCTGAAACACGCAAGCAACCACATCAACTTACCCCGGACTACGGAGGAGGTGAATGCAACCAAAATAGCATTCTATGCACTGGCAGGCATGCCAAATGTAATCGGTGCCCTTGACTGTACACATGTGGAGCTGGTTGTCTGGCATGCTGTGGAGGAGTACCGCAACAGGAAGCTGTACCATTCGCTGAATGTACAAATGGTGTGCAATGCACGCAAAAACATCATGCCATGGTGCTGTGCAAATCCACGCTTCCCAGCTACATGGCACGACACACTGCACAACGCACCTGGCTGCTGGGTGAGTATAACCAAAGGGTCATGAGGGTTATTGATTTAGGGGGGGATAACAAGCATAGGCAACGTGTCTGCTGGCTGGGCCATGCAGGGTGTTGATTGGGGGGGTGGGGGGGCGGGCCATCACAAGCATAGAAAACGTGTCTGCTGGCTGGGCCATGCGGGGTGTTGATTGGGGGGTCGGGGGAGAATCACAAGCATAGGCAAAGTGTCTGCTGGCTGGGCCATGCAGGGTCTTCATTGGGGGGTGGAATCACAAGCATAGGCAACGTGTCTGCTGGCTGGGCCATGCAGGATGTTGATTGGGGGGGGAATCATAAGCATAGAGAATGTGTCTGCTGTCTGGGCCATGCAGGGAGTTGATTGGGGGGGTAATCACAAGCATAGGCAACGTGTCAGCTGGCTGGGCCATGCGGGGTGTTGATGGGGGGGGGGTGGAATCACAAGCATAGGCAACGTGTCTGCTGGCTGAGCCATGAGGGCTGTCGGAACATAGCACAGGATTGCATGCATGAGGAGCACAAGTGTACAGTGCATGCATTAAACCATCATCACTCCTGCAAATAGGCATAAACATTACCAGGTATGCAATGTAGAGCAGAGAGACTGGGTCGGGCAATAGAAGGCAAGGTCAGATGGGGAATCAGACCTAGCAACCTCTACATTCCCAACCTGCACAATATTAAACCACACATATAGAAGAATGGAAGAAGACCACACACAGCGTCCTGGGTGCCTTCAACTGTGACCTTAGTAAATTAAACATAATGTGCAATACAGCCAATGCTTGAAGATATGCAAGGCCTACACAGCTGTGTGTACAAGCAATCAACAGACACAGTGCACACACCAGCACATGTATCAGGAACATCAGAAAACATGAACCACATGTACCACAATGCACCATCCTGTAGTGACTATGCATGAAACACATGATGTCAGCAAAGGTAATCACCAGTCATGCTGCCCTGCCTGAGAGAAACCCATCTGCCACACGGAAAAATATCCATCACTGCACTCAGTCCACAGGTACACCGCAGATCAGTATGCCTGTCATGTCACCTTAAGGGACACCTCAGAGTACAATGGGTGAAGTATGAAAACGATTAAAATCTGCAATCATATCATTGACTACCACCAAGATATGACTGAAAGGAGCAGGACTCATTCAAAGCACCTTAGTTCCACCATGCCAAACCCCACCCAGCTGTATCACAGAAACGTAACCCTACACCCGTGGACCATACCACCAATGTAATTCTAACCTATTCATATGGGGGAAGGTGTCAATGGAGATGTACATGGAAACATGAATAAGTAGAATGCATACTGGGGATACCAGTGTGTTACATGAAGCCAATTAGGCAAGTGTGTGATTATCCACTGTACATGCACAGTTCATATCAATGAAATCGTAAGCCATCATGGACATTTGTACATGATATGTGAGAGTGCAGGTTCACACTGAATGGTCCTTGGGACGGCAACTGCACCCCCTACACCCCCACCCATGGATCAGCCCTAAGTACTCTTAACCGGGTCATTGAAAATGGAACATTTCATGTGCAGTTATGAATCCTTAGTTGCTTGTAATCATGAACACTGTACAGGCAGTGCTAACATGGAATTAACAAATTAATCACAAGTACCCTTTCTCTTGCTCCCATGCAGGTGGTGCCAGGTATCCCCTGAAGGTCTGGCTCATGACCCCCATCAGGAAACCAGTCAACAGGCACGAAGAGGACTAAAGACGTGCACATGCATGCACTTGTGTCACCATTAAGCAGACATTTGGGCTGTTGAAGGCCTGGTTCCGCTGCCTCAACAGGTCAGTGGGTGTTTGGGGGGGCACTCATTTACGGGCCGGAGAAGTTGGGAAAAATAGTGTTAGTATGTGCCATGCTACAAAACCTGTGCATCCGGCGCAACGTCCCCCTGCCCCTTGACATGGACATGATGCCACCTGAGGATGAGGAAAATGGTGGAATTCCTCAGCGGCACAATGTAAATGAAGGACTTGCGATACAGCAAGATTTAATTGCCCATTACTTCTGATGGACTGGAAAAGACAAGGCACTGGGCATGGGTCACACTGGGCAATGTACATAATTAAATAGACACACATTCAAGAAGCAATGTCCGGTTATGTGTTTTTCTTTTATACACCAGCTGTACTGAAATATGAATAACTATGTACAGAATTGCATTATTTAACTACCACTACCCGTTACTGTCCCGTTAAATCTACCCCACACCCCCTCCTCCACTATCCCCAAACCCAATACCCCCACCACCCCCTCCCCCACTACCCTCACACCCAATACCCCAACACCCCTCCCCCACTACTCCCACACCCAATACCCCAACACCCTCTCCCCCACTGCCCCAACACCCAATAGCCTAACACCCCCCCATTACCCCGATAACACCTTCACAACTACTCCCTCCCCACATGCACTTGTAAGTTGTCCTATTCACGCCCCCTTTTTGGAGGAGGGGGGTGAGCCTCTGTGAAACCTGATTGTATGGAGAAGCCTGGTGGTTTGTTATCATTACAGATACATTACCCATTGTTAGAGAATCATTACCCATTTAGGGATCCAGTTATCCATCATACATTCTGATTAGTACTGATTAGTAGTGACATAAAGTAGTGACACTAGACTATCCACATATATGTAGCCATTTGTATTCGCTATAAAATGAGGCCTGTTATATTTGAAGTGCCATGTAGAGACATGTTATATATGTAGAGACATGTAGACACATGTAGAGATATGTTGTTATGTATTATGTATGCAATGGAGAGACACGTATGAGTGTGCACTTAGAATATGCATTGAGTCTGCATTAGAGATAGCGCTTGGTTTGAGTGAATGAATGCGTTAGGCACTACATTCGAGAATAGAGAAAGCATGAAGCCATCCTGAATGAGACACAGAAGCGCCCCGGAGTGCAGGAAGTTGTTATGAGTTAGTGTGAAGAAAGTGTGCTTAAACAGTTGCTTAGCAGACAGAGATAACGCGACCCTTGTCCGAGTGGGGAAGGCTTTGGAGTCTTTGTCAGCCCTGGGCTGGTGCTTTGCAGACAGAGAGAAGGTGGGGGCAGCACCATAGAGAGGGAGAGTTTTGCAGGCAGAGACATGGAAGGAGAGAGGGATTTGAATGGAGAAATATGAGGAGATGGTAAGATGGTAGTGCAGGCAGACAGAAGAGGCCCATGGTATAGATATGTAGGAAATGTCATGATGACAAGAACACGCAGTGATTGAAAAGTAAAAGACATACATCACAGACTTTTAGGCACTGCTCACATTTAGAAATGCTGACAGACAGAAAGAGAGGCATTTTAGCTTAGAGAGAACGAGTGTAACCATTGATATTTATATGTCATTGAACAGTATAATGAGAGGTGAAGCTCTGAGATTTGAGGTAGTTGCTGCTCTCTGCTGGTCTGCTCTCTGAAGGAGAGAGGGAGTTGGTAGTTTGAGATGCTAGTTGGAGTTGGCACACTGACACTCTGAGAGAGGAGAGATGACCTGGAGAGGCATTTGGGAGTGATTGGATGTACTCCGGGAAGCGGTTTTGCGAGCAGCAGAATCCGATGGCTTTGGCTCATATGCAGAAGGAAAACATTCTGATGAGAGCTGAGATCGGTCTGGCAGGGATCTGGCAGAGAGAGGCCTGGTCCTGACTGACTGGCTGGTTGCAGAGTTAGCAGGAGAGGAGAGACAGAGCAAAACAGAGGAGAAGGGAGTATTGCTGAATAAGACACGTGCATGGGGAATTAGAACAGACACTCACACAGAGCTTTGGCTGACATGATAGATGGGGTAATCAGACAGGGTTTGTCTTAGAGAGAGAGAGAGTGTGAAGTATGGTGTGGAATGGAGTTGCTATTAGATTGCTTGTATTAGAAGACTGTAAGGCTTACAGTTATTGCATTGCATGGTAGATTCGCACCAAAGGCATGAAAGGTGCAAATTCAAGATTTGCATTATAGTAGTGTTTGCATTATGTATTGCTATGTATGAATAAAAGTGTTTCTATTGTTGAATCGATTCATGTGTTTTCTTTGTGTCTTATGTTAATGTGTCCATAGGAGTAAGTTAGGAGTAATCTAGGAGTAACACAGTGCACAGAGGCCCTGAGATACAAGAGTTAGGGGGGCATAGTGATCCACAACCCCCTAGGAGATTTGTCCAAGGTGTGACATGGTCGCACACGCGGGGCTAGACCAGAGGTAGATTTGTTGGCACTCTCCACGCCTCTGGGCGGCGAACGAGTGGCTGTGAGCGACCCACACGGCTTGTTTGAATTGAACTGGCCGGTGTTTAGCTGGAGGATAGCCCAGATTGGGGGGCTCACTGATGCTGACTGATAACATGGAACAGAGGGTTTAGTCTGCAGAGTTTTGCAGCTGGCTTTGATCCACTTATCGATGAGCCGAAGTAGAAGTTGTGAACATCGTGTGCAGCTGTGTTTTCTGTTAGTTTGTGGGAATAGATATTTTATGTTGTGTGCTTTGTCCGTCTTGGGGATGATATGAATTAGAGCATACTTCGTCCACAATTTTGTTCACGGTAGGAAGGGGAACGCAATTGTCTGACTGACTTTGAATCCGGAATTTGAATTGGAATTGATCCAGAGCAGTGTTTCATGACTGGCAATTTTTGGGAATGAATGTACATCCATTTGGCCAAGCTAGAGAAACAGTTTTTTCTTGAAGACGCTTGTAGTATTTTGTTTGTTTGGAACTCCGCAGGAACTCCGCAGAGACTGACACTTTTTGGGGAAATCTGACCTTTGTTTTGGATTACTATTGGTTGGAATTTGTGCACAGATTTGGCAAGTCGACGACTGTATCTGCATGTTTAGAGAAGTCTTGGAACTTGTTTTTTGAAACTCACTTAAGTGTTGCGAGGTTGTGTTGAGAAGAAATCCTGAGGGGTGAAATAATTAAAACTGCAGAATGAGCACATTTTTTAGTGACTTGAAAGCAATAACAAATTGGCTTAGAAATATGCTTGATGCCTGGGAAGTTTCGCCGGCACCAACCATATTGAAAGTGAATAGTGAAGAAGCAGGAACAGAAATGACACCATATATTAGTGACTTGCGAGCAATAATATATATCGTCTCAGACATGTAACTGAAAACTGGGAAGATGCCCCAGCAGCTTTGAATTACCCATTGAAACCTTTGTCAACAACAGTGATGGGTGGGAACAGAGATCCTAGAGAAAACCTGATAGGGGTGAAGCACAGAGTAGTGCATGGAGAAAATTTTAATATTGTGTGTGGGGGGAAAGAGTTACCTCAGAATAATACGAGAAATAGTGTGACCCAGACAGACGTTTGTTTCACTGATAGTGCAGCAATGATTGCAGCAACAACAGAGCAACACATTGAACAAATTGAGACAGATGTTTGCCAGGAAATAGAGGAAATGGAGAGTGCATTTTCGACAGACATGAGCAGAATGCACAGAGGGTTTGCTATGAAGATTTGCATTATAAAACTGTATCATTGGAGACACCTTTGCATGGAAGCAGTTTTGTGAACATCTTTGATTTGAATAGTAATGGCATCTGGAATGCCATTTTTGGCAGAATTAGTAACAACAGTACTTTGCCTATGTTAGGGAGTGAAAATATTGTTTTGTCTATTGACATTGAAACTTGGATAGCTTTGAAGGAGAAAGTGAATCGCGCTAATCAGGCTAAAATTGGATGTTCTGAGATAAAGCATTCTTTGAATATTTTGAGTTGTTTGAATGAGCGCACGGAGAGAAAGGTTGTTTACCTTATGAAGAAACATCGCGTGGGATTAGCAGACTGTTGTTTTGAAGAAGGAGTAAGCAGTGAAAGGAAGGAATGTGTATTGAATCTGAATTGTATTGCACATGCGGGAAGCAGTGTCCATTTGAATGAAATAGCTTTGTTTTGTCAACATTTAGGGATTCAACGTTGTGAATACGCTATTTTGAAAGGGGAGTCTGTGGCTAGAAAACATGAAAATGACACAGTAAGCAATGCTTTTGCAGGACATGGAGTGCAATTGGATGCAGGAATGCATCTGTTTTGTGAAAATTGATGGATTCAGAATGAATCACTGATGTTAGAAAGAGAAATGGACTCTATGACTAGAGAAAGTTTTGACACACAGAGGAATGCAGTTGTGCAACATTTGAAGTTGCTTTTTTTGGGCTATTTGAAGTGGGCTGTCCTCTTCTGTTTTGAGAAAGACAGGGAAGGAGTAATGCATCATGAGGCATGTTTAGACAGATGCACTGGCACACTGATACACTAGAACTGATACTGCAGACACTGAAGAAACTAGCATTGATGTCTTTTGAGAGACATGGGGAAGCATAGATTGAGAAATGCTGTTTTGTTTTTGGCTAAGAACACATCTGAAACTGATAGAAAACTGATACTTGCACTTTTGTTTTCTTTGCTTGAAATCTAGAGAGACACCTTGACCAGACCAAGATTTGCAGACAGTGAAACCTTAAAGATCGCATTGATGACTGACCAGATTGCATCGCATGAACTGACCAGACCATGATTGGAAGCAGCATGACCAGACTGAAAGCATGACCAGTCCAGATTGACCAGACCTTGATGAAACCATGTGACTTTGCATCATGGCTGTTTGAAGACCTGACACCTACGTTTTGCAACAGCACTTCTGGGGAATGCCGACCGATTTGAGGCCTTAGGGTGTAGCTTTGTCAATGGCTGTGCTCTGAGAAGGTACTCAGAAGACCTGCTTTCTACCTGATCTCGTGGCATGACAACTAAAGCCATTGGAAGTGAAGATTGTGACTGACATTAGATATCAATCAACACCTTGCAGCATTCTGTGCCAAGAGAGTGAAAGATGTTCAGCAAAAGGCGAGAAATTGTTTTGTGGGCTGTTTTGTAATCTGCAGCGAGAAGAGAATCCATATGGAATGCCTTACCTTGTGAACCAGAACCAGACACACATTTGGGCCTAGAGAAGAAGAGAGAAATGAGAATGAGCAGGAAAACGTGCTCTGAAAGCATTGAATTCCTGGTGCTAACCACGTTTGAAAAGCAGTGAAATTCTTTGTCTCTTGTGGGAGTGAGAGAGAGCATTGATCTGACACCATTGTGCTTTGAAATCTGCACTTGCATCCAACGTTGGCTGGTCCCTCATGAGAAGAGCAAGGACTAGCATGGCATGAACTGGAATACTTGCATGGCATGGCAACAACTGGCAACAGCATAACCTGGCAAGGAATGAGAGAATTTGAATCTGGAGTTTGGCCTATGTGAAATTGCATGGAATAGCCAAAGGAGAGTTGCCACCTGCATTGTTTTGCAAACACTCTGAATGAGTGCCACGTGAATGATACATCGGTATCAAAAGAGGATAGACTAGGAAATTTTTTGGAATAGGGAGTTGAGACATCGAAGGAAACTTGCAGCAGTGAGCAGGGATTGCTCTGAAGAAAAGATCTGTCACCTATATCAAAGGAAGAGCTTGCAGCAGTGAGGCTCTGGAATCTGTCGCTGAAATTGTCTGTTTGCAGGACACACACTAGAGTTCCGTTTGCAGCTGGAACTACTTTTTGCTTTGGGCTATGCTTTGATGGCCATACACATGTTTGCTGAACATATTTATGCTTGCTGAACACATTTGTGACCCATTTGTGAACATTCGCTTTGTTGACATGCTGTGTTGACATTCCTTGGCTGAGATATTTGCATTAGAACTGGATTTGTACTGACTTGGAATTTTGCACAGATGTGAGGCACACATACATTCTGATTGGCAACAACTGATTTGATCAGACTGACATGCAGTGAGAACCTGGAAATAAGTTGGACTGGAAATGTAACTGAATTGGCCTGCATGACCAATACACTGAAATGAGCCTTGACACATGTGAAAGTGATATTGTCATTTTGTGCTTGACACACTGAAAGTGTTTTACACCCGAATCCACAGTACATATGCATTGATTCTATGCATTACATTTTCGCTTTGAATAATCTGCTTGTAGACACACTTTCACACTTTTGGCTTCACACTTCTGACTTGAATTTTGACACATTTGCAGCTATGCATTTGAAATTTGTGCTTGCCACTGATATAGTGAAATGCTTGCATTGTTTGGGGTTTTTTGCATTTTGAGATACAATGTTTTTTCCCTTTGCAATTTTGCTTGATTTTAGCATGCCACATTGAGACATGTTTTGACAAATCGTTACTAATGATTACATAATGATAAGAGGAGAGATTGTGAAACCTGATAGCATGGAGAAGCCTGGTTTGTTATCATTACAGAATCATTACCCATTGTTAGAGAATCATTACCCAACTAGGGATAAAGTTATCCATCATACAGTCTGATTAGTACTGATTAGTAGTGACATAAAGTAGTGACATTAGACTATCCACATATATGTAGCCATTTGTATTCGCTATAGAATGAGGCCTGTTATATTTGAAGTGATATGTAGAGACATGTAGACACATGTAGAAATATGTTATGTATGCAATGGAGAGACACGTATGAGTGTGCACTTAGAGTATGCGTGGAGACTGCATTATAAATAGCGCTTGCATTGAGTGAATGAATGTGTTAGGCATTACATTCGAGAATAGAGAAAGCATAAAGCCATCCTGAATGAGACACAGAAGTGCCACGGAGTGCGGGAAGTTGTTATGAGTTAGTGTGAAGAAAGTATGCGTAAACAGTTGCATAGCAGACAGAGATAACGCGTCCTTGTCCGAGTGGTGAAGGCATTGGAGGACTTATCAGCCCTGGGCTGGTGCTTCGCAGACAGAGAGAAGGTGGGGGCAGCACCATAGAGAGGGAGAGCTTTGCAGGCAGAGACATGCAAGGAGAGAGGGATTTGAATGGAGAAATCTTGTTTGATCTCTCTTTTGCCTTTGACACTGTCAACCATGCCATCCTGCTCAACCGTCTCCGTGATAACCTGGGTATCACTGGTCAGGTTCTGGCGTGGCTCACTTCTTTCCTCTCCTTCCGACCCTCCCAGGTACAACTTGGGTCCTTCGTCTCCGATATCTTTTTCTCTACCTGTGGTGTCCCCCAGGGATCCAACCTCTCTCCCTGGCTGTTCAACCAATACCTGGCACTCCATGGCCACCGCATCGCCGCTCTCTGTCCCAATTTTCAGTGCTATGCGGATGATACCCAGCTCATTTTACGGCTACCCTCAGCCTTCTCCTCTCTCTCTCTCATCTCTGACTGTCTGTCTGTCTGCTATCCAGGAGTGGTGTGCCGTCAATGACCTCTGCCTTAATGCCAGTAAGACTGAGATTCTACTCATCGGCACACCCACTCCCTCCTTCCCTGCAGCTCTCTGGCCGGACTCTCTTGGCCCTCTTCCTGCTCCTACCTGCAAGGCTAAAAACCTTGGGGTCACCTTCGCCTCCACACTCTCCTTCTCTCCTCACATCTCTGACGTCTCTAAGAAGTCACACTACCAGCTTCACCCCTTCAGAGGTATTCTTCCTTTCCTCACCTACCCCCAGAAGCTCACTGTCTCCAGAGCCTTGATTCTCGCTAGGCTGGACTACTGTAAAAGCCTCTATATAAAACTGCTGCCTCTACTCTCCGTCCTCTGCAACTTATCCAGAACAGGATTGCGAGACTTGTCCTTGGCCTCAAGCCCAGGGATCACATCTCTCCAGGACTGAAATCTCTGCACTGGCTCCCACTGGCTGTGAGGATTAAGTTCAAAACCCTCTGCATTGTCCACAAGGCCTTCTGGGGTCTGGAGCCGCAATACCTTCAACTCTCTCTTCCTAAATATCTTCCTTCTCGAGCTCTTCGCTCATTCGTCTCCAACTACCTCAGGGTCAGTCGCTTCTCCAAGCAACAAATTGGTGGTAGATCTCTCTCTTCGGCAGGGGCCTCCCTCTGGAACAGCCTTCCTGCCTCCCTTAAACTTGAGGAGAACAATCTCCAGTTCCGGAAGCATCTCAAAACCTTCCCTTTGCTTCTGCTTTCTCTCCCCCTCTCCCCTACTGAATTCCTGGCTGATACTGTACTGGTTACCTGGCCACTCTTCTGATATCGGGACCAGGCTCCCGCCCGTTGCACACCTGCACTGCCTCCCCGACAACCCTTGTACCTGGGGACTGTTTTCTGTATCACTACAGTCCCCCTACCAGCACTTACGTATGCACTTAGCTTGCACTTGCCACTATCTGGCCGTTTTACTATCCTTTTTATTCTACTATCCCCTGTACTGCACTTTCCCCCTTCCTTCCCCCTCGCACTTGCGCGATCTGAATGACACTGGGCCTAGTAAGATCGTTGTCTGTCTTCCCTTGTTCCCCCTCCCTTGCCTCGTCGCGCCTTGAAACACTTGTGTATAGCGGCGTCATAAATGCCATATCATATCATATCAAATCATCATATCATATCATAGCAAATATGAGGAGATGGTAAGATGGTAAGCAGGCAGACAGAAGAAGGCCATGGAATGTAGGAAATGTCCCGATGACAAGAACACGCAGTGATTGAAAAGTAGAAGACATGCATCACAGACTTGTAGGCACTGCTCACATTTAGAAATGCTGACAGACAGAAATAGAGGCATTTTAGCTTAGAGAGAACGAGTGTAACCATGTATATGTATACGTCATTGAACAGTATAATGAGAGGTGAGGCTCTGAGATTTGAGGTAGTTGCTGCTCTCTGCTGGTGTGCTCTCTGAAGGAGAGAGGGAGTTGGTAGTTTGAGATGCTAGTTGGAGTGGGAGATGGCACACTGACACTCAGAGAGGAGAGATGACTTGGAGAGGCATTTGTGAGTGATTGGATGTACTTCGGGAAGCGGTTTTGCGAGCAGCAGAATCCGATGGCTTTGGCTGATATGCAGAAGGAAAACATTCTGATGAGAGCTGAGATCGATCTGGCAGAGAGAGGCCTGGCCCTGACTGACTGGCTGGTTGCAGAGTTAGTGGGAGAGGAGAGACAGAGCAAAACAGAGGAAAAGGGGAGTATTGCTGAGTAAGACACGTGCATGGGGAATTAGAACAGACACTCACACAGAGCTTTGGCTGACATGATAGATGGAGTAATCTGACAGGGTTTGTCTTAGAGAGAGAGTGTGGAGTATGGTGTGGAATGGAGTTGCTATTAGACGCTTGCCTTGCATTAGAAGACTGTAAGGCTTACAGTTATTGCATTGCATGGTAGATTTGCACCAAAAGCATAAAAGGTGCAAATTCGAGATTTGCATCATAGTGGTGTTTGCATTATGCATTGCTATGTATGAATAAAAGTGTTTCTATTGTTGAATCGAATCATGTGTTTTCTTTGTATCTTATGTTAATTTGTCCATAGGAGTAAGTTAGGAGTAATCTAGGATTAACACAGTGCACAAAGGCATTGAGATACAAGAGTTAGGGGGGCATAGTGATCCACAACCCCTTAGGAGATTTGTCTAAGGTGTGACATGATCGCCTACGTGGTGCTAGACGAGAGGTAGATTTGTTGGCACTCTCCACACCTCTGGGCAGCGAACGAGTGGCTGTGAACGATGCACACGGCTTGTTTGAGTTGAACTGGCTGGTGTTGTGCTGGAGGATAGGCCAGATTGGGGGGTTGTGGTGACGTTCCGTTGTTCCCGTTAGGCAGAAACCTGTGCAGTTCCCTTAGGGACCACTGCAAAAAGTTTAAGACTACAGGAGTAAGCAGTAAATCCAATTGGTAGCAGTCTGCACCACCCAGATTAACCTGGTAGCTGTGGCTGAGCAGTCAGACTTCTCTCAAGAAGAGTTAGGCAGTATATAGAGTATACACAATAGGGCTAAGAATACAGTAGAACAAGCAAACACTGACCAGAGCTTTGGTATAAAAGTATACAATTATTTATTTAAAAACACACTTATGAAAATACACTGGCACTAATATCAAGCAAGTTCAAACACAGTCACTATAAGTATATACACCTCCCTAGTTAATTATTCGACAAGTCTAGGTTAAGACACCACTCATTTAGCAAAACAGAGGGGAGCGCGTAACCGTAGATGGCACTCCAATAATTCATTTAAAAAGGGAGAGAAAAGGCAGAGTAGGAAAATAACACAGTACTAACACTTTTAAGAAACCACAGCAAGTCAAGAAAGGCAGGGTCTACTATAGAGCAAAAAGTTCATAGGCCAGGCCCACTCTTGGAGAGGGCAAGGCGGAATGTGCCCAAGATCACACAGTGGAAATGCACTCAAAGTCTTTGCAGAAAAGTCAAAAAGAGGCTGGATCAGTTCAGAAAGGCAAAGTTAGCAGGTCTGAGGTCAACCCAGTTAGAAAGTCAAGGATTTACGGGACACCTTGGACAATCTGTTGCAGGGGAGACCAGGCGGGACACAGTACCTGAAATGGTGAGAAAGCTCCAGCGGTGGCAGTTGTTCCTGGCAGCGGGTGCAAGTCGTGACTTCGACCAGAGGAAGAGATGATCTCGACGAGGAAGAAAGCTGGAGGTCGTTGCACTGCCAGGGAAGAAACCAGCTGCGGAGTACCCAATTAAAAGGTACAACCCTTTTATTCGCGGTAGTGGTGAAGCGTGGCTATCCGGCCGCCGGGGTACTTGGCACGGGCGATTCAACCACGAGACGTCTGGGTAGGCGAAAAAGGCGAACTGGTTGGTTCCACCAGCTCAAAGGGAAGAAGACTCTCCTGGAAGAAGATCTCCTCTTTCGTCTGGGAAATGGTGAGTTTGTACAGCAGGGCTCCACCGGTGGTGTCGTCGTTGTAGATGGCTCAGCTTCTCCCCTCTTCGGATTCTTTAGAACCTGTGGTGACTTCTGAAGTTCCAGTCCCCAAAGCCCTACTTTTATGCAGAAAAACCCCCATTCAACAGCCTAGCTGTCACTCAAACATGCTAAGTGGTGAGCCGGGCGGCTCACCTCTGGGCCAGTCACACAAGAGTGTGACTTGAGTTGCCAAGGCAACTCAGTCCAGGGTGCCTAATCCCCCTCTCACACATCCTGTAGACCCCAGACAGAGTGGCACCATTCGGAGGGCTTCTGTGGAGAAGCCTGCCAAAAAGTGGAACAAAGGGCTCGACGTGGGTTAGAGTTTCAGAGTCAAACACAAACGCCATGGCAAAAAGACCCAACCAGGGAATAAATATTAAATAAATAACCCGGCGGTATCTTTAACATTGCACCAAAAAGTGGTGCGTTTAAAATCAATGGGAAAATTCCATAGGAAATATTCTGGTGGAATATTGTGCGTGGTATCCACTGCCACCAGCCAGAAACTCGACAAGGGGGGACTGGACAGTGCCCCCTTGGAAAACAGACCCAGGGGCAATCGAATTACCCCTACCAGTACTTCCACAATATGATGGTTTGTACTGGTTCTGTTCACAATTTAAGACTAGTAAAGCCAATGGTGACTTTACATGCCCTGGGAGACAGTAGTCAGTCCCAGGGTATGGAGTCTATGTTTGGGGGTCACTATGACACACCTCTGTTACTGCACTGATGGTGCTGTGTAACACACATACTAAAAACACATGAAGCCCTATGGAGTAAAAGACCCCATAGCCCATAAAACACATTCATAGTCAAAGGACATTCTCAAATCATGCCTAAGAGTGGGAGAAAAAGAGTCTCATTCTTAGCAGGAGAAAAAAATAAACCCCAAAAATCCAGCAAAGCTGCTGGGGGACTCACTAGGTTTGGGAAATTAGCCTTAACAGAGAATTCTCCCTAACAGTTCCGCTATAGCAGACATTACAG
The DNA here is from genome assembly GCF_040938575.1 of Ambystoma mexicanum. Lineage (NCBI taxonomy): Eukaryota > Metazoa > Chordata > Amphibia > Caudata > Ambystomatidae > Ambystoma > Ambystoma mexicanum. The sequence goes on along the minus strand of NC_090922.1, from coordinate 1,334,240,951 downwards.
AATTTCCTTCACGCACACGCCTGGTCACGCGATACACGGCTCTGCTCACCATTCTTGCAGTGTCTTGCAGGGCATCCTGCATGGTCTGACGTGTCTGTTCTGCCTCTGTCACGTACTGTGTGACCAGGGCCTGCATTGCCTGCTGACGCTCTTCCATGCGAGAGAGTTGCCCCTCGATGTCCCTGATGTGGTGGAGACCTGGTACTGGCAGGGGAGGTGGGCTCCGAGGGCTTGCAGGACTGAACACACCGTCGTAACTATGGGTGTCAGGGCCACTGGCCTCCACTGCGCAGTGTGCACCTGAGCCATCTACAGGTGTGCCATGTGTGCTTACCTGCCTGGGTGGCGTTAATTCTACCTCCTCCTGCTGGCTGTGGCCTGGGGAGTATGCCTCCTCCTGCTCGCTGTGTCCTTTTGAGTCTGCCTCCTCCTCACTGTGCACTGCAGATTGAGCCGCCTCACCCTGCTCGCTGTGCACAGCAGAATGCGCCTCCTCCTGCTTGCTGGCCATGAGGGATTCTTCCAGATGAGGTGCCTGCTGCGCCCCAGACGTTGATGAGGGCCAGAGGGCCTTGCTGGCAGAAGTTGTTTGCCGGGGAGCCTTGGTGGAGGTTGATGGTAGCTGCTCGGGCTGCTGGCCATCCTGTGTTTCCTGTTAGCGGGGGGCTGTGCCGTGGATAGTGTGGCACGCTTCTGTTGTGCCGTGGAAGTAGACGGCTCCTGGATGGAGGTGGTGCCTTCGCCGCGGCGCTGATGTGCAGCGGCTGTCCGGGGTGTTGTGGCATGTTCACCCTCGCTGTCAGATCCTGTGCCTGTGGAGGACAGTGAGGCAGGGCATTAGTTATGGGTGTTCATCCATCTGACATACATCCATGCTAGTACATCCTGAGTCACGCGCATTGTCATGGACATGTTGGAGGGCCTGGCATGGTGCTCACAAGATTGTGGCGGGGGGGGTGCAGTGTCAGAGCATCCTTCTGGTGCAGCCATGTCTTTTGGGTGGGTGGGGTACAGGTGTCTAGTGGTTTGGGTGTTGTGCACAAGGGCTGTGTGCCATGTGGTGTTTCATTGTGGAACTGATGTGCTCCCATTCTGTACATTGATCCATTGACGTTTACACTGTGTGTATGGACATGGTGGGTGTGATAGGTGTGCAACTGGTGCTGGTGATGTGTGCATCTTGTCATGAAGAGACACGGTGGTGACGACTGCAGTTGTACAGTGATGTGTGTGTGTGTGTGTGTGTGTGTGTGTGCGCATGCATAGGGTACTTGTGTTGGCAATACAGGGGTCATGTGGGGTGTGTCAGTGGGGTTTGTTTATTGTGTTCGTGGCAGGTACATTGTAGCTGTGTGGGAGGTGGCTTTGGGTGGGTGCAAATTCAGCAGGAATCTGTTGCCACCTCCTTGGCATTTGGACTTCGCCATTGGCATTGGGGATGAAGGTGTGTGGTGTGACTTTGGGATTACGGTAAGGGACACTCACCGTCATCATCAGATGTTGAAGCTCCCATCTCCGCATTTCCTACACCCTCAATACCCTCTATGTGGATGACGGTGCTGCAGGTCTCCTCCCAGGACGTGAGTTAGAGGGGGGATGGCAATCTGCCTCCTGTGGCTGGCCCCTGGCTGCGCTTTGCAGCAAGGAGGTTTGCGGACCCGCAGACGTAGATCGTCGCAGCGCTTTTGGCAATATCGGACAGTCCAGGGTGTTGTCCCCATTGCCGATACCATGCGGGCCACTTCCTCCGAGATTATTTTTTTTGCGTAGTTGGGCTGGCTGCCGCAGGTCAGCGCAGAAGATGACGTTGGCATGTTCCACGAGTGTGTCTGCCAACATGTTTAGCTCCTGCTCACTAAAACGTGATTTCCGACGACAGACGGTGCCTTGCTTAGATGTCGTGATGGTCTGCTGTGTTGCTGTCTACTCAGCTATCCTGTTGGACTGCTTAGACTGTGGATTGAAATGGATTGCATTTTTAAAGATGGCCACTGGTGCGTTTCCCGTTCCGGCACAATGTCGTCGTTTCCGGTGCCGATATTACCGGCTTCGGGCTACCAGTAATTGCAGTATCGTTGGTGCCGGTGTCGGTGCCTGCGGCATCGAGGATGCCGGTATCAGGGGTTTGGGGGCCGTTATCGGCATGCCAGTGCTACCGTTTCCAGCATGCCGGAATGCGCGTGCATGCTGACTCGGGATCTACCATAGATTCCGGCAGCAGTGCTACACGGTAGCAATAGCATGCCGGTAATTTACTTTTTTAATGGCAAACTCATAATGAGGCCAAGAGATTCTCATAGTAGGTTCCCCCAATCGCCTCAAATCTCTCAATGCCTCCTACTCCTCCTTTATCATTGACAGGATTACCATCCCTGTCCTCAAACATGCTAAAACGCTTGGAGTCTATCTTGATGCCGAACTATCCATGACTAGATGCATCAATGCACTCGCCCCCTCAACTGCCCATACTGCCAAGCTCATCTCTCTTAGTAGACAGTTCCTAAGCCCTAACAACTGCCTCACTCTCTCAAGAGTCATAATCTTGTGCAAATTGGACTATTGCAATGTCTGGCACCTCTGCAACCAACCTTGCTAAACTTCAACTTATGCAAAATAAAGCCCTGCGCAGAGTCCTAGGCCTCTGCAAATTTGATCACATCTCTGCTACGCGTCAAGAGATTCACTAGCTACCCATAAAAGCATGTATTGACTTAAAAAAAACTTACCATTGCACAGCGTTGCATTCACAATGAAGCATCTCAAAACCTAATCAATCACATCAGCAAAAAGCTCCATTGTCGCTACCTCTGCTCTTTTAAGCACCTCTCCCCCAGGCAATACCCTGCTTCAAACGTGCAAGAGCAGGTGGTGTCAGCTTCAGCACCACAGCCCCAATTCTCTGGAACACTCTTCCTGCTCATATCAGGAATAATCCCTCTTTCCCTGCCTTCAATAGACTGCTGAAAACATTTAATAAATATGACTAACGTCTCAGCCATAACTATTGACTATGTGAGGTTCCTACCGCCTCCTCTTCATTGCCTGAATTGTCTTTGATCCTCACCTGACACTGTACAAATGCTGTGATACCTGTGGGTCTGGGTGTTACACAAATGTAAAAAATTAAAAAAATAATAATAGAAAAATGGAACTCACTTTGTAAATGAATTTTTTGAGCACATCACATCCCTGCTGGTGATTAAGCATATGTTTTCCTGCACTTCTCACCCGCAAGCGAAAATGATTTGTGAACTCCTCAATGGAATGCTCAAAGAAAAGATTGCCAAAACAAAAGTAATGCTGAAAAAGGGTTGGCTCCGTTGTCTGCCCTTAGCCTTGTTCACATTGCGTAATCAACCTGGATAAACCACCATTTAACACCTCATGGGTGGTGACAGGACGGTGCATGTGTCTGCTGCTTGCTCTTCCCACTAGAGCATTGTACAGCCACTGTTCTGGGTGATGAAATGCATCAATATCTTGCTTCAAAGATGGCTAGTTCTTCTTTTATCTCTCAACAGCTAAAGTTTTGGCGGGGGAGGTCGAAGAAGGATGATGAAGATAATACAACAGTAGAACAAACAGAACTGCTTAAGCAACCACCTCTTTATCCAGGAGACCGAATGCTCCTAAGAAACTTCGTCAGGTCCTGGTATAAACCCAGGTTTGATGGCCCTTTTACTACAGATCAAGCAACAGACAAGGCTGTAAAGTTAGTAGGGAAAAAAGCCTGTGTTAGGGAGAATTCTCATTTCATGGCTAATTTGCCTTACCTAGTGAGTCCCTCAGCAGCTTTGCTCGATCTCTGGAGTTATTTCTTTCCACTTGGTAGGAGTGTGAGCTTTCCCCCCACTCTTACCCATGTTTTGCTATGTGTCTCTTACCTGTTTTTATGAGGGTGGGATCTGGAGTACACCACTTCAGTGGCCCCCTTCTTTTGTGTGTTACACAGCACCTTCAGTGCAGTGACACAGGGATGTCGTTCAGACTTCCCACCGACTCCCTTTCTGAGGATGACTACTGTCCCCCAGAAAAGAGTAAGGTTGCCATTAACTTTACTTAGTCAAATTAACCACATATCCAGTACACCCCATCTTACATGGAGTACTGGAAGGGTTAACTCTTAGCCCTTTTTATCTGTACCTCCTAGAGCATTGTTTTGCTCTTTTAACATTTAGAATTGGCTGGGAGCAGTGGTATCTACCCTAAACTTTTCTACCGCGGTTATCTTATATAAACGTGGTAGTATTGTAGGCCATTGTATTAGCCTCGAACTTAAACCCGCTTGACCAAATACTTTTTCTTTTGGCTCTGGTGCAGTTTATTCGCCATTTCTTTTTGTTAAACTCCTTCTTGTGTTTTACTTTGCGCGGCAAACCAGGTTTGCCTTCTTTGTTCACTGTCTTTTGGCGGGCTTCTGCCAAGAAGCCCTCCTCTAGGCGCCTGGTAGTCTGAATGTGAGGGAGGGGTGTAGTCACGCCCTGCACAGGGTATCCTAGGAAACCCAAGTCACACTTTTTCATGATTGGCCGAGGTGGTTGTCCGGGCTGGATAACTCCCCTGCTGGGTGATTGACAGCTAGGCTGTGTGAACGGGGGATTTTCGCATAAAAGGCAGGTCTCTTGGGCTGGAAGTCAGAGAGTCACCACTGTAACTACAAGGAACCGAAGAGAAGCGGAGGAGAGGTCGACTGCTGCAACTATCCCGTACCTGCTGCAGACCTGAGCTATCTACCCTTCAACGACTAAGAGAAGGTCCAGTCCTGAGTCTTCTTCCCTTGAGTCTGGTGGGGATAACCAGCTCATCTTCTTCAGTCATAGGAATCCCTTCATGGTCGAAATCGCTGCACACTGCTGTAGTGGTCCGGATAGCCACCTGAAGAGCCTCTCCTGTTTTTAAGGAGCGCACCTTTTATTCATTGTCGCTGCTGCCGGCCTCATCCCTGTGTAGTACAGACCCCCTCATCGTCCTTCGTTGTGCCGAAGCTCCAGGAGTCATGGGCCTGTAGGAAACTACCAGGAACAACTGCCGTAGCACCAGCTTCAATCTTTGAGAAAGGTACTGTGTCCTGCTTGAGGAATTTGGGTGAATCCCTATTTCTCTTCCTTAAGGCTTGTCCTTACTTTTCCCTCCTTCTTATAACTTTTGCTTCCGAACATTGACAATATCAAAGTATTCTTGGCTACGTTGAATCGTGAACTGTCCGACTGCGTGATTCTCGACAACAGGCACCCGGTGTCACTTGACTTTGGCTCCGGCCCTTTGACTCTTGAATTCCTGTCTATGAGTGTTCTTCAATTTTGTCTGCCTAATATATTGCCTATGATTTGTGCCCCCAACTCCCTCTGGGTATCCCAGGTGCCAAGTGTGTTTTTGCTCCGGTAACATTTCTTGCCACGGACACGCGTTTATTTAGTAGACCGAGCTGTCAAAAAGTGATCGCAATCGTATTCACGGTAACATGTCTTGTTTCATAACACTGGTCCGTTTAAACACAGGGTACTTACCTTGATTTATACCGTACAAAGTGAACTGGTTAGTTGTAGTGTATTTTACAAGTGGTTTTGTATTTAATAGAAGTTTTGTGTTTATAACAAATAGTTTAAATATAAATGTACTTATATCTTTTACCTGAAACCTTGAGTCAGTGTATGCTTGAGTCACAGTAATTGTGGTCCCTTTGTGTAATTTCTGCTACTGCTCATATACTCTTGAGATAAGCCTGGCTGCTCCACTACTGCTACCACTTTAACATAGTAGTACAGGCTTGTACCAAAGGTAAAACTTGTATTGCCACATGTAGTCTTAATTGTGTGTAGTGGTCCCTAAGGGCACTGCATAGGATTCTGCCTAACACTGGTGTACAGCGGTGAGGATTTGGAAGTAGAGTGATTACACTTAGAGTGCTGCTATTGCTTGGGTTCAACTAACCACAAGTCTAACACCACTAATTCTATTTTTCAGAGAAATCATGTAAAATATGGAAAGCTACACTGAAGAGGGTCTCTTCAACTACAATGCTGAGGTTTTAAGAACCATGTGTAGAGAGAGGAGTCTCTCTGGTAAAGGAAGGAAATCTGAATTGATTGCAAAGTTAATAGGAAAACAAAGTCTGGAGAGTGGGTCCGAAGGGCCTAGCCCTCCAGCAAATGTGGATACTGATGTTTCTGATTCGTAGAGTGTTGATTTAGAAGAAGTAGCTGAGTCCTTGTAAGGAAACCATACAACTCCTTTGCCTGCTCAGAAAGCACAACCTATGTCCACTGGTACCCCCACAGGTCCTGCACTTACTCCTGAATTTATTGCACTTGAGAAAATGAGACTTGAATTGGAAGTGAAACGTATTGATGCACAAAATGCCATGAAACATCAAGAGTTAAGGCTTAGAGAAATGGAGCTGAATCATGAACTAGAGATGAAGAAATTGTCTGTAGAAAATGCTTCTCTCCCAGAGTCTTCTAGGTCTGCCAGCCCTAAGAGACCCCGTATGCCAAACGAGATGATTGGTATGTATGAGACTAAACTTGATGTTTTGGATTGGTTAGCAATGTTTGAGTACAATCATGGAATTCAAGGTATCACATCGAATCAGCTGATTTCCTGGCTTTTCTCTAGGCTTCCCCCTGTTGCAAGTGATGCTGTAATGGAGTTGGTGGAGGAGGATAAACAGGATTATGAGTGTGTGAAACTAGCATTAATAGCTAGATTTGGGAAGACCCCTTCCCAGTATCTTAGAACCCTCAAAAAGCATGATGGAAAATGCTTTGTTTGTGGGCTACCTGACCATGTGAAAGGAGATCCCAGATGTAAGGGTAAACCTTCAGGGGTCAACACTGTCTCCTTAGCCTTCTCCCAGGTGGATGAAGTATCTATGACTAGTGGAAACTTTCAGTTACTAGCTGATGAGCCCATGAGAGTCTTGGCTAGTGTTTCTTTAGTGTCCTTGGGTCTTTGGGAACAACAGAACTTAGACGTCTATAACTCAAGCCCAGATAATACTAAAGAGTATTACAAAGATAGTGTTCTTGTGAATGGTCAGGAGACCCCTGCCATCAGAGACATTGGAGCCAGCATAACTGTGGTTGATGAATGTTTTTTCAAGGTGGCTGGAGGCCCTGTACAAATGGTTCCCCAGTTACCAGCTCACATCCAGTGTAATGACTGTGTAATGACATGACTGTCAGGATACCTGTAAGTGTGCAAAATAACGTACCTGGGAGGGTCTTGCTGGGTAATGACCTTAAAACTCTTGGAGTTGTGTCTAGTACCCCCAGCCCCCGCAGCAGAAGGAAGCAGGAGCTCACAAGGTCTGCAAGGGAGAGAACCTTGAGAGGCTCACCTGGGAACATGATAGAGGAAACTATCACCCCAAGTCCACAGGACTTACTTACTGCCATTGCAGGACAAGAAAAGAAAGGGGAAACCCAAGTCTGCCAGCAAGAAACCAGCAAGCCCTCCTGTGCCCAGTAGTACATCTACAAGACTGTCCAAAGTCACATCAGTGACTCCTCCACCAGCTGAGGCTGAGTGTGAGGTTCAAACTTGTATGGTTCAACTAGATACTGAGGAATCAGATCTAGAAGAAGATCTTACTCTGGTAGGAGATGTTGACCCTGTTAACCATCCTGAGCTGCAGTCTTTACTGGCAGAAGCTGGGCCCAAAAGGTAAGATTTCAGCAAGGGACAGAGAGAATGTCCTACCTTGGAAGGTCTTCGCCTAAAGGCAGCTTCTCAGTTCAATGGGACTGAGCCTGGGAAGTATAGGTTGCACTGGGAAGATGGCCTCTTCTACAGTGAACCAACTGAGTCAACCCCTGGAGACTGCAAAAGACTTGTAGTACCACTAGCAAACCGACTCCAGTTTCTGCAGTTAGCCCACGAGATATCTTTAGCTGGTCACTTAAGTTTTAAGAAGACCAAGGAAAGGCTCTCTCTTTACTTCTACTGGCCTAAGATGGGCTCGGAAGTAGACAAATTCTGCAGGAGCTGCCACACTTGCCAAACCTCTGGCAAGAGTGGAGCCAAGAATGTGGCACCCTTGGTGCCTCTCCCAGTGGTGGGAGTTCCTTTTGAGAGGGTTGGGATTGACATTATTGGTCCTCTTGATCCTCCCACATCTTCAGGCAACAGGTTTAACCTGGTTGTAGTGGATCATGCCACTAGATTTCCTGAAGCCATACCTATGAGGACTGTTACGGCTCCGGCTGTGGCTAAGGCCCTACTTGGTATTTTTACCAGAGTAGGTTTTCCTAAGGAGGTGATATCTGACAGGGGATCACATTTTATGTCCAACTACATGCAAGCCATGTGGAAAACCTGTGGAGTTACCTACAAGTTCTCAACTGCCTACCATCCCCAAACCAATGGATTGGTGGAGAGGTTTAACAGAACTATGAAGAGCATGATAGGTGCTTTAGAAGAACCCCTTAAAAGAAAGTGGGACCTTCTACTGCCATGCCTTCTCTTTGCATATAGAGAAGTCCCTCAGGGGGGAGTAGGATTCAATCCCTTCGAACTTCTTTATGGCCATCCAGTCAGAGGTCCATTGGCCCTGATTAAGGAGGGGTTGGAGAGTGCTCTTTCCAGCAAGCCAGTCAAAGTGACTGACTATGTGGTAGGTCTCCGGAGGAGAATGTCACACATGATAGCAGAGGCAACTGATAACTTGAAAGCTGGTCAAGCTCTGGTCAAACATTGGCATGACCAGAAGGCTAACATGGTTGAGTTTACTCAAGACTAGCTTGTTATTGTTATGGTCCCCACAAGGCAGAGGGCCTTGCAGTACAAATGGATAGGACCCTTCAAGGTGGTGGGCAAACCTGGAGAAGTGAACTATCTGGTGGACTTGGGCAACCCTAAGGAGGCTCTCAGAGTCTTTCACACCAATCATTTAAAGGCGTATGTCTCTAGACCTGATATAGGAGCTTTGCTTCTAGCTTCAGCTCAGGAGGAGGAGGAGAGTGAACCTCTGCCTGACCTCCTCGGAGGCTTACCTTTAGATGAGCAAGTGGAAGGAGTTAATCTCTCTTCCAGTCTCACATCTGACCAGCAGGATGAGTGGAAATTACTGTTAAATCAGTTTGCCTCCCTGTTCTCACTTTCACCAGGCTAAACCGCTTGGGGACAGCATGATATACTCACTGGTGACTTTTTGCCTGTCAAAAGCAGGGGGTACAGGATGTCAGACAATGTAAGAACCCATATAAGGAATGAGGTCAACAAGATGCTTGATCTCGGGGTTATAGAGCCCTCTACTAGTCCATGGTCTAGCCCAGTTGTGCTTGTACCAAAGGCAGGATCCAAGGAGTTGAGATTCTGCGTGGACTACAGAGCTCTAAATGCAGTCACCATGACTGATGCCCATCCTTTGCCTAGGACAGATGAGCTGGTGGACAAACTTGGTGCAGCCAAGTACCTCAGCACATTTGACCTAAGGTCAGGCTATTGGCAAATAGCCCTGACAGACCATGCCAAGGAGAAAACTGCATTTTCCACCCCAGCTGGCCCCTACCAATTTAAGGTAATGCCTTTTGGACTAAAGAATGCACCTGCTACATTTCAGTGGATGGTCAATCAAGTTTTGAATGAGATGGAGGACATCTGCATTGCATACTTGGATGATATTGCTTTGTTCAGCCCTACATGGATAGAACATATTGAACACCTAGGCTATGTATTGCAGGCTCTGGAACAGGCCCATCTGACCATAATGGCAAGCAAATGTCAAATTAAAGAGCCCCGTGTACTTGAATGGTATGAGGAGGTGTGGGTGGATTTGGATGAGGATGAAGGTTGTATATATCTGACCTGCACCCCGGACGAGTATGCTAGAAAGGGAGTAAGCCTGCGAGGAGTGTGTAGGGCATGGATGCCCATAAAAGGCACCCCTGCATGGGATGAGGCTGTAGCTGAAGAATAAGAACGCAAGAGGTTGATGGAGTTACAGTATTCGTTACTTAAGTAACGAAAGGGGGGAAATGTATGGGAGGATTGGTCCAAGAGACCACCCTCCCCTGCAGCCTCTCCCCCTTGTGAAGTCCATGGCTCGTCGGGGGTTCCCCCTGCCACCAGGGCCCAGGTGGCGGGTGGACCACTGGCTGAAGACATTGACCAAACATGCTGTATTAAGCTACGCTCTGGAAACCATTTTGTAAAATCAAAATGGCATGAGCCCTGTGCACCACAGCGGCCCTCACCCTTGGAGAGTCTCACTTGTCCCTGCGGCCGCAGCTCCCTGGCAGATCCACTGAGAGCCCGTTCCCACGAACAGAAGGACATGAGCTAGCGCTAGATGCAAACACTGTAACATTCACCTTCCGCAGTGTATCACTGTTCGCAGTATGACCCGGCCAGCAGGGCCGGGGTGGAAAAGAACTGTAAAATGGTCCCCTGGCAAAAGCAGAGCCCCCAAATACTAATGAGCAAACTACCTGTGATGAAACTCTTCTCTCCAAGACCTTTTTGACTAAAACATGCAACCTCCATGAAGATGGCAGAATGTGTGTTTATATGGCATTCTGGTTGAAGTACCCACATCCCCGTAGCTATGCGCAAATGGTAAAAGTGTCCTGGGGTTTTCATGTCATATGTTTCGCCGAGAAGAATGCACCCCAAGGTCCCATGCCATAACTGAACGAATGCTGCTAGAGTGCAAAGGAAGACAAATTCAACCCCATTGGGAGCTCATGTAAATGGTGCACGAAAATGCACAATATGTATGTCCAAGCTCACCATGTGTCACTGCCATCAGTCTCATTGGCCAGCTGTTCCTGAGTGCTCCACCAACCTTACTACTACCTCGCTTACACCGCATGTATAGAAATGTAACAAAATGTTGTGGTTGTTAAATACTTAACATATAGGTAACGCACTTGAAATGGCCATGTAAAAGGCACTAACAATGTAGAAAAGACTCAATGAGTATTGTAGATTATATGAATGTTTATGCCTCTTCCACTTAATCTGCAACGCACGAGGAAAATACCATTGTGGGCATATCCAAGGCCATTCCCCCTTCCTCCCCATTGAAGCCTGCCAGATGGAAAGCAGAGGCCAGTGCTGCTCTGCTTCACCTCCCCCAATTTGGCTGGAGCCGCTTCAAACATTCACGTTCCCCCGCAGCTCCCAGGGCCGCGGCCAGCCACCTGAATTATTTACAACCCAGCAGTAAACCCCGGCCATAAACACAGGCCCGAAGGCGCCCTTTCTTAGACTCCACGACCCACCAGCTCACCCCAGGTCAATGGCCCCTGTAAAATTAGGACACCCAATATCATAGCAACACTGCAGGAACACATTATTAATGGCTTCTAACGGGACATGATAACTTGGACAGCTCGCCCCTTGCCCTGAGACCCAACCCCACGACCTATGATACCCGGTCAACAGGACAATGGTAACCATGTATTGATGTATCACCAAAAGACCCCACTTTAGGTGCATTCCTCCTGTGTTGCATTAACCTGTAGAATAACCTATTGGAAGATTTACCGGGGCAGATAATATTGCAATATTGAATGAATGTGGTGTGTGTGGCCTTAGGGCAGAAAGCCAAGAAAGACGTTCATCACTGACACTGGTCACGGCTGGCACAACAACACCGCCCGGATGAGCCCATCTGACCTGCCTGGCCCGGCCCACGTGGGTAACCAGTGACCTCCACCAACCACGGCAAACCACATCACAGCTGCACCTATAGTTAGTCGTCGCCACCCAATCCCCACGAACTTGTGCCCCCTATAGTGTGTAGGTTCTTATGACGCATTTTGTAAATATATATGCCTGTCTTTGCTATTGTCAGACAGAGCGCTCTCTGAGTTTGCAGAGTCCTTTGCATGCCCTATTCTGACTTATATAAACTCCCATTAAGCTGACCCGCACTTTGTCTTAGCCTTATTCCCATCTTGGGAAAGTCCGTTATTGTCTCTCATTGTGGGGAGGATCGTGCTATCTGGGGACGCTCGCCTTCAGTGGTGACCCCGACGTGATGATTATTTTTCCTTAACATATATATCCCTACCGTCCCCTTCGGCATGAAAATCTCTGGTCGAAAAGGGATACGCACGGTGTGCCGGCTCCGGAAGGCTGCCCGCCAACGGCGACCGGTACGCTCAGAAGTGCGCACTCAACAGAGAGAGGGTACGGGATCCCGGTTGAAAAATCCCCTTTGAGTACCGCTCGCCAGAGCCGGGGCTGACCGTTGAGCGTACGGCAACACTGCCTGGACGGACCCAGTTCGGAGACTCTCGGTTCAAGACGAGCACGTGAGTATTAAGTGCGAGCGACCATAAAGGGAGCAGAGGAGGAAAACAGGACAGGGAACGAGGTTGTTTGGAAGGGGACACTTTGGGACTACTAAGAACCACTCTAGACTTTCTTTACTTTTTCTTTGCATATGGCCATTAGGATCAAGAGGTGAAAAGAGATAAAGAGACGGGAACCTAGCTCCGCGAGGGGGTAGAAGGCGGCGCCGCATAGTGCTATCTTGACTAGTACTGGGAATATATGAAGAAGTGAAAATAAGATAAAGGTGTCTGGTAAAAGGGAGACACGGTGAATACATTAGTGACTGCTATTCTTTCTATTCTTCTCTCTGGGTTTACGGGGAAAAAACAGGGTTAGTACGAAAAAAAAGAAAAAAGATAATTTAAGTAGAAAGATGAGTTTATATCAAAACTACAAGACGAATTGAAATCAGATTAAGAAAGAAAGGGACAGCTAGCAAGGGAGGAAAGGGATTACAAATTGAGCTGTGAATAGAGTGTTGCCTATGGGTGTGTACGCATCACATGTGCCAGAACATATTTGTTACGATGAATGTGTAAAAGTGGTCATAAGTGCATAATTATGGTGTGGTCATGTTAAGTGCGACCAGAAGAAATTTTACAAGGAAGAGCGCAATGCAGTAAAGTGACTGTTTTTTTTTTGTGGATAAATTTGCTGAAGATATTGGTGGTGTGCGAAGGGTGGTTTTGCTTTTGTATGTGCCCCCTAAAAATATACAGAATAGAGGCTGTGCGCAGCCATTCTTATATTGTTCAGGTGGCAGAAATACACGTAGGTCCCCACACGCAGTGATACACAAATACTTCGATATATCTAGTGATACATCTATATAAAGATATATATATATAGATATACATCCGTATCGAGCAACCACGAACTATGGGGGCAGAAACACCAATAGCCCATATTTGTAAGAATCTACCTGGGTATGCTGAACGCATTAAGAAATATCACGATCAGTGGATTACAGAGCTAAAGGGGGATGGGTTACCCCAAATATGGCCAGAAGGGGGATCGTTTGACAAGAGTGTCCTAGATATGGTAGCTACATGCATTTATTTAAAATACAAGGGGAAGCAGTTACATAATAGGAGAGAAATATTAGACCTATGGAGATTGTTTGAAGAAGTACCCCCACCCAAGAAAAGGGAGTTAGGTACTGATCTGCCATCTACCACTGACAATCCATTGCTGATACCAAAAGACGACAAGGTGTTGCCAGAAGGGGAGTCACCAGTAGAGGTAACTAGGTTGTACCCAATACTAAATAAGCCAGTGCCCGCAGAAGGATACAGTGACCCAACATATGTACCCCCAACAACAGTCACTACGACTCGAGGACCAACAGCACCCCCACTGTATGAGAGTCATAGAGAGCGTGACCAGGTAAGTACACCAATAGTGAACATAGAGAAACTAACAGAAGACCTAGAGTCCAGGCTCTCTGTAGCAAAAGACAAGCTCTCGAGGATAAAAAGCATATGTGAACAGACTGCGACTAATGCTGTTAGGTCAGAGTTCACATCAAGAGCACAGAGTCATGATAAAACCATTGAGGAAGGGTGGAAGAAGGGGGAGGTATTGTTTAGAATACAAGAAGAACCGGCCCGAATAAATGAACTGGAGGAGAGGGAGGAGCGTACTGACGATGAGATAAGGACCACAGGAGGTAGAGAGGAGCTATTGTGTGATATAGAAGAGGACTTAAAGGAAAGCGAAAGATTAAGCATGGCAATGGGAGGAGGAAGCGAGGGGGTGGATGGCGCGTGTCCAGGGAGAACCATGGAAGAAGAGTGGACAGGATGACTAAGGAATAGGTTGGGGAACATGGCGCCACTAGGAAAGAACGGAATGAAGGTGAGTACAGATAAGATAACAAAGGGGAAGTTACAACTCCCGCTAATACACAAGGGAGGAGGGAGGCCGAATTACATACCCTGGGCTCAGATGGATAAGGCCAATCTGTTAAAGCTACTACCACCGCTATCAGGTGGGGCAAGCAAGTGGATATATGCAATAGGTGATGTGAAAAGTCTGCTAGTATCAGCAGTGGGGGATCAAGCTGACAGAGTATGGGTAAAGGCTGGCTTCCCGGGAGTAACGTTAGACTGCGATCGTCATGATGGTGCCTCTTTTAACACAGTACGGACAAGGGTGTGGGATGCATTAAGAGAGACATTCCCAGACACCCCAGATTTGCAGTCAGTGATGCAATGTACGATGAATGATGGGGAAGATGCTATGGATTACATTTTTCGGGTCCAGGAGATGTGGAGAGCGGAAACGGGCACGCCCTGGTATCAATCAACATAATTATTTTACTTTATAATAAAGAGAGGGCTCCCTAAAGAGGTACAAAAGGCACTTGACAAAATTGCAGGTATTGAAGCAAAAGGGTGACCCGAAATACAGAGCATAATAGTTCACCACTGTAAACGAATAAAAGAGAGGGAAAAGGAGATAGCGCAAAAAAGATTGGCAGACGAGGCAAAGTTAGTACAAACAAAACTGGTGAAGGTCGCTGCAGCAGTAGCCGCGCTCCCACACAGCAGGGAGGGAGAAGAGGAGGAGGAGGGGCTGGTAGCAATACAGGGGAGGATGGCAACGAATTGGGCAGGAGCAGGGCAACGACAGTGGAACGAGCAGGAGCAGAGTGGAGGTCCGCAGTGGCAAGATTGGGCCCCTCGAGGGGGACGAGGAGGGTAGAGGGGTCACAGATGGGGTGGATAAGGGTACGGGGGAAACGGAGCAAATGGATGGCAAGGTCCCAGAGGTGCGCAGGGAAGCTGTTGGAACTGCAGGAGGTGGGGGCACTTTTCCAGAGAGTGCAGGAGTAGATCAAACAACGGATTTCCAGAGATAGAACACTATGGCAACCCTCACCCGGGAAGCCCATATGGTCTTCTAATGGGACGACAACAGAGGGAACAAGAACATGGGTACCCAGAGCAAAGGCAAGCGCATCACTACAGAACACAGAATCACCCACAAAACAACGATACTATGCACTACACCCCAGGCAACCGTTTCGCAACGAATGCCAATGGAGCACCAGCCCCAGCCCCTATAGTGGTGTGTCAGTAGTTTCAGGAAGCGTCTTCAGCCGGGGGGGGGGACAACGAGACAACCAGCATAGGACAGCCCACAGAGAACACTTGCGTGTCCTGTTCTATCTACCACCTACGATGCAGCGGAAGAACCATTGGTAGGGGCGCAGATAGGAGACAAGCAGTTCATATTCATGGTGGATTCGGGAGCCGAGAAATCATGTATCCGTGAGGGCCGGTTTCCGTTATCTAACCGGAAGTTAGAGACGGAGGGGTTCTCTGGGGCTGTAATTGAAGTTCCTTACACAGAAGATTTGGGTGTGACAGTGGGGGGTAAAACGGTAAAGAAACCCTTACTGTATTATGAACAATCGCCAATAAACCTGCTCGGAAGGGACCTTCTTAGCAAGCTTAACATGACAATATCATTTACAGAAAGAGGGATAGTGTGCTCAACCCCAGGAATATGCCCATTACCCGTAATGCTGGTGGTGCAGGCTCGGACAACGGCACCGGAAATACGTGGCATGCCAGTGGACGAAAGAATGTTCATAGAAGGCTTAAAAACACTGGCCCAAGTAGTTCCCGAGCTAAAAAAGTTAAAGTGGAGAATACCCGCAGAATTTATCTTCCGCCCAATAGTACGCCCAGACATAGCACCAGGGTCAGTGGTATCCTTAAACCTGCATGCTGTACAGGTATCAGCAAAAAGGATTGCAGTAATTGGGATGGACATAGACGGGTGTGAATGGCGCACTGTACTGTGCATCAATGCTGATATTGCCCTACGAGACTTATCTGATGAGGATCTCTTTTCTGATGCGGAGAGTGATAGCGAGATAATAATGGAAATAGCAATGCCCTGTGACATGTTGGTTCAAACAAGACCCCGTCCAGTTGATGGCAGTGGTGGGAACGCCACTGTCCTTTTTTGATGATGACATGCGACTGGTGCCAAACAATTTGTGGACAACAGGCCCCCATGATGTAGGTCTGTTGCATGGAGTAACACCAGTGGTAATAAAACTCAAACCGGGGGCAATTGTGCCCCTAGCGAAGCAATACCCATTGTCCCGCGAAGCTGAGGAAGGGATAAAAGAGACAATAAATGCATTGCTAGCACAGGGGATAATAGTGCCCTCAAACTCCCCATGTAACACCTGTATCTACCCGATCAAAAAAGCAAAAGGAGGGGCTTGGAGGATGATCCAAGATTTACGCCCCCTAAATGACGTCATACAAAAAGAATTCCTTTTGGTCCCGAACCCTGCATCCATACTGTGCAGCATCCCAAAAACAGCATCACATTTCACAGTGGTTGATTTGAAAAATGCATTCTTCACCATCCCCTTGGCAGAAGAAAGCAGATAATTGACAGCATTCCCATTAGCGGGGAAGAGATATGAGCATTGCAGGCTACCTCAGGGGTACTGTGAAAGTCCAAGCATATCAAACCGCATACTACACGAAGACTTGGTTAATTTATCCGTTGAAAGCACGATCATTCAGAACGTAGACAATTTGCTCGTCTGCGCACAGAGTGAAGAGACGTGCAGAAGAGACTCAGTAACACTCTTGACGCTGCTGGCGAATAAAGGGTACAAGGTGGACAAGGGGATGCTACAATAGCTACAATACTGTCAGTCAGAAGTGCTGTACCTGGGACAGCTGATATCAAAAGACGGGAAAAGAATAATACCTGACAGAGTAGAAGCAATAAGGTCAGTGAGAGAACCAACCACAGTGAAGGAGATGCAGAAATTCTTGGGAATGTGTAACTATTGTAGAGCATGGATACTAGATTATGCAGCCTACACCAGGCCATTACTGCAAGCACTCAAAGAGGCCCAGCAAGAGAACAGGAAAATAGAATGGTCAAAAGAAATGAGTGACTCGTTTGGGTCGCTAAAAGAGCTGATCTCGAGTGCTCCAGTACTCGCCAATCCCGATTATGAGCGCAAATTTTACCTGTTCTCACATTGTAAGGGAAATCTTATGACAGCTGTACTGACACAAAAGACTTCCCTAGGACACAAACCATTGGCTTACTATAGTGGCACATTAGATGCAGTGATGCAAGGCCACTTCGCGTGCAAGCAGTCTCTCGACGCCACCGCGTTCACCATTGAGAAAAGTGCCACAATAGTAATTGGGTGCCCTGTCATGTTGTTTGTAGAACACTCATTATTTGCAATACTTGAAAGATCAAAAAGCACGCTGACCACACAGCGAGCAACTGCCTACGAGATAATATTGTCCAGCGCCAATATTCACGTGGTAAGGTGCAGGACAGTAAACCCGGCAACATTCATCACAGAACCATGCACACTAGAGGACATGCAAGAACACAATTGTGCAACATACACAGGAGAACCGGGGGAGGGCACGGTGGTGTGTGAAAATGCCCTGAGCGAGGGAGAGATGTACTTTGTGGATGGGTCAGCGTCGATTGATATGGACACAGGAGAGAAACATGTGGGACTAGCAGTAGTGAGGCTAGAAGAAGGTGAGTATGAAGTACTAGTACAGTATCGCCTTCCGTCCCATTTCTCAGCACAAGCAGCAGAACTTATTGCCCTAATAGAAGCATTACATGCAGATAAAGGATGTGCAGTAACAATATATACTGATTCAGCCTACATGACGACAGTACACGGAGGTCTAGCCCGGTGGGGGCGGAGAGGGTTTCGAAGGGCAGACGGGACCCCAGTGCAACATGCTGAACTGCTAAAGGAATTGATTGAGGCCCTAAAAGATCCAACAGTGGTAGCAATAGTGAAGTGCCAAGCACATACGTCAAACACAGATGTTGTATCTTTGGGGAACGCGGCAGCAGACGCTGCTGCCAAGGAGGCTTCGTATTTTGAAAGACATGGAACAGGCGAGTACCTATTGCAGCACAAGACGAACGAAGAGCTCCCAGAAGGATACAATGCCGTGCCCATATCACAAATACTAAAGCTGCAGGAAGGGGCCAGTTGTGATGAAAAGTTGGTGTGGGAAAAAAGGGGGTGCAGCCAATCGGCAACAGACTTATTGTGGCGCCAAGATAACTCAAGGAAAAGTAGTAATGCCCATCAAACTGTTAAGAGATAGCATTTCAGCAATTACACTTTCCAGCGCATAATACTAAACAACACATTGCAGCAGAGATACAGGAAGACTGTTTCGTGCCATGTCTCCAGGAACACATATCTAGATTGACAATGGAGTGCACAACGTGCCAAATATATAACTCTGGGATGACGCTACGGACACTCAGGGGGACAATTCCAAAACCAACAGGGCCCTTCAGAGAACTGCACATTGATTATGCAGACATGGGGGAGAGGTGTAATGGGGCACGCTACATGATAGTGGTTGTATGTCCATTTTCCAGGTGGGTGGAAGCGGGTCCATGTGCACGACCTGATGCTAAGAGCGCTGCAAAGTTCCTAGTAAGGGAAGTGTTCCCGCGCTGGGGAATTTGCGATGTAATTCGCTCAGACAACAGCACTCATTTTGTGAACGAGCTCTTCAAAGAAGTGACCGCGTTATTGGGAATAAAGCATAAACTGTGCTCGATTTATCATCCTCAAAGTAACAGCGTTGTCGAAAAGATGAACGGTTTGTTAAAAGGGAGATTGTCTAAATTGTGTTTTTCGTTGAAGAACTGGATCTACTGCTTACCCCTTGCACTGTTTGAGCTGAGGAATCAGCCGAGCAAGGATCACCATCTGTCCCCGCACGAAATTGTGACAGGGAGACGGATGCACACAGCACATTCCCCACTACGCCAACACTCAGATGCACACAGAAGCGCCACCGTATTGGGAGATGAATTCACAGAATACCTGAAGAAGCTAACTAGGGCAGCGCGTGCAATCTCAAGGCAGCACTCACCACCATTCACAAGGGAAGAAGGGAACACAACGGTGTCCCTTGCGGAACCTGAAACACAGGTAGAATTAATGCCAGGAGAGTTCATTTATGTCCGGAGCTTTGTGCGCCGGTGGAAGTCCCCAAGGTTCCATGGGCCGTACGAAGTGGTATTTTGTACACCTACAGCTGTAAAAGTAAAGGGGCTCAAATACTGGATACATTTGACAGATGTGCGAAAGGCATATAATAGTGTACAGGAAGAGGTGGATGGGGAGGCACAGACAACAGCAAACAAAAGTAATGAAAATGATGAGTGAACGTGAACAAATGAATGGAGGAGTGTATCTGATAGATAAAACTGTTAACAAAAGAATTCTATTACAGGTTATTGATCGAGATAAATGAAAAAAAAATGTGTTTAAGTGAAAATAACGGTGCAAAAAATATATATTGTCTGCTCCCTTCCCTGTGCATTTAACCCCCCCCCCACCCCACCCATCTCCCCACCTCCCTTTTATGACCTCCTGGTACATACAGTGCCAACAAAAATGTTTACATGCACGCACTTAATGCACTTTTATATCTCAAACAGGAACTACCATGGCAACAAATGGGCAGCCTGCAACGGATAGATTGGTTAGATATAGATAAGCTTTAGCTGAAAGATATAGATATTCGTATGAGTGTGGGTTGTCTGTATGCATTACATTATTTTTTACAATACTGTTTGGCTTGATTACTTATTGGTTTATAGCGTTCATCTCTATCGAGATGAACGAGGGGCGGAGGGAATAACAGGATTAATGTAACAAATCAAACCACAACTGTAAATACTAAAGAAGGTGATTTTTTGGTGTGGGACGGATCTAAACTTGAAACAGCACAACTTCCCCGCCAAAAGCATCTAATTACAATGCCCACAGTTTAAATGATCGCAACCCTTCTGTTATATCATGGCTGTACAACACCCCCACCAGCGTGCCCACCCCCACAACAGAAAACACACTGCTTGATAGTATAAAGAAAGAGAATGGAGAGATGACAGTGAGATACAAAGCATTATACAATGAATGGGGAAAGGGGGGCGCAGGGGAGAAAGGGGGGCCTACACTGTTCCTCGCCCAAGAAGCTGTGAGATATCTTAGAAATGATAGGAGGAAAAGGGAGGCGGGAAGGAGAAAATACGACAAGTATTACGGGTTGGGACTCGACAAGATGGAAGACCCACGACACCCCCACCAGACAAATAAATGGTATGCAGACATGAGTGCAACTGCTAAGCAAACAACAAATGAGAGCTGTTATGTCTGCTCCCTCATTCCCCATGCTTAAGGTACACCCAAAGTATTGTTGCCAAAAGAGTTGCCTATTGTGGATGCCCAATGTCTCCTTCATCTCACGTTGTGCAGAATTAAGAACACCTTCCAGGCACACGAGGTAACTTTTAAAATGCTGCAGAATGAGAAGACCTGTTGTCCGAAAGCGGAAGGAGTGATATGTTTGGAAGAACCATTCTTTATCATACAAGGGACATTATTTTCAGAAAATAAGTGGAAAAATGAAGAAATAATGTGCAAAGCTGAAGCGCTGCGAGGTGTGGCACCAGAGAAACTGCAGTGGATAGAGAAAACATGCACACCAGTATGGAAGGAGCAATCTCAAAATTGACTTGGGTGACGGCCATTGAAAAGCCCTTCAAGCTTTAGAAAGAAATAAACTATGAACTGTGTTTCAAGGGAGACGGGAAAGCTATCATGGGGGTAAACAAAAATTGCAACAAGACCCTCAACATCCCGGATATGAGAAAAGGAACAGCGGCCCTCATGGACACTTATTGGGTATGTGGCAACCAGGCATACCTGCACCTCCCACAATCCCGGAGTGGCAGCTGCTCATTGGCCACCCTACATTCGGCACTAATGGTGATAGCAGAAAGCCACATTGATGGGAGCAAGAAAATGCGGGAAACCCCTCAGCAGAATGAGGCCCAGCCAACTGCAGAATCACAAGTATATGTCCTGTCTTCCGGTAGCAAGGGGGAGATGCTGTCAAGAAACAGACGATCATCGAACTACATATCAAAAGCATCATCAGAGCTACTGGCACAGATCCCGGACAGATATCGATTATTCAGCTCTGCAGAGACTTTCTTTGCCTCACTCATCCCTAGCATCCAGGCACGAGCAAATGCAAAATGGCTCCAAATTACACGCTGGGAGCTGATCTAGCTGGCGAATGACACTGAAGAAGGATTTAACGTAATAAAAACGGAACTGCGAGCACTGCGACTAATGACCATGCAAAATAGGTATGTCTTGGACCTGTTGATAGCGATGGACGGAGGTGTTTGCTGAAAAATTGGAAGTGCCTGCTGCACTTTCGTACCTTCCGAAGACTCAGATAATGGTTCCTTATCCCACGCGATCAAAGCAGTACATAACCTAGGAGAAAGAATGAAAATGGAAGGTGGAGCAGAAGCAAGCACATGGTTCGACAACATCTTCTCCTGGGTCCCATCATGGCTGGGAATGACTGTTACATTTTTGATGCCGACAGTAGTGTTCCTCCTTTTTATTTTTTGTATGTGCCAGGTGGGCCTTCGATGTTGTGCAAACGCAGTACCAAATGGTGCAATGATGATGGTGACAATGGGCAACGCTTGCGGTACAATACAACATATGCAGGAAGTAGAGGTACAAACAGGAACAGAAGACACACCAAGATTCCAGATGGTGCCCAGGTACCACAGCGGAGATGTAGTAGACAGGCTGTGGCACACTACAATTAAAGAGCCCCATGTACTTGAATGGTATGAGGAGGTGTGGGTGGATTTGGATGAGGATGAAGGTTGTATATATCTGACCTGCACCCCGACGAGTATGCTAGAAGGGGAGAAAGCCTGCGAGGAGTGTGTAGGGCATGGATGCCCATAAAAGGCACCCCTGCATGGGATGAGGCTGTAGCTGAAGAAGAACGCAAGAGGTTCAGGGAGTTAAAGTATTTGTTACTTAAGTAACGAAAGGGGGGAAAATGTATGGGAGGATTGGTCCAAGAGACCCCCCTCCCCTGCATCCTCTCCTCCTTGTGAAGTCCATGGCTCGTCGGGGGTTCCCCCTGCCACCAGGGCCCAGGTGGCGGGTGGACCACTGGCTGAAGACATTGACCAAACATGCTGTATTAAGCTAGGCCCTGGAAACCATTTTGTAAAATCAAAATGGCATGAGCCCTGTGCACCACAGCGGCCCCCACCCTTGGAGAGTCTCACTTGTCCCTGCGGCCGCAGCTCCCTGGCAGATCCGCTGAGAGCCCGTTCCCACGAACAGACGGACATGAGCTAGCGCTAGATGCAAACACTGTAACATTCACCTTCCGCAGTGTATCACTGTTCTCAGTATGACCGGGGTGGAAAAGAACGGTAAAATGGTGCCCTGACAAAAGCAGAGCCCCCAAATACTAATGAACAAACTACCTGTGATGAAACTCTTCTCTCCAAGACCTTTTTGACTAAAACATGTAACCTCCATGAAGATGGCAGAATGTGTGTTTATATGGCATTCTGGTTGAAGTACCCACATCCCCGTAGCTATGCGCAAATGGTAAAAGTGTCCCGGGGTTTTCATGTTATATGTTTTGCCGAGAAGAATGCACCCCAAGGTCCCATGCCATAACTGAACGAATGCTGCTAGAGTGCAAAGGAAGACAAATTCAACCCCATTGGGAGCTCATGTAAATGGTGCACGAAAATGCACAATATGTATGTCCAAGCTCACCATGTATCACTGCCATCAGTCTCATTGGCCAGTTGTTCCTGCGTGCTCCACCAACCTTACTACTACCTCGCGTACCGCGCATGTATAGAAATGTAACAAAATGTTATGGTTGTTAAATACTTAACATATTGGTAACGCACTTGAAATGGCCATGTAAAAGGCACTAACAATGTAGAAAACATAATCTTTGAAAAGACTCAATGAGTACTGTACAGTATATGAATGTTTATGCCTCTTCCACTTAATCTGCAATGCACGAGGAAAATACCATTGTGGGCATATCCAAGGCCATTCCCCCTTCCTCCCCATTGAAGCCTGCCAGACGGAAAGCAGAGGCCAGTGCTGCTCTGCTTCACCTCCCCCAATTCGGCTGGAGCCGCTTCAAACATTCACGTTCCCCCGCAGCTCCCAGGGCCGCGGCCAGCCACCTGAATTATTTACAACCCAGCAGTAAACCCCGGCCATAAACACAGGCCCGAAGGCGCCCTTTCTTAGACTCCACGACCCACCAGCTCACCCCAGGTTAATGGCCCCTGTAAAATTAGGACACCCAATATTATAGCAACACTGCAGGAACACATTCATAATGTCTTCTAACGGGACATGATAACTTGGACAGCTCGCCCCTTGCCATGAGACCCAACCTCGCGACCTATGATACCCGGTCAACAGGACGATGGTAACCATGTATTGATGTATCACCAAAAGACCCCACTCTAGGTGCATTCCTCCTGTGTTGCATTAACCTGTAGAATAACCTATTGGAAGATTTACCGGGGAAGATAATATTGCAATATTGAATGAATGCGGTGTGCGTGGCCTTAGGGCAGAAAGCCAAGAAAGACGTTCATCACTGACACTGGTCACGGCTGGCACAACAACACCGCCCGGATGAGCCCAGCTGACCTGCCCGGCCCGGCCCACGTGGGTAACCAGTGACGTCCACCAACCACGGCAAACCACATCACAGCTGCACCTATAGTTAGTCGTCGCCACCCAATCCCCACGAACTTGTGACCCCTATAGTGTGTAGGTTCTTATGACGCATTTTGTAAATATATACGCCTGTCTTTGCTATTGTCAGACAGAGCGCTCTCTGAGTTTGCAGAGTCCTTTGCATGCCCTATTCTGACTTATATAAACTCCCATTAAGCTCACCCGCACTTTGTCTTAGCCTTATTCCCATCTTGGGAAAGTCCATTATTGTCTCTCATTGTGGGGAGGATCGTGCTATCTGGGGACGCTCGCCTTCAGTGGTGACCCCGACGTGATGATTATTTTTCCTTAACATATATATCCCTACCTTCCCCTTTGGCACGAAAATCTCTGGTCGAAAAGGGATACGCACGGTGCGCCGGCTCCGGAAGGCTGCCCGCCAACGGCGACTGGTACGCTCAGAAGTGCGCACTCAACAGAGAGAGGGTACGGGATCCCGGTTGAAAAATCCGATTTGAGTACCGCTCACCAGAGCCGGGGCTGACCGTTGAGCGTACGGCAACACTGCCTGGACGGACCCAGTTGGGAGACTCTCGGTTCAAGACGGGCACGTGAGTATTAAGTGCGAGCGACCATAAAGGGAGCAGGGGAGGAAAACAGGACAGGGAACGAGGTTGTTTGGAAGGGGACACTTTGGGACTACTAAGAACCACTCTAGACTTTCTTTACTTTTTCTTAGCATATGGCCATTAGGATCTAGAGGTGAAAAGAGATAAAGAGACAGGAACCTAGCTCCGCGAGGGGGTAGAAGGCGGCGCCGCATAGTGCTATCTTGACTAGTACTGGGAATATATGAAGAAGTGAAAATAAGATAAAGGTGTCTGGTAAAAGGGAGACACGGTGAATACATTAGTGACTGCTATTCTTTCTATTCTTCTCTCTGGGTTTACGTGGAAAAAACAGGGTTAGTAAGAAAAAAAAAAAAAAAGATAATTTAAGTAGAAAGATGAGTTTATATCAAAACTACAAAACAAATTGAAATCAGATTAAGAAAGAAAGGGACAGCTAGCAAGGGAGGAAAGGGATTACAAATTGAGCTGTGAATAGAGTGTTTCCTATGGGTGTGTACGCATCACATGTGCCAGAACATATTTGTTACGATGAATGTGTAAAAGTGGTCATAAGTGCATAATTATGGTGTGGTCATGGTAAGTGCGACCAGAAGAAATTTTACAAGGAAGAGCGCAATGCAGTAAAGTGACTGTTTTTTTTTTGTGGATAAATTTGCTGAAGATATTGGTGGTGTGCGAAGGGTGGTTTTGCTTTTGTATGTACCCCCTAAAAATATACAGAATAGAGGCTGTGCGCAGCCATTCTTATATTGTTCAGGTGGCAGAAACACACGTAGGTCCCCACACCACAAATACTTAGATATATCTGGTGATACATCTATATAAAGATATATTTATAGATATACATCCGTATCGAGCAACCACGAACTATGGGGGCAGAAACACCATTAGCCCATATTTGTAAGAATCTACCTGGGTACGCTGAACGCATTAAGAAATATCACGATCAGTGGATTACAGAGCTAAAGGGGGATGGGTTACCCCAAATATGGCCAGAAGGGGGATCGTTTGACAAGAGTGTCCTAGATATGGTAGCTACATGCATTTATTTAAAATACAAGGGGAAGCAGTTACATAATAGGAGAGAAATATCAGACCTATGGAGACTGTTTGAAGAAGTACCCCCACCCAAGAAAAGGGAGTTAGGTACTAATCTGCCATCTACCACTGACAATCCATTGCTGATACCAAAAGACAACAAGGTGTTGCCAGAAGGGGAGTCACCAGTAGAGGTAACTAGGTTGTACCCAATACTAAATAAGCCAGTGCCCGCAGAAGGATATAGTGACCCAACATATGTACCCCCAACTACAGTCACTACGACTCGAGGACCAACAGCACCCCCACTGTATGAGGGTCATAGAGAGCGTGACCAGGTAAGTACACAATAGTGAACATAGAGAAACTAACAGAAGACCTAGAGTCAAGGTTCTCTGTAGCAAAATACGAGTTCTCGGGGATAAAAAGCATATGTGAACAGACTGCGACTAATGCTGCTAGGTCAGAGCTCACATCAAGAGCACAGAGTCATGATAAAACCATTGAGGAAAGGTGGAAGAAGGGGGAGATATTGTTTAGAATACAAGAAGAACCGGCCCGAATAATTGAAGTGGAGGAGAGGGAGGAGCGTACTGACGATGAGAAGGACCACAGGAGGTAGAGAGGAGCTATTGTGTGATATAGAAGAGGACTTAGAGGAAAGCGAAAGATTAAGCATGGCAATGGAAGGAGGAAGCGAGGGGGTGGATGGTGCGTGTCCAGGGAGAACCATGGAAGAAGAGTGGACAGGACGACTAAGGAATAGGTTGGGGAACATGGCGCCACTAGGAAAGAACGGAATGAAGGTGAGTACATATAAGACAACAAAGGGGAAGCTACAACTCCCGCTAATACACAAGGGAGGAGGGAGGCCGAATTACATACCCTGGGCTCAGATGGATAAGGCCAATCTGTTAAAGCTACTACCACCGCTATCAGGTGGGCCAAGCAAGTGGATATATGCATTTGAGAAACACACAGCCGGGGTACCTGTAGCAATAGGTGATGTGAAAAGTCTGCTAGTATCAGCAGTGGGGGATCAAGCTGACAGAGTATGGGTAAAGGCTGGCTTCCCGGGAGTAACGTTAGACTGCGATCGTCATGATGGTGCCTCTTTTAACACAGTACGGACAAGGGTGTGGAATGCATTAAGAGAGACATTCCCAGACACCCCAGATTTGCAGTCAGTGATGCAATGTACGATGAATGATGGGGAAGATGCTATGGATTACATTTTTCGGGTCCAGGAGATGTGGAGAGTGGAAACGGGCATGCCCTGGTATCAATCAACATCATTATTTTACTTTATAATAAAGAGAGGGCTCCCTAAAGAGGTACAAAAGGCACTTGACAAAATTACAGGTATTGAAGCAAAAGGGTGACCCGAAATTCAGAGCATAATAGTTCACCACTGTAAACGAATAAAAGAGAGGGAAAAGGAGATAGCGCAAAAAAGATTGGCAGACGAGGCAAAGTTAGTACAAACAAAACTGGTGAAGGTCGCTGCAGCAGTAGCCGCGCTCCCACACAGCAGGGAGGGAGAAGAGGAGGATGAGGGGCTGGTAGCAATACAGGGGAGGATGGCAACGAATTGGGCAGGAGCAGGGCAACGACAGTGGAACGAGCAGGAGCAGAGTGGAGGTCCGCAGTGGCAAGATTGGGCCCCTCGAGGGGGACGAGGTGGGTACAGGGGTCACAGATGGGGTGGATAAGGGTACGGTGGAAACGGAGGAAATGGATGGCAAGGTCCCAGAGGTGCGCAGGGAAGCTGTTGGAACTGCGGGAGGTGGGGGCACTTTTCCAGAGAGTGCAGGAGTAGATCAAACAACGGATTTCCAGAGATAGAACACTATGGCAACCCTCACCCGGGAAGCCCATATGGTCTTCCAATGGGACGACAACAGAGGGAACAAGAACAGGGGTACCCAGAGCAAAGGCAAGCGCATCACTACAGCACACAGAATCACCCACAAAACAACGATACTATGCACTACACCCCAGCCCCCTATAGTGGTGTGTCAGTAGTTTCAGGAAGCGTCTTCAGCCAGGGGGGGACAACGAGACAACCAGCATAGGACAGCCCACAGAGAACACTTGCGTGTCCTGTTCTATCTACCACCTACGATGCAGCGGAGGAACCATTGGTAGGGGCGCAGATAGGAGACAAGCAGTTCATATTCATGGTGGATTCGGGAGCCGAGAAATCATGTATCCGTGAGGGCCGGTTTCCGTTATCTAACCGGAAGTTAGAGACGGAGGGGTTCTCTGGGGCTGTAATTGAAGTTCCTTACACAGAAGATTTGGATGTGACAGTGGGGGGTAAAACGGTAAAGACACTCTTACTGTATTATGAACAATCGCCAATAAACCTGCTCGAAGGGACCTTCTTAGCAAGCTTAACATGACAATATCATTTACAGAAAGAGGGATAGTGTGCTCAACCCCAGGAATATGCCCATTACGCGTAATGCTGGTGGTGCAGGCTCGGACAACGGCACCGGAAATACGCGGCATGCCAGTGGACGAATGAAAGTTCATCGAAGGCTTAAAAACACTGGCCCAAGTAGTTCCCGAGCTAAAAATGTTAGAGTGGAGAGTACCCGCAGAATTTATCTTCCGCCCAATAGTACGCCCAGACATAGCACCAGGGTCAGTGGTATCCTTAGACCTGCATGCTGTACAGGTATCAGCAAAAATGATTGCAGTAATTGGGATGGACATAGATGGGTGTGAATGGTGCTCTGTACTGTGCATCAATGCTGATATTGCCCTACGAGACTTATCTGATGAGGATCTCTTTTCTGATGCGGAGAGTGATGGCGAGATAATATTGGAAATAGCAATGCCCTGTGACAT
This sequence comes from Ambystoma mexicanum, assembly GCF_040938575.1. Taxonomy (NCBI): domain Eukaryota; kingdom Metazoa; phylum Chordata; class Amphibia; order Caudata; family Ambystomatidae; genus Ambystoma; species Ambystoma mexicanum. The sequence goes on along the minus strand of NC_090922.1, from coordinate 1,334,212,526 downwards.
TTTGATTCAGACAAGACAAGTACCCGTCCAGTTGATGGCAGTGGTGGGAACGCCACCGTCCTTTTTTGATGATGACATGCGACTGGTGCCAAACAATTTGTGGACAACAGGCTCCCATGATGTAGGTCTGTTGCATGGAGTAACACCAGTGGTAATAAAACTCAAACCAGGGGCAATTGTGCCCCGAGTGAAACAATACCCATTGTCCCGCGAAGCTGAGGAAGGGATAAAAGAGACAATAAATGCATTGCTAGCACAGGGGATAATAGTGCCCTCAAACTCCCCATGTAACACCTGTATCTACCCGATCAAAAAAGCAAAAGGAGGGGCTTGGAGGATGATCCAAGATTTATGCCCCCTAAATGACGTCATACAAAAAGAATTTCCTTTGGTCCCGAACCCTGCATCCATACTGTGCAGCATCCCAAAAACGGCATCACATTTCACAGTGGTTGATTTGAAAAATGCATTCTTCACCATCCCCTTGGCAGAAGAAAGCAGATAATTGACAGCATTCACATTAGAGATATGAGCATTGCAGGCTACCTCAGGGGTACTGTGAAAGTCCAAGCATATTCAACCGCATACTACACGAAGACTTGGTTAATTTATCCGTTGAAAGCACGATCATTCAGAACGTAGACGATTTGCTCGTCTGCGCACAGAGTGAAGAGACGTGCAGAAGAGACTCAGTAACACTCTTGACGCTGCTGGCGAATAAAGGGTACAAGGTAGACAAGGGGTAGCTACAATACTGTCAGTCAGAAGTGCTGTACCTGGGACAGCTGATATCAAAAGACAGGAAAAGAATAATACCTGACAGAGTAGAAGCAATAAGGTCAGTGAGAGAACCAACCACAGTGAAGGAGATGCAGAAATTCTTGGGAATGTGTAACTATTGTAGAGCATGGATACTAGATTATGCAGCCTACACCAGGACATTACTGCAAGCACTCAAAGAGGCCCAGCAAGAGAACAGGAAAATAGAGTGGTCAAAAGAAATGAGTGACTCGTTTGGGTCGCTAAAAGAGCTGATCTTGAGTGCTCCAGTACTCGCCAAACCTGATTATGAGCGCGAATTTTACCTGTTCTCACATTGTAAGGGAAATCTTATGACAGCTGTACTGACACAAAAGACTTCCCTAGGACACAAACCATTGGCTTACTATAGTGGCACATTAGATGCAGTGATGCAAGGCCACTTCGCGTGCGAGCAGTCTCTCGCCGCCACCGCGTTCACCATTGAGAAAAGTGCCACAATAGTAATTGGGTGCCCTGTCATGTTGTTTGTAGAACACTCATTATTTGCAATACTTGAAAGATCAAAAAGCACGCTGACCACACAGCGAGCAACTGCCTACGAGATAATATTGTCCAGCGCCAATATTCACGTGGTAAGGTGCAGGACAGTAAACCCGGCAACATTCATCACAGAACCATGCACACTAGAGGACATGCAAGAACACAATTGTGCAACATACACAGGAGAACCGGGGGAGGGCACGGTGGTGTGTGAAAATGCCCTGAGCGAGGGATAGATGTACTTTGTGGATGGGTCAGCGTCGATTGATATGGACACAGGAGAGAAACATGTGGGACTAGCAGTAGTGAGGCTAGAAGAAGGTGAGTATGAAGTACTAGTACATTATCGCCTTCCGTCCCATTTCTCAGCACAAGCAGCAGAACTTATTGCCCTAATAGAAGCATTACATGCAGCTAAAGGATGTGCAGTAACAATATATACAGATTCAGCCTACATGACGACAACAGTACACGGAGGTCTAGCCCGGTGGGGGCGGAGAGGGTTTCGAAGGGCAGACGGGACCCCAGTGCAACATGCTGAACTGCTAAAGGAATTGATTGAGGCCCTAAAAGATCCAACAGTGGTAGCAATAGTGAAGTGCCAAGCACATACGTCCAACACAGATGTTGTATCTTTGGGGAACGCGGCAGCAGATGCTGCTGCCAAGGAGGCTTCGTATTTTGAAAGACATGGAACAGGCGACTAACTATTGCAGCACAAGACGAACGAAGAGCTCCCAGAAGGATACAATGCCATGCCCATATCACAAATACTAGAGCTGCAGGAAGGGCCAGTTGTGATGAAAAGTTGGTGTGGGAAAAAAGGGGGTGCAGCCAATCGGCAACAGACTTATTGTGGCGCCAAAATAACTCAGGAAAAGTAGTAATGCCCATCAAACTGTTAGAGATAGCATTTCAGCAATTACACTTTCCAGTGCATAATACTAAACAACACATTGCAGCAGAGATACAGGAAGACTGTTTCGTGCCATGTCTCCAGGAACACATATCTAGATTGACAATGGAGTGCACAACGTGCCAAATATATAACTCTGGGATGACGCTACGGACACTCAGGGGGACAATTCCAAAACCACCAGGGCCCTTCAGAGAACTGCACATTGATTATGCAGACATGGGGGGAGGTGTAATGGGGCACGCTACATGATAGTGGTTGTATGTCCATTCTCCAGGTGGGTGGAAGCGGGTCCATGTGCGCGACCTGATGCTAAGAGCGCTGCAAAGTTCCTAGTAAGGGAAGTGTTCCCGCGCTGGGGAATTTGCGATGTAATTCGCTCAGACAACGGCTCTCATTTTGTGAATGAGCTCTTCAAAGAAGTGACCGCGTTATTGGGAATAAAGCATAAACTGTGCTCGATTTATCATCCTCAAAGTAACGGCATTGTCGAAAAGATGAACGGTCTGTTAAAAGGGAGATTGTCTAAATTGTGTTTTTCGTTGAAGAAAAACTGGATCTACTGCTTACCCCTTGCACTGTTTGAGCTGAGGAATCAGCTGAGCAAGGATCACCATCTGTCCCCGCACAAAATTGTGACCGGGAGACGGATGCACACAGCACATTCCCCACTACGCCAACACTCAGGTGCACACAGAAGCGCCACCGTATTGGGAGATGAATTCACAGAATACCTGAAGAAGCTAACTAGGGCAGCGCGTGCAATCTCAAGGCAGCTCTCACCACCATTCACAAGGGAAGAAGGGAACACAACGGTGTCCCTTGCGGAACCTGAAACACAGGTAGAATTAATGCCAGTTCATTTATGTCCGGAGCTTTGTGCGCCGGTGGAATGCCCCAAGGTTCCATGGGCCGTACGAAGTGGTATTTTGTACACCTACAGCTGTAAAAGTAAAGGGGCTCAAATACTGGATACATTTGACAGATGTGTGAAAGGCATATAATAGTGTACAGGAAGAGGTGGATGGGGAGGCACAGACAACAGCAAACAAAAGTAATGAAAATGATGAGTGAACGTGAACAATGAATGGAGGAGTGTAACTGATAGATAAAACTGTTAACAAAAGAATTCTTTTACAGGTTATTGATCGAGATAAATGAAAAAAAAAATGTGTTTAAGTGAAAATAACGGTGCAAAAAATATATATTGTCTGCTCCCTTCCCTGTGCATTTAACCCCCCCCCCACCCCACCCATCTCCCCACCTCCCTTTTATGACCTCCTGGTACATTCAGTGCCAACAAAAATGTTTACATGCACGCACTTAATGCACTTTTATATCTCAAACAGGAACTACCATGGCAACAAATGGGCAGCCTGCAACCTGCAACAAATAGATTGGTTAGATATAGATAAGCTTTAGCTGAAAGATATAGATATTCATATGAGTGTGGGTTGTCTGTGTGCATTACATTATTTTTTACAATACTGTTTGGCTTGATTACTTATTGGTTTATAGCGTTCATCTCTATCGAGATGAACGAGGGGGGAGGGAATAACAGGATTAATGTAACAAATCAAACCACAACTGTAAATACTAAAGAAGGTGATTTTTTGGTGTGGGACGGATCTAAACTTGAAACAGCACAACTTCCCCGCCAAAAGCATCTAATTACAATGCCCACAGTTTAAATGATCGCAACCCTTCTGTTATATCATGGCTGTACAACACCCCCACCAGCGTGCCCACCCCCACAACAGAAAACACACTGCTTGATAGTATAAAGAAAGAGAATGGAGAGATGACAGTGAGATACAAAGCATTATACAATGAATGGGGCAAGGGGGGTGCAGGGGAGAAAGGGGGGCCTACACTGTTCCTCGCCCAAGAAGCTGTGAGATATCTTAGAAATGATAGGAGGAAAAGGGAGGCGGGAAGGAGAAAATACGACGAGTATTAACGGTTGGGACTCGACAAGATGGAAGACCCACGACACCCCCACCAGACAAATAAATTGTATGCAGACATGAGTGTAACTGCTAAGCAAACAACAAATGAGAGCTGTTATGTCTGCTCCCTCATTCCCCATGTTTAAGGTACACCCAAAGTATTGTTGCCAAAAGAGTTGCCTATTGTGGATGCCCAATGTCTCCTTCATCTCACGTTGTGCAGAATTAAGAACACCTTCCAGGCACACGAGGTAACTTTTAAAATGCTGCAGAATGAGAAGACCTGTTGTCCGAAAGCGGAAGGAGTGATATGTTTGGAAGAACCATTCTTTATAATTCAAGGGACATTATTTTCAGAAAATAAGTGGAAAAATGAAGAAATAATGTGCAAAGCTGAAGCGCTGCGAGGTGTGGCACCAGAGAAACTGCAGTGGATAGAGAAAACATGCACACCAGTATGGAAGGAGCACATCTCAAAATTGACTTGGGTGACGGCCATTGAAAAGCCCTTCAAGCTACAGAAAGAAATAAACTATGAACTGTGTTTCAAGGGAGACGGGAAAGCTATCATGGAGGTAAACAAAAATTGCAACAAGACCCTCACCATCCCGGATATGAGAAAAGCAACAGCGGCCCTCATGGACACTTATTGGGTATGTGGCAACCAGGCATACCTGCACCTCCCACAATCCTGGAGTGGCAGCTGCTCATTGGCCACCCTACATTTGGCACTAATGGTGATACCAGAAAGCCACATTGATGGGAGCAAGAAAATGCGGGAGACCCCTCATCAGAATGAGGCCCAGCCAACTGCAGAATCACAAGTATATGTCCTGTCTTCCGGTAGCAAGGGGGAGATGCTGTCACGAAACAGACGATCATTGAACTACATATCAAAAGCATCATCAGAGCTACTGTCACAGATCCCGGACAGATATCGATTATTCAGCTCTGCAGAGACTTTCTTTGCCTCACTCACCCCTGCATCCAGGCACGAGCAAATGCAAAATTACACGCTGGGAGCTGATCCAGCTGGCGAATGACACTGAAGAAGGATTTAACGTAATAAAAGTGGAACTGCGAGCACTGCGACAGATGACCATGCAAAATAGGTATGTCTTGGACCTGTTGACAGCGATGGACGGAGGTGTTTGCCGAAAAATTGGAAGTGCCTGCTGCATTTTCGTACCTTCCGAAGACGCAGATAATGGATCCTTATCCCACTTGATCGAAGCAGTACATAACGTAGGAGAAAGAATGAAAATGGAAGGTGGAGCAGAAGCAAGCACATGGTTCGACAACATCTTCTCCTGGGTCCCATCATGGCTGGGAATGACTGTTACATTTTTGATGCCGACAGTAGTGTTCCTCCTTTTCATTTTTTGTATGTGCCAGGTGGGCCTTCGATGTTGTGCAAACGCAGTACCAAATGGTGCAATGATGATGGTGACAATGGGCAACACTCGCGGTACAATACAACATATGCAGGAAGTAGAGGTACAAACAGGAACAGAAGACACACCAAGATTCCAGATGGTGCCCAGGTACCACAGCGGAGATGTAGTAGACAGGCTGTGGCACACTACAATTAAAGAGCCCCATGTACTTGAATGGTATGAGGAGGTGTGGGTGGATTTGGATGAGGATGAAGGTTGTATATATCTGACCTGCACCCCGACGAGTATGCTAGAAGGGGAGAAAGCCTGCGAGGAGTGTGTAGGGCATGGATGCCCATAAAAGGCACCCCTGCATGGGATGAGGCTGTAGCTGAAGAAGAAGAACGCAAGAGGTTCAGGGAGTTAAAGTATTTGTTACTTAAATAATGAAAGGGGGGAAATGTATGGGAGGATTGGTCCAAGAGACCCCCCTCCCCTGCATCCTCTCCCCCTTGTGAAGTCCATGGCTCGTCGGGGGTTCCCCCTGCCAGCAGGGCCCAGGTGGCGGGTGGACCGCTGGCTGAAGACATTGACCAAATATGCTGTATTAAGCTAGGCCCTGGAAACCATTGTGTAAAATCAAAATGGCATGAGCCCTGTGCACCACAGCGGCCCCCACCCTTGGAGAGTCTCACTTGTCCCTGCGGCCGCAGCTCCCTGGCAGATCCGCTGAGAGCCCGTTCCCACGAACAGACGGACATGAGCTAGCGCTAGATGCAAACACTGTAACATTCACCTTCCGCAGTGTATCACTGTTCTCAGTATGACCCATCCAGCAGGGCCGGGGTGGAAAAGAACTGTAAAATGGTCCCCTGACAAAAGCAGAGCCCCAAATACTAATGAACAAACTACCTGTGATGAAACTCTTCTCTCCAAGACCTTTTTGACTAAAACATGTAACCTCCATGAAGTTGGCAGAATGTGTGTTTATATGGCATTCTGGTTGAAGTACCCACATCCCCGTAGCTATGCGCAAATGGTAAAAGTGTCCCGGGGTTTTCATGTTATATGTTTCGCCAGGAAGAATGCACCCCAAGGTCCCATGCCATAACTGAACTAATGCTGCTAGAGTGCAAAGGAAGACAAATTCAACCCCATTGGGAGCTCATGTAAATGGTGCACGAAAATGCACAATATGTATGTCCAAGCTCACCATGTGTCACTGCCATCAGTCTCATTGGCCAGTTGTTCCTGCATGCTCCACCAACCTTACTACTACCCCGCTTACAGCGCAAGTATAGAAATGTAACAAAATGTTGTGGTTGTTAAATACTTAACATATAGGTAACGCACTTGAAATGGCCATGTAAATGGCACTAACATTGTAGAAAACATAATCTTTGAAAAGACTCAATGAGTATTGTACATTATATGAATGTTTATGCCTCTTCCACTTAATCTGCAATGCACGAGGAAAATACCACTGTGGGCATATCCAAGGCCATTCCCCCTTCCTCCCCATTGAAGCCTGCCAGACGGAAAGCAGAGGCCAGTGCTGCTCTGCTTCACCTCCCCCAATTCGGCTGGAGCCGCTTCAAACATTCACGTTCCCCCGTAGCTCCCAGGGCCGCGGCCAGCCACCTGAATTATTTACAACCCAGCAGTAAACCCCGGCCATAAACACAGGCCCGAAGGCGCCCTTTCTTAGACTCCACGACCCACCAGCTCACCCCAGGTTAATGGCCCCTGTAAAATTAGGACACCCAATATTATAGCAACACTGCAGGAACACATTCATAATGACTTCTAACGGGACATGATAACTTGGACAGCTCGCCCCTTGCCCTGAGACCCAACCTCGCGACCCATGATACCCGGTCAACAGGACGATGGTAACCATGTATTGATGTATCACCAAAAGATCCCACTCTAGGTGCATTCCTCCTGTGTTGCATTAACCTGTAGAATAACCTACACCGGGGAAGATAATATTGCAATATTGAATGAATGCGGTGTGCGTGGCCTTAGGGCAGAAAGCCAAGAAAGACGTTCATCACTGACACTGGTCACGGCTGGCACAACAACACCGCCCGGATGAGCCCAGCTGACCTGCCCGGCCCACGTGGGTAACCAGTGACGTCCACCAACCACGGCAAACCACATCACAGCTGCACCTATAGTTAGTCGTCGCCACCCAATCCCCATGAACTTGTGCCCCCTATAGTGTGTAGGTTCTTATGACGCATTTTGTAATTATATATGCCTGTCTTTGCTATTGTCAGACAGAGCGCTCTCGGAGTTTGAAGAGTCCTTTGCATGCCCTATTCTGACTTATATAAACTCCCATTAAGCTCACCCGCACTTTGTCTTAGCCTTGTTCCCATCTTGGGAGAGTCCATTATTGTCTCTCATTGTGGGGAGGATCGTGCTATCTGGGGATGCTCGCCTTCAATGGATAGAACATATTGAACACCTAGGCTATGTATTGCAGGCTCTGGAACAGGCCCATCTGACCATAAAGGCAAGCAAATGTCAAATTGGTCAGAGTACAGTGGTCTTCCTTGGACATGAGGTAGGAGGAGGTGAAATAATGCCATTGCTTAGCAAAGTACAAGCTGTACAAAACTGGGCCACCCCTACTACTCAAACCCAAGTGAGAGCCTTCTTAGGTCTCACTGGGTATTACAGGAACTTCATAGAGAACTATGGGCAAGCTCCAGTCCTAAGAGCTCCTGACTATCACCAACCCTTCATTGTACAAACTGATGCTTCAAATATAGGTATAGGTGCAGTCCTTAGTCAACTGGATGAGAAAGGTAGGGAACACCGCATTTGTTTCATCAGTAGGAGGTTAAAGGATCCTGAGACAAGGTGGGCAACAATAGAATATGAATGTTTTGCTATTGTGTGGTCACTGAAGAGGTTTAGACCATACTTGTATGGATCTACCTTCATCATTCAGACTGACCACCAACCCTTGAGATGGCGGATGCAAATGAAAGGGGAAAACCCAAAGTTACTCAGATGGTCAATCTGCCTACAAGGATTTGATTTTTCCAATGAGCGCAGGAAGTCGCCACCACAATGCTGATGGTCTCTCTAGGATGTTTGTAACCGACTAGAGGTATGAGAACCATCCAGGAGTGGATTAAATCCTCCTGTCCCTTAGTCTGGGGGGGCGAGTGTTAGGGAGAATTCTAATTTCATGCCTAATTTCCCTTGCCTAGTGAGTTCCTCAGCAGCTTTGCTGGATCTCTGGAGTTATTTCTTTCCACTTGGTAAGAGTGTGAGCTTTTCACCCACTCTTACCCATGTTTTCCAATGTGTCTCTTACCTGTTTTTATGATTGTGGGCTCTGGAGTACACCACTTCAGTGGCCCCCTTCTTTTGTGTGTTACACAGCACCTTCAGTGCAGTGACACAGGGATGTCGTTCAGACTTCCCACCGACTCCCTTTCTGAGGATGACTACTGTCCCCCAGAAAAGAGTAAGGTTGCCATTAACTTTACTTAGTCAAATTAACCACAGATCCAGTACACCCCATCGTACATGGAGTACTGGAAGGGTTAACTCTTAGCCCTTTCATCTGTACCTCCTAGAACATTGTTTCGTTCTTTTTTATTTTTTTATTTAAATTTTATTGATTTTTGAACATTAGAATTGAACATACAGGTGGATGTGTGTTATGGTTGCATGGTTACATCCAAATACTATATAGTTCCACCCGAAAAACATTTTAATAACAAATACAAGTCCCGTCCTAATGGAAGGATGTTTTAAACCCTCTCCCCCTCCCTCCCACCCCATAACAGTGCTCTTAGTTCTTCCAGTCCGTTGGCGTTTGCTGTGGCGATTTGTAGCGGGCAACATGACGTTCATCACAGATAGTCCTTTGGGTTAAGAGTTGATGATTAGGTTTGTGACAGGCATGTTTAGCTGGTGGTGTGTCGTGTGATGCTTAGTTCGTGCCAGGACAGGATGTTTTCTATATTCCCCGATGCATCGGGTCAATCGCCACTGAGCCTGTGATGTAGTGACTGGCAAAGTCGCACCAGCCTTCCTCGTGTCGTGTCATGGAGGGCTGCCATCATTTTTTCCATTGTGTAGATGTTTGTTCCGATCTGTAGCCAGTCCTTTTTATCTGGAAGGCGTGGGGATTTCCATTTGATGACCAGTCCCGCTCTCGCTGCCAATAGCAGAGGGGATGCCAGTCCTTTTACCCTGATCAGTTCATCGTCCTCTTCTTCGAGACCAAAGAGAATCAGGAGGGGGGATGGTTCCCTTTCTATGCCGTCTAACTGTTTAATCCATCCTAGGACTTCCTGCCAGTAAATGCGTACTTTGGGGCAGTCCCACCACATGTGCCAGTAATCAGCGTCCATGCCACATTGTCGCCAGCATACCGGGCTGGAGGTCTGGAACATTTTTGAAAGCCTGTGTGGGTCGTACTGCAATCTATGGAGTAGCTTTATTGCATGTAGCTTGTACTGGGCTGCAATTGATATTCTGGAAGGTGTTTCACAAATTTTGTCCCAAGCCCGCTGATCGAATTCTCTGCCGAAATCTTTTTCCCATCTCTCTTTAAGGCGGGGACTCGAAGTTCGTTCCGTACAGATCAGTGCGCTGTACATGTTTGCTATTAGGCCTTTGCTTGTGTCGGTCGTGTCCAAGATTGTCTCGAAGGGCGTGAGCTCTCTTTGCATTTTGGCCTTCCACTCCCTTTTGGATAAAACGCCTTTCAATCGTAGGTACAGGAAGACCGGGATCAGATGTAGCTGGAGAGTTTCCTCTAGTTCTGTGATTCATATGAATTTTCTGTTTCCGTTTCTCCACAACTGGCCCACTCTCTCAAGTCCAGCATCGAACCAGGCTTGGTATCTGGCGTGCTCAGGGATTTCCTCTCTGATCCCGGGGGACCAGAGATGACTCAGAGGAGAAGGCCACATGGTAACTCCGGACATTCCTTTTCCCGCCTTCCATATGTCCCATAATGTCCCCAATATTGGGTGGTTGCGTAGTCTTCTTATAAGTTTTGGTCTGGGGACCCATAACCATTCTGCGAGAGTTGCGGGAGTTAGATTATCGTTGTCCAACTGAACCCATTGCAGGTCTTTTCTGTCGCGCAGGTGTGGGATCAAGATTCTGAGTTGTGCCACTTGGTAGTATCGCTCTATGTCCGGAAGGCCCACTCCTCCCTGCTCCTTTGGTAGTATCAGGGTTTCATAGGGTATCCTGGGTTTCTTTCCTTTCCATAGGAATTCAGATATGACCTTCTTAACTTGTTTGAAAAAGTGGTCCGGGATTGTGATAGGCAGGACCTGAAAAGGGTAAAGGAAGCGTCAGAGGCGCACCATCTTTAGAGCGTTTAGACGTCCCATCCAAGAGATTGTGAGTGGTTTCCAATTGGTGAGATCTGCTTTAAGGGCGTCAAGAAGTTGGGGAAAGTTTGCTTTGTATAAGTGTTCGAAGTCTCTCGTTAGATTGACCCCCAAGTATCTCAGTGTCGGGCCTCCAATGGTTAGTCCCAAGCGCTCAAGTTCTACTTGTTGATCCGGGGAGGGCTCGTGGAGCGGGAAAAGGATAGATTTGGTTTTGTTCATTTTGAAGCCTGACAGTGCGCCATATTCTTCTATCAGGCGGATCGCTTGTGGGATTGATGACCTCGGATTCAGTACATGGAGCAGGATGTTGTCTGCATACGAGGCCAGTTTATACTCTCTGCCATTTACTCGCATTCCCTCTACGCCGGTGTCTGATCGGAGAGTTTGCGCAAGCTTTTCCAGCGATAGCGCGAAAGATATTGCCGAGAGGGGACAACCATGTCTTGTTCCTCTACTAAGGGGGAACCAGCGGGAGTACTGGGAGTTCACTACCACAGATGCTCGCAGCGCCGTGTAGACAGCTTTAATCCCTCGTCGGAGAGTAGGGCCCAGGCCTATTTACTTTAGTGTGGCCTCCAAGAAGTGCCAATCAACTCTGTCGAACGCCTTCTCGGCATCGATCGAAAATAGTGCGGGCGTGTTTGGCATCTTTTTGGCCTAGTGTATGAGGTGGAGGGTCTTGCGGGCGGAATCCGTGCCTTGTCTGCCGAGGATGAAGCCCACTTGGTTGTTGTGGATTATTGCGGGCATGTGTGACTCGAGCCGTGCGGTGAGGACTCTAGTATACAGTTTGCCATCAGTGTTTAGGAGGGAAATTGGGCGGTAGGATGCGCACTGCTTGGGATCCTTGCCTTCTTTAGGTATGACCGTTAAAAGTGCTTCTGAGAAAGATTCGGGCGCTACGCAGGATTGAAGGATGTTATTGAAGAGGTCGACCATGAATGGGAGGAGGGCGTCCTTAAAGGTCTTATAAAACCCTGATGTGTAGCCATCGTTTCCGGGGGCTTTCCCCGCTGGAAGTCTCTTAATCGCCTCTCCAATTTCCTCTCCTATGACGGGGGCGTCTATGGCTTGTGCTATGTCCGGGGGGAGACTTGGTAGAGATACTTTGTTCATATATTCGCCTCTGGCGCCTCTGGGTGTGGGACGGCATCTGAAGTGTATAGTTTCTCGTAGAAGTCAGCGAAGACTTCCGGGATATCAGGAGGGCGGTGTCCGTGAGATGCTTCTTCATTCTGTATTGTTGGGACCCATCACTCTCTACATTGCCCCCGGAGTCTTGCGGCAAGTAGGGCACCTGCCTTGTCCCCGTGTTCGTATTGTTTTTGCTTTAGACATTGGAGTTTGCGCACAATGCTCCCAGTTTCTAATTGCTGCAGTTCCTCCCTCTTGTCGTTGGCTTGCTCCATTTTTTTTATTCTGTCGGGACCAGAAGATTGGGCGATGAGTTCCAGTTGAGCGATCTCCCCTTGGAGCCTGTTTGGCATTCTCTTTTCTTTGTTGCCCCTTCTTTAATGAGTATTCAACTCCAAGTGGCTTTACCTGCCTCCCTGACTGCATTTACGGGTGTTTCGCCTATATTGTTTTGCTCAAAGTATTGGGTGATGTCCTGGTTGAGTTGATCCCGAAAGGTCGGATCCTTGAAGAGTGTCTCGTTGAATCGCCATTTAGAGCTTCTCTGGGGAGAACCATCCATCCGATCAATGATGGCCGTGACCATGTCATGGTCCGACCATGTTACGAGGGGTATACTGGATTCGGACATCGCCTCTGTGAGTTCTGAGGTGAGATATATATATAATCAATTCTGGTGAACGTAGTGTATGGCGTTGAGTAGAACGTGAAACCTGTTTGATTCGGGTTCATGCGTCACCATGCATCCTTAAGGTTGTAAGCGTCCATCATGTCCGCAAACTGTGAACGTCCGGAGCCAGATGGGGGTGCTGCAAATGGATTGCCTGCTTGTCTGTCCTGGTCTGGATCCATCCACGAATTGAGATACCCTCCCAAGATCACCTCACCTTCTGCTTCATTCATGACTTTAGGAACTGTTTGTTGAAGGAACCTGGACTGCCCGGAGTTAGGTGCATATATGGATGCGAGAGTGATGATGGAGCTTTGTATTTTGCCGACCAACACAAGTGCTCTACCACTTACGTCAGCCCAGGTTTTTAGGCGTTCCAACCAGAGCGCTTTGTTGACCAAGATGCTGACTCCAGCTTTCTTGAGTGGGCCTGAACGCCAGTATTCGGATCCAGCTTTGGTGTATAGGATCGTCCTCTCATCTCCCTTGCTGTATCGGGTTTCCTGAAGGAAAATTATGTCAAGCTTCCCCCTCCTGAACTCTCTGGACATTAGTGACCTTTTGGCGGGAGAGTTAAGCCCCTTGACGTTCAATGTGCCAATTTTGATTGTGCCATGTCTGTCACCTAATTTGTCATGTTTGTTGGTCAGTGATGTGACTTTTGAATTTGCTCATCGCGTACCGTCGCCCGTCGGTAGATGCTGCTGCGGTGGAAGCAACCTGGTAAGTGCACCTAACTAGCTGGGGCTGTGAGATTTTCTGCCGCCCTCCCCCCACCCTCCCCTTCAGGGTATTGAACATCATACCCCTTGCTCTCAGTTCTGTCTCTTCGTCATTCCCTTTTCCCATAAGGGCCTGCATCTTGGGTCGGTGGCGTCCGAGTCGACCTGAGTGTATACAGCCGGTCCACTATCGGACCACCAGTGGGGGTCGAAACTGCACAACCCCTACTACAGTTATTATCGTTATAACATTTTGAGCCCCCCCCTTTCCTTCAAACATTATCATAAACAACAACAACATTTACTGTTAAATGGAAAATGCAGTGATACATGCGGTTTCCTGTTGCATCGTCCACCGACTGCTCATCCCTGCGCTCCAGGCGGTAGGCCTATTGTGGGTCAGGCCCCGCAGCAGGGGTGTGCCAGGTACTGGTACGTTGGTGAATATCCATGTGGAAATATCGTGGTACAGATCGCTGAGATTTGGGACTTAAGTGAACAGTATCATTTGTTACTGTCTGGTGTGTCGTTGGGTCGTCTATACTTTCTGGAACCCTTGACTCTTTTCCTCCTTGGGCCCTGCAGTTCCCATCTCGCTCCGTCCCGCGCGGTTCCTCTCGTGCTCCTTCTTTCGGGCCTGTCCCAAGAATATCTGCAATACACTCTCGAATTTCCTCTTCGGAACGGAGCTGTATTTTCCTGCTTCCATGCTCAAACGTGAGGGAGAAGGGGTATCCCCACCTGTATCTCGTGCATTGGTCTTTGAGCCATTTCGTGAGGGGGCTACAGAGACGTCGCAGGGCCAGGGCGAGCGAGGATAGATCCTGGAAGATGGTGATCTGAGCGCCCCCCCCTAGGGTGAGGGAGCCCACGGTCCTGGCTTTTGCCAGTATCCTGGTTCTATCCTGATATCTGTGGAATCTGGCGAGGACCGACCTCATGCCTCCTGGTGGGCCACCGGCTCTATGTATTCTCTCGGTTATGGGTTCGTCAATGTTCTCACCTGCTGTCAGGATTTTAATGATGTGGTGTATTGTTTGCTTGAGGTCTTCTTCTGTTTCCCCTTCGCGCTTGGGAATCCCGAAGAACCGTAGGTTGTTCCTTCTTTCTCCATTTTCTAAATCGTCCATCTTAAGGCGAATTTCATCCTCTCTCTTCTCTATGGTACGTATCCTGAGGTCCAATTCGGTTTCCAGGGTATCTATCGAGGCTTGGTTGTTCTCAACGCCCTCCAGTCTCTCCTCGATATTGTCCACTCTCTGCGTCATCTTATTGATTTTGCCGCCAAGGTTAGCCCCCATGTTTCTGATTTCACTCAGGAGGGCAGCGATGTCTCCCTTGGTGGCTGCCGCTCCCATCTCCGAGGCTTCCAGCATCATTGTAGATCCGGGATCGGGTCGGGAAGGAGCGGGGTATATGCGTATCTGGCCAACTTGCTTTTAATGTTCATATGGCACTTGTTGTGTGTGAGAAGACACACGCCCCGGGTGTGGGGGCCCTACCCTCTGCACTGCTGTGTTGTATGTGTCATGATGCCCGCTCCCGGGGAGCCGGTTCAAGCCCGGCGTCCCCGAAAGCGGACATCCAGTCCCCAAGGAAGGACCCAGCAACCCCATATAGGGGCCCTTTGGACAGTGTCCTGGCGCCTATGGCGCCAGGCTCATAAAAGACATCAGTCCTGGCGCCATAGGCGCCAGGATCATTATGGGAATGCTTGGGTGCACTTACCTGATGCAGACCATGCTGCAGGATCCCGGCCTCCTTGAGGCCTGAAAGGAACTACTTTACCTGTGGGACTAATTTACCATCCGGGCGTGGTCGGGGAAGGATACATACCTGATTGGAGGAAGGATACATACCTGGAGCTTCTTCCAAGGCTATTTAAACCCCACCCGAACACCCACACGTGCTTCGCGTTGTTCTGCATCTAGCAGCTGGACGCTCACCGTGTCTGCTCCTGCATCCTGACTTCTGCCACACCTGCCAGCATCCTGGATCACCTGCAAAGGAAGAGAAGAAGAGAACAGAAGAAGGAAAAGCCCTTACCTGCTAAACCCGCATCCCAGAGACATCTCGCCGACAATCCTGAAAAGGAAGACTTTAATTTAAAAGCTCATCGCGTCGATCGCTGCAGCGCCACATTCCACTCACCTTTACAGGACGCCTCCATGTTCAGCAGCGATCATCTGGATTCGCAGTCACGCCCCAGCGCCTAGGGAGAAAAACACCAGAACAAAAGGTGAGAGAGAGAAGGGAATAAGGAAAGCTAAATCTCCATGTTAAGACTTACCTGTTGATTCATTCCCTCTTCATTTCGGGTCCGCGCCGCATCCTGGCATTTCTGGACCCTGGCCCCTAAGGGGAAAACAGAGACATCAGCGTTAATGAGCGAATGAAAAGACATTACAAAAAAACGCTCATTAAAGACTTACCTGATTTCTACAAGGATTTCACCTCTCATCTCGGGTGGGTGCCTGTTCCCCGGCATTCCGTACCCCGGCCCCTATGGGGAAAAAGACACTAGCATTAGTACATTAATGCATGGACACAAGGGGAACCTCTTATCAAAAAACGTACCTGGAAGCCAAGCAAGTTTGGTTCTCACCAATCCGAAAATCCAGTGAAGTAACTGGATACCAACGCGCCCCTGCATCAGAAGCAGGATGGAGAGCTCGTCCTTCCAGACCCTAAGGTGAGACGCTACGAGAAATCACAGAAGGGTTTCAAGGAGGGTGAGAGGGGAAAGTGGGAGGCCGATTGCATTACCCCGCAGACAGTTAATCCCCTATTTTCGCCTACAGAAGGATACTTCTGCGAGCCAGACAAGCCAGATTTGGGGGCCCGGTCCAGTCCGTCTTCCGAACCCTGCGCATCACCTTAGAAGAGGTCACAGCAGCGCGAACCAGGCCAGCGCCTCCGTGGGAGTCAGGTGAGCGTAACAGTATGGTTCCTGAAGTATGCTCTGAGGTGTTGTGCAGGGCGTCCCGGGGATCAGAGTCCTATGGGTGGGAGGAGGGACACGCCCTGGGTCCAGAGACCCTACCCTCTGTTTGAGATGGGTTCTATCGGTGGGCCCAGTGCGATTTCTAAGGTGCTCCGGTTTTGATGCGGTCTTGTGCGCACGCACTGGTGGGGTTGCGAGGGAACGACTCCTTAAGTGGAAGCCTTGATTCCAGTCATAGTTCTGGGGGGACACACATGGGTGCTCTGTTTCTCTTCATCGCTGGTCGCCTGTCCAGTTCTGAGAGGGACAGAATGCTGGTGGTTGCACAGAGGAGGGCACACTCCTCGTATGTGGGAGCCCAACCCTCTGCACTGCCCTCGCTGCAGGAGCAAGCTCCTTGTCGTGTTTGCTGTGGCCGCTAGTGATGTATTTAGCGGGGATTATGTGGATAGTTCCTCAGTCGTTTGCAGAGGGTCCAGGGGTGTCAGTTATGAT
Source organism: Ambystoma mexicanum (assembly GCF_040938575.1). Classification (NCBI taxonomy): domain Eukaryota; kingdom Metazoa; phylum Chordata; class Amphibia; order Caudata; family Ambystomatidae; genus Ambystoma; species Ambystoma mexicanum. The sequence goes on along the minus strand of NC_090922.1, from coordinate 1,334,195,637 downwards.
GTTGTGGCTGGGTCGATGAGGTCAGGATTTGCTGTGGGTTGCTCCCAGGGCAAAATGCTTTGCGTGGCAGGTGGGAAGGGCTTCCTGGTTCTGAGCATAGTGCTGCCCTCTGGGGGGAGTTAGATGAGTGTTGATTCTCTTATGGCGGTGCCCAGGGGGAGCAGTGCTTTATAGAGGGTGCCTAGTCGATCAACATCACAGGATGGTGAACTGCACCCCTGTGGTAGGAAAGAGAGTATGGCACAAGGTGTGCTGTAGGCAGCTTATGGTTGGGGACAGTTCAGTGGCGCATAGAGCTTTGTGGGCTGTTGTCTTGGGCCTGGATTGGGGGTTGTGGATGGGTCAACTGCTCCAGCAGGGTGTTGGGATCCCCCTCTATGAGTCTTTAATATTACGTTTGTGATGGCCCTCCGGGGCTTCTGGGGCAGGAGTGAGGACGGATTCCAGTGCGTGTGTACTCCGCTTGGGGGGCCCGTGTGTCCGGCTGCATTTTGAGGGGCGGCACGCTCAGGAAGGGGGCTTCACAAGCCATCCACTGAGGCCTCAGTCCGGTCCTCACTTGGAGCGGGGGGCGCTCTTCCCCCACGGCCCAAGTATCGCTACATGGCCGCGGGCCTCAGGTGGGAAGTGTTCTGTGAGGCGACGGGGCCACTGACTGCACGGGGTGCCCCGTGTGTTCCGGGGGGGCGGGCCACTTACCTGCTCTGTAGCACCACGTTTCACAGCAGGGCGCCGGGGTCCGATGGTATCCGGGCGGCCGCGCAGCGTGTGCGAACACGGCCGCCTGCGTGGAATGCTCACCCGTCCCGCAGGGGTGGCGGGACAGGCGCTGATGTGGCAACTGCTGGATGAAATGCAGCGCGGTCCGTGCCTTTTGCAGGGGGAAGTTATGAGGGGCTGGATGCCTCGGCTCCCGTTTAGACACGGCCCGCGCTCCGACCATCGCGTACGTGGCTGGGAAGGGGAGGCACAGGCGGAGGTCTTTTCTTGTGGATGGCTCGTCCGTTTTTCTCCAGGTTATGGTCCCGGTGGGTGGGAGCCAAATCGCACAGTGTGGGCAGCTGTTGGTTTGCACGGGGGGTCAAAAGTGGGGGCTCAGATCACTTTTGGGGCCCGTGGGTCCGCAGATCACACGGAAGTATTCCATATCCATGCGCCCCCTGGTGGCCAACCTGTTTCGCTCTTTTAACATTTAGAATTGGTTGGTGGCAGTGGTATCTACCCTAAACTTTTCTACCACGGTTATCTTATATAAACGTGGTAGTATTGTAGGCTATTGTATTAGCCTCGAACTTAAACCCGCTTGACCAAATACTTTTTCTTTTGGCTCTGGTGCAGTTTATTCGCCATTTCTTTTTGTTAACCTCCTTCTTGTGTTTTACTTTGCGTGGCAAACCAGGTTTGCCTTCTTTGTTCACTGTCTTTTGGCGGGCTTCTGCCAAGAAGCCCTCCTCTAGGCGCCTGGGTGTCTAGGTGGGCTGAATGTGAGGGAGGAGTGTAGTCACCCCCTGCACAGGGTATCCTAGGAAACCCAAGTCACACTTTTTCATGATTGGCTGAGGTGGTTGTCCGGACTGGACAACCCCCCTGGTGGGTGATTGACAGCCATGCTGTGTGAATGGGGGTTTTTCGCATAAAAGGCAGGTCTCTTGGGCTGGAAGTCAGAGAGTTGCCACTGGAACTACAAGGAACCAAAGAGAAGCGGAGGAGAGGTTGACTGCTGCAACTATCCCGTACCGGTGAAGCCCTGCTGCAGTCCTGAGCTATCTCCCCTTCAACGACTAAGAGAAGATCCAGTCCGGAGTCTTCTTCCCTTGAGCCTGGTGGGGATAACCAGCTCATCTTCTTCAGTCAGAGGAATCCCTTTGTGGTCGAAATCGCTGCACACTGCTGTAGTGGTCCAGATGGCCACCTGAAGAGCCTCTCCTGTTTTTAAGGAGCGTACCTTTTATTCATTGTCGCTGCTGCCGGCCTCATCCCTGTGTGGTATAGACGCCCTCATCGTCCTTCTTCGTGCCGAAGCTCCAGGAATCGTGGGTCAGCAGGAAACTACCAGGAACAACTGCTGTGGCACCAGCTTCAATCTTTAAGAAAGGTACTGTGTCCTGCTTGAGGAATTTGGGTGAATCCCTATTTCTCTTCCTTAAGGCTTGTCCTTACTTTTCCCTCCTTATAACTTTTGCTTCCGAACATTGACAATATCAAAGTATTCTTGGCTACGTTGAATCGTGAACTGTCCGACTGTGTGATCCTCGACAACAGGCACTCGGTGTCACTTGACTTTGGCTCCGGCCCTTTGACTCTTGAATTCCTGTCTATGAGTGTTCTTTGATTCTGTCCGCCTAACTAATATATTGCCTATGATTTTTGCCCCCAACTCCGTCTGGGTATCTCAGGTGCTAAGTGTGTTTTTGCCCCGGTAACATTTCTTGCCACGGATAGGCGTTTATTTAGTAGACCGAGCTGTCAAAAAGTGATTGCAATCATATTCACGGTAACGTGTCTTGTTTCATAACACCGGTCCGTTTAAACACAGGGTACTTACCTTGATTTATACCGTACAAAGTGAATTGGTTAGTTGTAGTGTATTTTACGTGTGGTTTTGAATTTAATAGAAGTGTTGTGTTTATAACAAATGGTTTAAAAATAAATGTACTTATATTTTTTACCTGAAACCTTGAGTTAGTGTTTGCTTGAGTCACAGTAATTGTGGTCCCTTTGTGTAATCTCTGCTACTGCTCATATACTCTTGGGATAAGCCTGGCTGCTCCGCTACTGCTACCACTTTAACATAGTAGTACAGGCTTGTAACAAAGGTAAAACTTGTATTGCCACCTATAGTCTTAATTGTGTGCAGTGGTCCCTAAGGGCACTGCACAGGATTATGCCTAACAGCCTGGAACTACATTGGAGATTTCAAGCCATGCAGTGGTGAGACCCCCCTCAGGCCAACACGTAGGCAAATTGATGCAAGAAGAAGAGCAAAAAGAAGAAGAAAAACAGCGACAAAGCCAGACATGATCAAGGCCTAGAGCTAGACCAGAGCAAAATGAAAATCTAGACGCTAGATTAGGCACACTGGGCCTCATTACGAGGTTGGCAGTCATCTCCAGACAAATGATACCACCTAAGGTGTTCTTTTACGCTTTCCTTCTCTACCTAGCTGATACCTACCCAATATTGACACGTGGCGAAAACCCGTTATTGAATTGCTTAATAGTGCAAACATTCGATTTGTTTGGGAACGACTGTTTCTTGCTGCAGTGGCACAGTATTACCGCAGTAGAGCCTGATTGTCCTAAAAAGTAATAACAATGAATATCAAGGATTTTTGCAAGCGGTTTTGTGGACTGTATGGACAAAACGGGGGGCATACAGAACAATTGTGTTGATATTTTCTGCATTCTGCCGTATCTACCTCTTTGCACTCTTTGCATTACAAAAGGTTGCATTGTCTCACGCACACGCTGAAATACACGCTAACACAACCCCTGTTCCTTCTATCACTGAAGGCATATCTGGCCGAGTAACTAGCGCTGCCCGAGATGTCAAAAAAGCTCAGGTGGTGAAGCGCAGACATGGATTCTGAACACATAAATGCATATCTAGCTCGGCCCATGTGTCCAACAACTTGTGTTATCAGCACATGACCAAGGTGGGGAGAGAGACAACGAAGGATAGCAGCTATGTGTGCTCTCTCATCTGCTATGACATGAGTGCTTCCTGTAGGGAAGGCATGATATCATGTATGACACTGACACAATGGGTACAATTTGTAAAACCTTTATTGAAATTGTTGGGGCTGGAGAAACTCCTACTTTGCCTTATAACTAAGATGGGAGTAACCTCGACCATCACATAATAAATAAAGCAGTCCTAGTGGAGTCCGTCAAATCAAAATGGCAGATGATAATAAATCCTAATGCCCAACCTTTCTCTTGTACAAAAAAGCGAAAGGTATGCAAAAGGAAAGAAAATGTTAAAATTATAAATTATAAGTTACTCACCATAGTGACTAACGTACTCCTAGTTCATAGCCCGCTTTCCTCCATACTGTATCACCAGAAAAACATTTCTTCCACCTTAAAATTTAGAGGCACGCGAGGCGCGGCCCTGGGAGTATGCACTCCCCGGACTCCGCTCACCGGCACCACTCCTCAGTCCCCTTTGACACGTCAACAATATTACTATTACCTAATGACACCAGTATTAAGGGGGAGGATGGTGGGATGTATGGAGGAAAGGGGACTATGGACTAGGAGTATGTTAGTCACTACGGTGAGTAACTTATAATTACTCCTCCGTCCCGTCCCCTTTCCTCCATACTGTATGGGCGATTACAACTGAATGTAGCCCCAGGGTGGAGAGGTGACCCTCCTAAGAAAACCAGTTCCTTAATACTGCCTGACCAAATTCCACGTCCAACCTGGAACTGGCATCCAAGCAGTATGGCGTAGCCCCTGTATATGCCTTGCTGATGGATGACCTGCTACGGAACGTGCCTCTAGAAAGCCACGGCCGTGGCCCTAGCTCGGATAGCATGGGCATGAATATTTGCCAGAGTGGTTAGCGCTGCCCCTCATAAGCCTCTTTGATGGCCGTAACCCTCCATCTTGCTATGGAGGTCTTGGAAGCTTGATAGCCTGGCCTTAACCCATCGAAGGTGACAAAGAGAGCCTCTGATTTGTAGAAGCTCTTGGTTCTGCCCAGGTAGAATTTTAGAGCATGTCTGGAATCCAGACAGTGCAGTACGCTCCGGGCCTCATCCTGAGGGTCCGCAAAGAAAGTGGGTAGCACTATCTCCTCATTCAGATGAAACGAGGAGACTACCTTAGGTAAGAATGTGGGGTGAATCCTAAGCACCACCTTGTCCTTATGAAAATTAGTATAGAGCTCTGCAACCACGAGTGTGTGGATTTCAGTGACCCTGCGTGCAGAGGGAAGACCCACCAAGAGGGCTGTCTTAATAGTAACTAGCCTGATGTCTGCGGATGCCATTGGCTCAAATGGTTTATGCACCAGGGCGCCCAAAACTACATTGCGGTCCCACACAGGGTGCAGCTTCTTGATAGGTGGGTAAAGCCTGGTGAGGACTACCAAGTGCCTCTTAACTATCGGGTTGGAGGATGAAAAGACCTCCTCTCTGAATTCCGAAAGGCTCCGATGGCCACCAGATAGGTGCGGCATGTGTCTACTTGCACCACTGGGTGTGCGAAGTGTGCTGAGAAGGATAGCACGTCGTCTAACATGCAGGTCAGCGGAGTGACCTCCTTTGATTCCGCCCAGTGACAAAACATAGTGTACCTGCTCTTGTACTGGCTCCTAGTAGCCTCACTCCTAGCGCCCTGTATGACGTCTAGGTTAGCCTGTGACAGACGCAGATGCTTGACCTGCACAGGAACCACACTGAAAGGGCTAACCTCTGGGGGGCGGGGTGCATGACCGTGCCTTCCTGCTGAGATAGTAGGTGAGCTGGGGCCAGCAGAAGGTGCAAAGGGGGCTGATCGGACAGGCTGAGCAGTTCCGAGAACCAAGCCAGTTGATGTGAGCATACTGCTCCTGACGAGACCAGACCCCGTGGACACTGTGGCTGTCCAGGGTGGCTCCCCAGCCCTCTAGAGACAAGTCAGTGGGGATGGTAACCTGCGGTACTGGTAGCCGGAAGGGCCTGCCAATTCGCAAGTTGTAGTCTGTGCTCCACCAGACTAAGGGCCTCATCATGAGTGGGGCAGTATCCTGGCAGTATTACCGCAGGAATACTGTTGGGGCTAATAGCGTTACCGCCAAACCCCCCAGTTCTATTAGCACGGGATCACGCATTTAACGGAATTCGGGAATTCCCCTTTCCCCATTGGGCCCAATGGGAAGTTTTCGGAGCCACTTCCGTCGGCGGTATTACCGCACGATAACTGCACCGAAAATCGGCAAAATCACGGTGAATTTACCCCCAGCTCTGGTAAATCCTGCCAAACCTGTGATTTGGCAAACCTTTAAATGTGGCAGTAGTAGCATTACCGCTGCATATAAGGGTTACCGCCAAACTCGTGATGAGGCTGAAAGTCTTGGTGAGCCAAAGTGGGATGCTGACCAGGTCTGCCTGAGAACTCCTCTCCTGACTCCAGGAGGCTGTGAAGTGCAGCTACAAGCGTCTCATTTTGAGCCTCGTGTGTGGTACTGCTAGGAGGCATGCTGCCATAATGCCCAGGAGGTGTTGGTACCACCATGCTCTGGTCACTGCCCTGCTGAGTTAATGCCCCGTGGCTCCCTTGATGTCTTTGATCTTGTCCTCCGAGTGGAAAACTCTCTCGGAGCTCGTATCCCAGATGAGGCCCTGGAAAGTTACATTCTGTGTGGTCTCCAGCTGTGACTTCATGAGATTGATGGAAAATCCCAACACGTGTAAAGTATTCATGAGGGCGCAGGCTGTCGTCTAGGTATGGCTAGACGTGGTGACTTGGGACCGCGTCCATAAGTCTGGTAAAGACCCTGGGGGCTGAATTGAGGCCAAAGGGTAGAACCTTGTATTGAAAATGGAAGCCCATGATCCTGAACCTCAGAGAGGAGCGATGGGGCAGCCAGATCGGGACGTGTAGGTACACATCCTTCAGATCCAGGGAGCACATCCAATCTCCCCTGCACAATGTCTCTGCTAAAAACGTAGGGTAACCACCTTGAATTTTTGAAGCGGGAGGGAAAGGTTCAAGGTGGAAAGGTCCAACACACCTCTCAGACCTGCCTGGTTCTTCTCATCTATGGCGAAAATCAGTGAACAGAAGCCCAGACACCGCTGTAAGACTGGGACCTCTTCCACTGCCTGACTCTCTACGAGCGATCAAATTTCCACCAACAGAGTCGCTGTCCCAAATTGTGGGAGCAGAGTGGAGGAGAGAGGGGAAGGAAGGATAGGCAGGTGGTAGCCCGTGGACACTAGTGACAGGATCCAGGGGTCCGCAAACCTTGTGCTCCAGCATGGGAGTGCAGGGCAAGGCTGCGCCGCACCGGAGACACGTGGACCCGGATGAGTGCGTCATGCCTTTTTTCCCTATGAGGCCTAGGCTGAGGAGGGGGACTGAAGGCTGGCTTGGAGACCGGTCTGGCTGTCTGGCTATACGTTCCTGGAATCTTCGGAAGCCGCTGAAGGCCCAACCCTTGTCGGAACGCTAGTGCATCTGGCTGAAGGTTTTAGGCGTGGACTTCGTGAGGATAGATAAAGGTCGACATCCTCGAATGGAAGGTCCAATATGCTTTCCTGTACGTCTGGGTTGAACTTGGCAGCCCGTAGCCAGGTTGTTCTTCTCATGTTCATAGCGATGCAGATGGCACGACATGAGGTGTCTATGTGGTGACGGTGGACTCAATCATGTCCTGCACCATGATTTTAGCTTCCGCCAGCCCCGCTTTGAAGCTCGCTTGGCTCTGTACCGGAAATTCCGGAAGGAAGTCGGCTATTTCCTGCCAAAGCCCTTGATTGGAGCAGCGAGCACAGCATCCGCATTGGATTGACGTAGCTGCAAGGAGGCATTGGAATAGACCTTCTTTCCATACGCCTCCAAGATCATCTCCTTGCCTAGCAGTGCCGATGCTGAGATATCCAAGGATGATTGGGGCTTGGCATAGAGTGAGGCCACAGCGATCACTGAGGAGTGTGGCTGAGTGTGTGCCGACAGCAAGATTGGATCCCCCTCCAATTGCCTGTACTTGGCGTTGAGGTACCTGTTGGAGTCTGTGCCGAATGGTGTTTAAGCCATTCCTTCTTGGACAGAGCCAGAACTTCCTTTTGCATTGGAATCCCTGTTCTAGCCGCAGGGCGTAGAGTGAGGACTTCGACCAGAACTCCTGCCTCTTGTTGTTAAACCTCAGGTTGTGGGAGCCCCCCCCCCGTATTTGGCCAGAACTGAGAGCCATTCATGAAATGCCTTGGCAGATGATGGACTGTCAGGGTCCTCCTCCTGTTCGCCAAAGTGTCCAGTGCAGCTGGAGGAGTACTGTGCACTGAGGGCTGAGGGACACTGACCGAAGATGGAGGCAACTGTGGAGGCTGCTACAGAGCCAACGGGGCTGCAGGAGGCAGGGGGGGACCTGTGCCGTGTAAACAGGCATGGGCAGCAGAGGCTGTGCAGAGGCCTGAGGCGCTGGAACCACGGGTGGACTGTAGGCCACGTGCCTGGGCAACACTGGTCCCACCTAGAAACTGGTTCTCCTACCTGTTCCCCCGCAGGGGATGGTGTCGGACGAGTGCCATTGTGTCAGGCTACATGCCACGTGCCTGTGTCGTGACACTTGCCGCGCTGGGCCCGGCCTCTTCCTGGACTGCTGGCGATGGAGGCTGAGGCCTTCCCTGCACCTCAGGCCGGGACCTGGTAGGCGGTGTGCCCTCTGCTCTGTCGCCGGTAGTGCCGCGTACGGGCACCCCCTCAGACTTCTGTACAGTAGTAGGGCATATCCCCTCGGGGGAAGACCTGGTACTAGAAGCTTGCGGTCCCTCAGTGACGTCACTGGTAGGATCTTGCGAACCCTCGGCCTGGCGACCAGTAGCTGAGGTAGCCTCGGTACCTGTGCTGGTACTAGAACCTGATCCGGTCCCTCCCGCTCAGACGTTTCCTGGGTAAGCAGTCGCCCCTGCGGGGTCCTGAGGAAAACAGTGGCCCTACCTAGGGTCTTGACTTAATGTCTGACGATGTCCTTCAAGTCCTCTGGCGGTCATGGCGCTTGCCACGCTGGGTCTGGCCTCTTCCTGGACTCTTGGGGGTGGAGGTTAAGGCCTACCCTGCACCTCAGGCCGGGACCTGGTAGGCAGTGTGCCCTCAGCTGTATCGCCGGTAGAGCTGCGTACAGGCGCCCCCTCAGACATTTGTCCGGTAGTAGGGCATAGCCCCTCGGGCGAAGACCCAGTAATAGAGCCCTGTGGTCCCTCAGCGATGTCACCGGTAGGATCTCGCAACCCTTCGGTCTGGCGGCTGGTAGCTGAAGCAACCTCGGTACTTGTGCTGGTACTAGAACCTGACCGGTTCCTCCTGCTCGGACGTTTCCTAGGGAAGCAGTCACCCTTGCGGGGTGCAGATGAAAACAGTGGGGTAGTAGGGCATAGCCCCTCGGATGAAGACCCGGTAATAGAACTCTGTGGTCCCTAAGCAACGTCACCGGAAGGATCTCGCGACCCCTGCACCTAGCGGCCGGTAGCTGAAGCAGCCTCAGTACTTGTGCTGGTACTATAACCTGACTGGTCCCTCCCGCTCAGCCATTTCCTGGGGAAGGAGTTGCCCTTGCGGGGTGCCGATCAAAACAATGGCCATACCTTGGGCCTTAACTTGTGTCTGATGAAGTCCTTCAAGTCCTCTGGAGGCGACCTTCCGAAGAGCTCTCTCCACCAGGCTAATCTGTTCTTCAGGGCGTGAGGTGTAGGCGTGTCACACGCAGAACAACCCTTCCAGCTGTGATCGGGGCCAAGGCAGCAGAGGCAAAGAGCGTGGGGTTTCGGACATAGGGAAGAGCCCCTCGCAGGCTGGACACCTGCTGAGGCCTGATGACCTTGACATGCGCCGGGCAGGAGTATGGCGGCAGAGGACAGAGTATCTGAATAAAAGACAAAAAGACAACAGGCAAAGATAGTTCTCCGTGGAAGAGCATGTGGAATTACTAGGCCGAAGCCTAATCCAGGAGCGCTGGTGAAAGCGGTCTGTTTCTGTCGATGCAGAAAAGAGGACTGGGGAGTGGCACCGGTGGGCGGAGCCAGGGGAGCGCATGCTCCCAGGGCCGCGCCTCTGCAAATCGCTAAATTCAAAGGGGAAGAAGATTTTGTCTGGTGAAAAAGGTTATGTCTCCCGTCCCTAGCGAGGGACGCCCGTACAGTATGAAGAAAAGGGGACGGAACGTAAGAGTAAGTGGTTGAACCAGTGCTCCTCCCCACATTAGACCTCATGGAGTAAGGCAGTCCCTGTAGGCAGGATGACACACTCTGGCTCGGTTTCCAACACAATAAACAGTTCCAAAACGTGGATCGAGGCACGTCTGGCCTCCCACATTAAAGTCTCTTTTCCTGACTTCAAAAATAATGTTTCAACTAAAAAGTTCACAAAGGTCCCCCTCCATCAGGCTCATACCTTTCACCACACAGATCACGTAGGACACCCTCTGTCGGGTTCAGACCTCTCATTATAAAGTTCAACACAAACTTGGAAGGGTACTCCCTTCCCCAAACTTATTATACTTCAGATATCCCTCAGCCAGGCTCAGATCACTTTCGGATGTCTATGACTTTTGAATGTGCGTGGCTTTCTTCACAGACCACCGCAGGAGCACTTCGAATCAAAGTTCACCGTTTTAACTTTCACTCTTCCCTTCTCTAGGACTTAACCTTCTATATTTCACTTTTGCTGTTCATTCGCTTTATCGCTTTAAACAATGTACCTTTCTCAGAGACTTTCAAAGTGGGCTACTTCCTTTCACCGGACCACACTGTTACTTAGTATCGCTGATTTCACAGCTGTCCTTCACATCAAAGTTCACTCACAGGTCTGTTTTTCTTTGTGTCTCATCCACACGCATGCAGCCTTTACTTGTGATATACTGTTGATATTTCAAAATGTAACACACACTGGTCTCTCAGGCCACTTCCCAACTCACCGGCTGTGAGTGTCTTTTTCTCGGGTTTACGATTTATAATTCACCAGTCAAGGTTAGTACCACAGGCTTGGCCTCGCCTCCCCAACTCTGCTGCTCACCCGGGAGGGTCGCTGGCGTCCTTGAAATACAATGCAGTCTTCGCTTGTGAGACCTGGCCTTCTCCACGTGTCTTTCACGGCCTATCGGAGGCAACTACCTCCAGTAGGGAATTCATGGGGGTTTTCAAACCACAGCTATCGTCCCTTGGTCAGTCACTCTGCTCCAGTAGGTGTGCCTTTGTCCCAGAAACCCTGCTCGTACTCGTGTTCCGCCTTACTCAGAGTATGTCTTTGGGTTCTGCCTTTTATTTGTGTGAGGAAAGCTAATTGGTATCAGGCGTATGCACTTAGAGTCAAGTGCCTGACTTTGCCTGGCCCTATTAGCGGGACATGTCCAATACGATTTCTGTGAAAGTTAATGTTGTTACTCTCAGTCACCATCTTCCTCTGCCCAGTGTTTGTATAAAGGAGGTTGGGGGGGAGTTGGAACCTAAGAGAATCCTAAAAATAGGATGGGATCGATAAACAAAATAGGGGGAATACCGGACCTCGCCATCGGCTGCCTCACCCCCACTTCCCGAAGACCCATGACCCAGGTGATCCTTCCGCACTGGTCCACCCCCAGGAACTGGATGCAAAAGCGATGGCCGTGTCCTGGCCACCTGGATGACAAGTCCCAGAGGACCAGCGGGTGAGACACCCTTTGGTTTCTCACATTCCAGAACATTCATAGCTACAGAAATTCCAACGGCAAGAGCACAATGCCTATCAATCTGCACAACAAGAGGCTGATTTCAAGGAAGATGAGCCACATTGAGGTGGATGTCACAGAAGACGTTCCCATATGAAGACATCAAGAAATGATAGATGACTATTGGAGCATAGGCAAGACAACAGAAAATGTTCCTGATGGGCCAAACAAAGGAGAAGCCAGAATAGTGACACATAAGGCATTACAATGCCCGAGGACAGGACAAAAGGAGATAAGAGGGATGCCAGGATGCTGGAAGAAGCCTCAGCTGCCGATATATGGACAAATATTCACAGGAGATGGAAGGGATGGTAGGGTGCAGTTCCAGTAGAAGTGGTGCAGAAGGAAAATTATGATTGCCTCAAGGAATGGGCAGCATTCACCTTCCTTGTAAACTTCTGAAAGTGCACAACCTGCCTAGAGGAAATCTGAAAAAGATCAATTTAGAGGAGCTAGTACTATGCCTTAAATGGGTTATGGACAACACCTCTGACACAGAACCCTCCCCCCACTCCCAGAGACAACGGTGAACATCATCAATGTCCAATTAAACTGCTTTTTGGACTGAGTGGCCAATTTAAAAACAAAGACTGTCTGAGACAAGACATGCAAACAGTCATGGTTTACCCCTGCCCTGGCCAGTTTAAAAAGAGATAAAAAGCAGGCAGAATGGACCTGGGAGAAAAACAAAACTAACGAGAATAAGTCAACCCAAAAATTGTTACAAAAAGCCTATAAAAACCAAATGTATGAGGCAAAAAGAATTTTTACAACACCACCCAAAAATTATTTGAGATTTATAGAAACCTTGAGAAACCTATGATCCGGCCCCAGTCATTCATTCCATCTAGCGAGAATTGTAGTATGGTGCAACACGCCTTTGCAAACAAAATTACCACCACCCATGATAGAATCTCTAATTCCCTGAATAATGACTCTCATCGGGAAACCCAGAATCTGGGAAGCAAAGAAGACTTTGTTTTTTTCTTTAAACAAATAACTGAAGAAGAGATGTGGACATTTCTTAAATCCATGCGCCCTACCTCTTGTCCGTGCGAGTTTCTTCCGTCAAAATGTATCCTGTGTAATCCTAAAGTCTTTGTTCCTTTCTTGGTACGCTTAATGCCTCATTTAGTCATGGCTCTGGCCAGGATACCATCAAGCAGGTTGTGGTTACACCTCTGCCAAAAAAACCTGGCCTAAATTCAAGAGATCCAAATAACTTGCACCCCTTTACAACCACTCTGTTTCTTTTGAAAATCATAGACAAGGTAGCTCTCAGCTTCAACGACATCTTGAAGGCTTTGGTATTTTCCATCTGAAACAATCTGGTTTTCAAGCTAATCATGGAATGGGAAGCGCTTTATTAGACCTCCAGAAACACATGCTTAAGGTCCTGAAAGAAAGCGGGTATGGCTTGCTGATACTTTTAGATCTGTCGGCCGCTTTTGACCGTCTCAATCACAGGCCTCTATTGGATACACTTCCTACCAGTAGTGAATGTTCCAGAAAGACTACAAACTGGATCTGTTTCTTTCTGATTAATAAGTAACCACGAGTATATTAGGGTGAAGCTTCCTCAGTGTGTTGAGCAAATATGCTGTGGAGTCCCGCAGGGAGTGTGTTTATCTCCAATACGGCTCAATCAATATATAAAGCATCTCTGTGATCTTCTAACCAACTTGGGAGTCCATTTTACAAACTATGCTGATGACACCCAACTTTTTATGGAATTAAGCAGAAGCTATAAGGTTGACAATTGCTGACTGCCATCTAACAACACTCCCGAAAGTTAAGACACTGGGTATGATACTAGACTCACAATGAAAGCACATGTCAGTAGTCTTGTGTCTCGCGCCTTCTTTTATGTCAACTAACTGGTGCAGGCAAGACCATTTCTTGATATAGCTGACAGTGCCACACTAGCTCGTGCGATATCGGCTCTCTCTTGGACTACTGTGCCAGTCTCCTTCAGGGGATTGGAAAGACGGAGCTAAATCGACTACAAGTAGTCCATAATAATACATTCAGAGCAGTCACTGGTCGTCGCAGAATGGAACATGTGTCTGCAGGAAGAAGGCTGCCAGAACGGAAGCGGATCTTATTTAGGACACTGTGCATTATGCATACATGTCTTTACGGGAAATGCCTTGCACACTTCACCAAAAGGTTAAGGTGGCTGCCAGTTAGGCGGGCACTGCGAACCAATAACACAGGACTATTGGAAATACCTGCTGCTGAGATACCCCATGTACAAAATAGCTGCTTCTCATTGGCAGCATCTCGGCTTTGGAACGCCCTTCCCCCTGATCTAACACTATACGGGGCAGTATCAGTTTTTAAGCGTAGACTCAAGACCCTTCTGTTTGAACAATCTCAGTATTAATTATCAGTACATTCCTTCTCTGATTATCTGGCTTGGCTGATTGTATGTCTTTTATGGTGTTTGTCCCGTTCTCGCGCTTTTATGCCCACGGGCGTTGCTCCAGTGTGCTACAAATAAATTCAATAAATGGACAAAGTTAAGACGCTTGGTGTTCATGTTGAAGCTTCTCTCGGTTCCGACGCACATGTTGACGGTATGGTTGGTAGCTCGCAGTACCGTTTGAAGGTGTTGAGACATACCAAATCACGCCTGCCTTTCAAAAATCATTAAATCCTGCTTAGAGCAATTGTTATGCCACGTCTGGATTATTGTAATTCCCTTCTGTTTGGGGCAAGCAAAAATTGCATGAGTAGACTCCAAATGCTTCAAACCGAGGCTGTTCAAATAATTTGCAACATCCCAAAGACAGAGCATATTTCTCAGTCTAGGAAGAATCTCCACTGGCTGACTATGTCAGCAAGAATACACTTTAAGGCCCTCTCTCTGGTCCACAAATTTGTCAATGGTGATGCCCCCGTCTATCTTAAGGAGCGAATGAAACCTTACGCACCTGCCAGACTACTCTGATCAAGCACTAGTGGGCAGCATGTTGCTCCTAGATGTAAAAGAGCTAAAGGCTCTAGCCGTTCTTTCCCCGTCCTTGGAGCTCAAGCATGGAATGAGCTGCCCTTAGAGCTACATTTGGAAACAAGCGACTTGCTGTTTCGGAAATGCCTAAAAAGGTTCTTATTCTAATAATTTTCCCCCATCCATGCATTTCACTGACCTGCAAGTCTTGTTTCTTGATAAACAAGACTTAGGCATTTATGTTTTGTCCTGTAATGTTTTGAAGTCATCTTGTGTTTATGTATGTACCTTGATGCTCATAGGCTTTGGTATTTTATAAATAAGTGCCAGGCTGCTCACCTGGGTAGAGAATGAAGCAGGTCCCATGCCGATCATAACGCTCAAGAATGCTTTCCTCGGTTTCCAGAACGATGGTCCAGTGAATGTTGGAGAGAACAAAGGATGCAAAAGAATATCAAAGATACCAAGCATGAAGGTCAGTACTGCAGTGATAATGGATCACTACTGGGACTGAAGGTCCAAAGCATACATGCAACTACCACCAAACTGGGGAGGAATATGCTCTCTAGTAGAACTAAACACACAAGTATTAGTAGTGCCTTGAAAAGAGATACAAGTAGATGAGTCCCCAAAATGAACACACACCAAAGGAGGAAGATATCTGTGGAGCCGACAAGAGTAAAGAGAGGAAACTATGTGTCAACCAAGATGGAAGATGCATTGGACGAAATACCACCAGAGTACAGACTGCTCAGCAGAACCGAAATGTTCTTGGCGTCATTAGTTCCAGGGGTTCAGGCCAACGTGAACGCCAAATGGCTCCAGCTCCCCAGATGGGAATTGTTGCAGACAATAAACTTGAATGTCAAGGGGTTTAATGTTATCAAAGAAGAGTTGAGGGCTGTCAGACTGATGACCCTACAGAACAGATAAGTTCTGGAATTCCTCACAGCCATGGAAGGAGGCATGTGGACCAAGATCGAGCCATCTTGCTGGACGTATGTGCCCTCCCATGATGGAGAGAATGGCACCCTCACTGAGGCAATCATGCAATTATCAGACCTGCATGCCAAAATAGAGGCAGTAACAAACCCAATAGGAGTAGCCAAAGATTGGCTGACATACATCTTTTCCTGGATACCATCATGGATGGCT
The DNA here is from genome assembly GCF_040938575.1 of Ambystoma mexicanum. Taxonomy (NCBI): domain Eukaryota; kingdom Metazoa; phylum Chordata; class Amphibia; order Caudata; family Ambystomatidae; genus Ambystoma; species Ambystoma mexicanum. The sequence goes on along the minus strand of NC_090922.1, from coordinate 1,334,180,117 downwards.
AGCAGACTGACGGTACTGATAGCTGCCTCAGTGCAAGTATTAGTCGCTGTCTGTGTTATTAGAGTAGCTATAGAGCAATGCAAGAAGACTACCGAAAAGACAATAGGGATGAAAATATTACTGGAAGTAGACAAAAAGAGTTGGAGAGACACAGACGTTTCACGTATTGCAATCACACCTGAAGCAGTGCCCCCTGTTCCCTCCAGGCAAAAAGTTTGCATTTCCCACAGTTCCATGTAACTATTGGGGAAGATGAGTATGGTGCAAGCCCGATGGAAACTGCTGCTATATGACCTGGAGTTTAGACGAACAAGTGAAATAACGCAGACACTTGGGAGGAGTGGCGAAAGTATGGATCCCAAAATCACACAGAAACAGGAAAAGTTGTCAAGAAAGTGTGGTCGATTTATCGACCCGAAGGGGGGATGAAGAGGGGGACCAAAATGTGGCCCTCGTTGTACCTATCCCAATCTCATCTCGACCGCAGAGAAACGAAAGGTGTACATCATTCCTAGGCCCCTTCTCCCCATCTTTGATTCATGTGTGAGAAATGCTGAGGAAGAGTTTGCACTGGTTTGGCACAACACCGGAGACCCAATTGGCACATGCAAAAGATCACCAGGAAGGAGATAAGGGCGTCTAAAAGTTGCTGTTTTCTGCTGTTCGGCTGGAGAACAATCTACATTGTCACTGACCTGCTGAAGGAAGACGCACTGCACACTCGGTTCCAACGCTTAATTGTTATTCATTCACCTGGGCCCATGCTCTGACTCGCATAAGCCGGCAGCAGTTTGAAATAGAGAGCGCGGGCTGACACAACTCGTTCCAGCTGATCTGACACACCCACAAGAGGAGGCGTATAAAATCAGACCCTCGCAGCCCTTGCGGCGCAAAGCCCGCTGAGGAAATAAGGGCGTCTGAAAGTTGCTGTTTTCTGCTATTTACGGCTGGGGGCGGCTAAATCTCAAACGTGAAATAACGCTCCCCCCTCGATCGAACTGGCTCTGCCCAGTCAACAACTTAACAGGAAGAAAGCGCCGTTAAGGAGTGGAGAAGAGGAGCGAGAAGGGGAGACATACATGAAATAAAAATAAAAAATAACCAAATAATGTCGACCACGATTGGGCCGCACACCAGACAGCGTGATAAACAGGAAGAAAAATTGGCAAATTAGTCTTAGGTCTGTAAACCAACATTGCCTGTCGCAAAGACGTCCCAAGGGACATGCAGCATACAAGAAACAATGGAGACCAGTGGCCTAACGAACCCCCCAAAGCCAATGACAAATGAGAACGATAGCCACATTACAGAACCAGATAGACATCAGAACACCCCTGTTCTGAACACGGAACCGATGCCGATAATAGTCCTGTGAAACAACCACGAGAGCAAGTCAAACACAACACGTCGCCTAACGACCTAAAAACCCCTGATCTGCCGGTGATACTAAACAACATGCCCACGACCCCACCTGCAATTGAGCATGCGCCCGACGGGCACATGGAAACACCAAAGAGACAACCAGTAAACACGGACCAAACGAAGGGAACCAACATAGGAAACGCCCTCGTCACAGCTGCACCAATAACTCAAAGCCCTGCCAACTGCGTGTTAGGGAGAATTCTCTTA